>NC_091707.1:1222121-1525151 GCF_041296265.1 Equus caballus | reverse complement strand
AGTTGTTTCTTAGCTTCCCAAAGAGCTGGAAGCAAGATGCTGTGGGGCCCAACTCGCCCTTTGGAAAGAAGCCTGCACGTTGTGCCTTTCAGCTCTAGGGCAAAGTAGCACACCCAGAGCAGAAGTCCTACTTCAGCCAGATCAGGCCTGCAAAGAAACTGCGTTTCACAGGCCTTTGGAAGAGATGTTCCCACTAGGCTGTAAGAGCACTGTGCAGAGCGAGTTGTTTCTTAGCTTCCCAAAGAGCTGGAAGCAAGATGCTGTGGGGCCCAACTCGCCCTTTGGAAAGAAGCCTGCACGTTGTGCCTTTCAGCTCTAGGGCAAAGTAGCACACCCAGAGCAGAAGTCCTACTTCAGCCAGATCAGGCCTGCAAAGAAACTGCGTTTCACAGGCCTTTGGAAGAGATGTTCCCGGTAGGCTGTAAGAGCACTGTGCAGAGCGAGTTGTTTCTTAGCTTCCCAAAGAGCTGGAAGCAAGATGCTGTGGGGCCCAACTCGCCCTTTGGAAAGAAGCCTGCACGTTGTGCCTTTCAGCTCTAGGGCAAAGTAGCACACCCAGAGCAGAAGTCCTACTTCAGCCAGATCAGGCCTGCAAAGAAACTGCGTTTCACAGGCCTTTGGAAGAGATGTTCCCGGTAGGCTGTAAGAGCACTGTGCAGAGCGAGTTGTTTCTTAGCTTCCCAAAGAGCTGGAAGCAAGATGCTGTGGGGCCCAACTCGCCCTTTGGAAAGAAGCCTGCACGTTGTGCCTTTCAGCTCTAGGGCAAAGTAGCACACCCAGAGCAGAAGTCCTACTTCAGCCAGATCAGGCCTGCAAAGAAACTGCGTTTCACAGGCCTTTGGAAGAGATGTTCCCACTAGGCTGTAAGAGGACTGTGCAGAGCGAGTTGTTTCTTAGCTTCCCAAAGAGCTGGAAGCAAGATGCTGTGGGGCCCAACTCGCCCTTTGGAAAGAAGCCTGCACGTTGTGCCTTTCAGCTCTAGGGCAAAGTAGCACACCCAGAGCAGAAGTCCTACTTCAGCCAGATCAGGCCTGCAAAGAAACTGCGTTTCACAGGCCTTTGGAAGAGATGTTCCCGGTAGGCTGTAAGAGCACTGTGCAGAGCGAGTTGTTTCTTAGCTTCCCAAAGAGCTGGAAGCAAGATGCTGTGGGGCCCAACTCGCCCTTTGGAAAGAAGCCTGCACGTTGTGCCTTTCAGCTCTAGGGCAAAGTAGCACACCCAGAGCAGAAGTCCTACTTCAGCCAGATCAGGCCTGCAAAGAAACTGCGTTTCACAGGCCTTTGGAAGAGATGTTCCCGGTAGGCTGTAAGAGCACTGTGCAGAGCGAGTTGTTTCTTAGCTTCCCAAAGAGCTGGAAGCAAGATGCTGTGGGGCCCAACTCGCCCTTTGGAAAGAAGCCTGCACGTTGTGCCTTTCAGCTCTAGGGCAAAGTAGCACACCCAGAGCAGAAGTCCTACTTCAGCCAGATCAGGCCTGCAAAGAAACTGCGTTTCACAGGCCTTTGGAAGAGATGTTCCCACTAGGCTGTAAGAGCACTGTGCAGAGCGAGTTGTTTCTTAGCTTCCCAAAGAGCTGGAAGCAAGATGCTGTGGGGCCCAACTCGCCCTTTGGAAAGAAGCCTGCACGTTGTGCCTTTCAGCTCTAGGGCAAAGTAGCACACCCAGAGCAGAAGTCCTACTTCAGCCAGATCAGGCCTGCAAAGAAACTGCGTTTCACAGGCCTTTGGAAGAGATGTTCCCGGTAGGCTGTAAGAGCACTGTGCAGAGCGAGTTGTTTCTTAGCTTCCCAAAGAGCTGGAAGCAAGATGCTGTGGGGCCCAACTCGCCCTTTGGAAAGAAGTCTGCACGTTGTGCCTTTCAGCTCTAGGGCAAAGTAGCACACCCAGAGCAGAAGTCCTACTTCAGCCAGATCAGGCCTGCAAAAAAACTGCGTTTCACAGGCCTTTGGAAGAGATGTTCCCACTAGGCTGTAAGAGCACTGTGCAGAGCGAGTTGTTTCTTAGCTTCCCAAAGAGCTGGAAGCAAGATGCTGTGGGGCCCAACTCGCCCTTTGGAAAGAAGCCTGCACGTTGTGCCTTTCAGCTCTAGGGCAAAGTAGCACACCCAGAGCAGAAGTCCTACTTCAGCCAGATCAGGCCTGCAAAGAAACTGCCTTTCACAGACCTTTGGAAGAGATGTTCCCGCTAGGCTGTAAGAGCACTGTGCAGAGCGAGTTGTTTCTTAGATTCCCAAAGAGCTGGAAGCAAGATGCTGTGGGGCCCAACTCGCCCTTTGGAAAGAAGCCTGCACGCTGTCCCTTTCAACTCTAGGGCAAAGTAGCACACCCAGAGCAGAAGTGCTACTTCAGCCAGATCAGGCCTGCAAAGAAACTGCGTTTCACAGGCCTTTGGAAGAGATGTTCCCGGTAGGCTGTAAGAGCACTGTGCAGAGCGAGTTTATTCTTAGCTTCCCAAAGAGCTGGAAGCAAGATGCTGTGGGGCCCAACTCGCCCTTTGGAAAGAAGCCTGCACGTTGTGCCTTTCAACTCTAGGGCAAAGTAGCACACCCAGAGCAGAAGTGCTACTTGAGACTGATCAGGCCTGCAAAGAAACTGCGTTTCACAGGCCTTTGGAAGAGATGTTCCAGGTAGGCTGTAAGAGCACTGTGCAGAGCGAGTTGATTCTTAGCTTCCCAAAGAGCTGGAAGCAAGATGCTGTGGGGCCCAACTCGCCCTTTGGAAAGAAGCCTGCACGTTGTGCCTTTCAGCTCTAGGGCAAAGTAGCACACCCAGAGCAGAAGTCCTACTTCAGCCAGATCAGGCCTGCAAAGAAACTGCGTTTCACAGGCCTTTGGAAGAGATGTTCCCGGTAGGCTGTAAGAGCACTGTGCAGAGCGAGTTGTTTCTTAGCTTCCCAAAGAGCTGGAAGCAAGATGCTGTGGGGCCCAACTCGCCCTTTGGAAAGAAGCCTGCACGTTGTGCCTTTCAGCTCTAGGGCAAAGTAGCACACCCAGAGCAGAAGTCCTACTTCAGCCAGATCAGGCCTGCAAAGAAACTGCGTTTCACAGGCCTTTGGAAGAGATGTTCCCACTAGGCTGTAAGAGCACTGTGCAGAGCGAGTTGTTTCTTAGCTTCCCAAAGAGCTGGAAGCAAGATGCTGTGGGGCCCAACTCGCCCTTTGGAAAGAAGCCTGCACGTTGTGCCTTTCAGCTCTAGGGCAAAGTAGCACACCCAGAGCAGAAGTCCTACTTCAGCCAGATCAGGCCTGCAAAGAAACTGCGTTTCACAGGCCTTTGGAAGAGATGTTCCCACTAGGCTGTAAGAGCACTGTGCAGAGCGAGTTGTTTCTTAGCTTCCCAAAGAGCTGGAAGCAAGATGCTGTGGGGCCCAACTCGCCCTTTGGAAAGAAGCCTGCACGTTGTGCCTTTCAGCTCTAGGGCAAAGTAGCACACCCAGAGCAGAAGTCCTACTTCAGCCAGATCAGGCCTGCAAAGAAACTGCGTTTCACAGGCCTTTGGAAGAGATGTTCCCGGTAGGCTGTAAGAGCACTGTGCAGAGCGAGTTGTTTCTTAGCTTCCCAAAGAGCTGGAAGCAAGATGCTGTGGGGCCCAACTCGCCCTTTGGAAAGAAGCCTGCACGTTGTGCCTTTCAGCTCTAGGGCAAAGTAGCACACCCAGAGCAGAAGTCCTACTTCAGCCAGATCAGGCCTGCAAAGAAACTGCGTTTCACAGGCCTTTGGAAGAGATGTTCCCACTAGGCTGTAAGAACACTGTCCAGAGCAAGTTGTTTCTTAGCTTCCCAAAGAGCTGGAAGCAAGATGCTGTGGGGCCCAACTCGCCCTTTGGAAAGAAGCCTGCACGTTGTGCCTTTCAGCTCTAGGGCAAAGTAGCACACCCAGAGCAGAAGTCCTACTTCAGCCAGATCAGACCTGCAAAGAAACTGCGTTTCACAGGCCTTTGGAAGAGATGTTCCCACTAGGCTGTAAGAGCACTGTGCAGAGCGAGTGGTTTCTTAGCTTCCCAAAGAGCTGGAAGCAAGATGCTGTGGGGCCCAACTCGCCCTTTGGAAAGAAGCCTGCATGTTGTGCCTTTCAGCTCTAGGGCAAAGTAGCACACCCAGAGCAGAAGTCCTACTTCAGCCAGATCAGGCCTGCAAAGAAACTGCGTTTCACAGGCCTTTGGAAGAGATGTTCCCACTAGGCTGTAAGAGGACTGTGCAGAGCGAGTGGTTTCTTAGCTTCCCAAAGAGCTGGAAGCAAGATGCTGTGGGGCCCAACTCGCCCTTTGGAAAGAAGCCTGCACGTTGTGCCTTTCAGCTCTAGGGCAAAGTAGCACACCCAGAGCAGAAGTCCTACTTCAGCCAGATCAGGCCTGCAAAGAAACTGCGTTTCACAGGCCTTTGGAAGAGATGTTCCCGGTAGGCTGTAAGAGCACTGTGCAGAGCGAGTTGTTTCTTAGCTTCCCAAAGAGCTGGAAGCAAGATGCTGTGGGGCCCAACTCGCCCTTTGGAAAGAAGCCTGCACGTTGTGCCTTTCAGCTCTAGGGCAAAGTAGCCCACCCAGAGCAGAAGTCCTACTTCAGCCAGATCAGGCCTGCAAAGAAACTGCGTTTCACAGGCCTTTGGAAGACTTGTTCCCGGTAGGATGTAAGAGCACTGTGCAGAGCGAGTTGTTTCTTAGCTTCCCAAAGAGCTGGAAGCAAGATGCTGTGGGGCCCAACTCGCCCTTTGGAAAGAAGCCTGCACGTTGTGCCTTTCAGCTCTAGGGCAAAGTAGCACACCCAGAGCAGAAGTCCTACTTCAGCCAGATCAGGCCTGCAAAGAAACTGCGTTTCACAGGCCTTTGGAAGAGATGTTCCCACTAGGCTGTAAGAGCACTGTGCAGAGCGAGTTGTTTCTTAGCTTCCCAAAGAGCTGGAAGCAAGATGCTGTGGGGCCCAACTCGCCCTTTGGAAAGAAGCCTGCACGTTGTGCCTTTCAGCTCTAGGGCAAAGTAGCACACCCAGAGCAGAAGTCCTACTTCAGCCAGATCAGGCCTGCAAAGAAACTGCGTTTCACAGGCCTTTGGAAGAGATGTTCCCACTAGGCTGTAAGAGCACTGTGCAGAGCGAGTTGTTTCTTAGCTTCCCAAAGAGCTGGAAGCAAGATGCTGTGGGGCCCAACTCGCCCTTTGGAAAGAAGCCTGCACGTTGTGCCTTTCAGCTCTAGGGCAAAGTAGCACACCCAGAGCAGAAGTCCTACTTCAGCCAGATCAGGCCTGCAAAGAAACTGCGTTTCACAGGCCTTTGGAAGAGATGTTCCCGGTAGGCTGTAAGAGCACTGTGCAGAGCGAGTGGTTTCTTAGCTTCCCAAAGAGCTGGAAGCAAGATGCTGTGGGGCCCAACTCGCCCTTTGGAAAGAAGCCTGCACGTTGTGCCTTTCAGCTCTAGGGCAAAGTAGCACACCCAGAGCAGAAGTCCTACTTCAGCCAGATCAGGCCTGCAAAGAAACTGCGTTTCACAGGCCTTTGGAAGAGATGTTCCCACTAGGCTGTAAGAGCACTGTGCAGAGCGAGTTGTTTCTTAGCTTCCCAAAGAGCTGGAAGCAAGATGCTGTGGGGCCCAACTCGCCCTTTGGAAAGAAGCCTGCACGTTGTGCCTTTCAGCTCTAGGGCAAAGTAGCACACCCAGAGCAGAAGTCCTACTTCAGCCAGATCAGGCCTGCAAAGAAACTGCGTTTCACAGGCCTTTGGAAGACATGTTCCCGGTAGGCTGTAAGAGCACTGTGCAGAGCGAGTTGTTTCTTAGCTTCCCAAAGAGCTGGAAGCAAGATGCTGTGGGGCCCAACTCGCCCTTTGGAAAGAAGCCTGCACGTTGTGCCTTTCAGCTCTAGGGCAAAGTAGCACACCCAGAGCAGAAGTCCTACTTCAGCCAGATCAGGCCTGCAAAGAAACTGCGTTTCACAGGCCTTTGGAAGAGATGTTCCCGGTAGGCTGTAAGAGCACTGTGCAGAGCGAGTTGTTTCTTAGCTTCCCAAAGAGCTGGAAGCAAGATGCTGTGGGGCCCAACTCGCCCTTTGGAAAGAAGCCTGCACGTTGTGCCTTTCAGCTCTAGGGCAAAGTAGCACACCCAGAGCAGAAGTCCTACTTCAGCCAGATCAGGCCTGCAAAGAAACTGCGTTTCACAGGCCTTTGGAAGACATGTTCCCGGTAGGCTGTAAGAGCACTGTGCAGAGCGAGTTGTTTCTTAGCTTCCCAAAGAGCTGGAAGCAAGATGCTGTGGGGCCCAACTCGCCCTTTGGAAAGAAGCCTGCACGTTGTGCCTTTCAGCTCTAGGGCAAAGTAGCACACCCAGAGCAGAAGTCCTACTTCAGCCAGATCAGGCCTGCAAAGAAACTGCGTTTCACAGGCCTTTGGAAGAGATGTTCCCGGTAGGCTGTAAGAGCACAGTGCAGAGCGAGTTGTTTCTTAGCTTCCCAAAGAGCTGGAAGCAAGATGCTGTGGGGCCCAACTCGCCCTTTGGAAAGAAGCCTGCACGTTGTGCCTTTCAGCTCTAGGGCAAAGTAGCACACCCAGAGCAGAAGTCCTACTTCAGCCAGATCAGGCCTGCAAAGAAACTGCGTTTCACAGGCCTTTGGAAGAGATGTTCCCACTAGGCTGTAAGAGCACTGTGCAGAGCGAGTTGTTTCTTAGCTTCCCAAAGAGCTGGAAGCAAGATGCTGTGGGGCCCAACTCGCCCTTTGGAAAGAAGCCTGCACGTTGTGCCTTTCAGCTCTAGGGCAAAGTAGCACACCCAGAGCAGAAGTCCTACTTCAGCCAGATCAGGCCTGCAAAGAAACTGCGTTTCACAGGCCTTTGGAAGAGATGTTCCCGGTAGGCTGTAAGAGCACTGTGCAGAGCGAGTTGTTTCTTAGCTTCCCAAAGAGCTGGAAGCAAGATGCTGTGGGGCCCAACTCGCCCTTTGGAAAGAAGCCTGCACGTTGTGCCTTTCAGCTCTAGGGCAAAGTAGCACACCCAGAGCAGAAGTCCTACTTCAGCCAGATCAGGCCTGCAAAGAAACTGCGTTTCACAGGCCTTTGGAAGAGATGTTCCCACTAGGCTGTAAGAACACTGTCCAGAGCAAGTTGTTTCTTAGCTTCCCAAAGAGCTGGAAGCAAGATGCTGTGGGGCCCAACTCGCCCTTTGGAAAGAAGCCTGCACGTTGTGCCTTTCAGCTCTAGGGCAAAGTAGCACACCCAGAGCAGAAGTCCTACTTCAGCCAGATCAGACCTGCAAAGAAACTGCGTTTCACAGGCCTTTGGAAGAGATGTTCCCACTAGGCTGTAAGAGCACTGTGCAGAGCGAGTGGTTTCTTAGCTTCCCAAAGAGCTGGAAGCAAGATGCTGTGGGGCCCAACTCGCCCTTTGGAAAGAAGCCTGCATGTTGTGCCTTTCAGCTCTAGGGCAAAGTAGCACACCCAGAGCAGAAGTCCTACTTCAGCCAGATCAGGCCTGCAAAGAAACTGCGTTTCACAGGCCTTTGGAAGAGATGTTCCCACTAGGCTGTAAGAGGACTGTGCAGAGCGAGTGGTTTCTTAGCTTCCCAAAGAGCTGGAAGCAAGATGCTGTGGGGCCCAACTCGCCCTTTGGAAAGAAGCCTGCACGTTGTGCCTTTCAGCTCTAGGGCAAAGTAGCACACCCAGAGCAGAAGTCCTACTTCAGCCAGATCAGGCCTGCAAAGAAACTGCGTTTCACAGGCCTTTGGAAGAGATGTTCCCGGTAGGCTGTAAGAGCACTGTGCAGAGCGAGTTGTTTCTTAGCTTCCCAAAGAGCTGGAAGCAAGATGCTGTGGGGCCCAACTCGCCCTTTGGAAAGAAGCCTGCACGTTGCGCCTTTCAGCTCTAGGGCAAAGTAGCCCACCCAGAGCAGAAGTCCTACTTCAGCCAGATCAGGCCTGCAAAGAAACTGCGTTTCACAGGCCTTTGGAAGACTTGTTCCGGTAGGATGTAAGAGCACTGTGCAGAGCGAGTTGTTTCTTAGCTTCCCAAAGAGCTGGAAGCAAGATGCTGTGGGGCCCAACTCGCCCTTTGGAAAGAAGCCTGCACGTTGTGCCTTTCAGCTCTAGGGCAAAGTAGCACACCCAGAGCAGAAGTCCTACTTCAGCCAGATCAGGCCTGCAAAGAAACTGCGTTTCACAGGCCTTTGGAAGAGATGTTCCCACTAGGCTGTAAGAGCACTGTGCAGAGCGAGTTGTTTCTTAGCTTCCCAAGAGCTGGAAGCAAGATGCTGTGGGGCCCAACTCGCCCTTTGGAAAGAAGCCTGCACGTTGTGCCTTTCAGCTCTAGGGCAAAGTAGCCCACCCAGAGCAGAAGTCCTACTTCAGCCAGATCAGGCCTGCAAAGAAACTGCGTTTCACAGGCCTTTGGAAGAGATGTTCCCACTAGGCTGTAAGAGCACGGTGCAGAGCGAGTTGTTTCTTAGCTTCCCAAAGAGCTGGAAGCAAGATGCTGTGGGGCCCAACTCGCCCTTTGGAAAGAAGCCTGCACGTTGTGCCTTTCAGCTCTAGGGCAAAGTAGCACACCCAGAGCAGAAGTCCTACTTCAGCCAGATCAGGCCTGCAAAGAAACTGCGTTTCACAGGCCTTTGGAAGAGATGTTCCCGGTAGGCTGTAAGAGCACTGTGCAGAGCGAGTGGTTTCTTAGCTTCCCAAAGAGCTGGAAGCAAGATGCTGTGGGGCCCAACTCGCCCTTTGGAAAGAAGCCTGCACGTTGTGCCTTTCAGCTCTAGGGCAAAGTAGCACACCCAGAGCAGAAGTCCTACTTCAGCCAGATCAGGCCTGCAAAGAAACTGCGTTTCACATTCCTTTGGAAGAGATGTTCCCACTAGGCTGTAAGAGCACTGTGCAGAGCGAGTTGTTTCTTAGCTTCCCAAAGAGCTGGAAGCAAGATGCTGTGGGGCCCAACTCGCCCTTTGGAAAGAAGCCTGCACGTTGTGCCTTTCAGCTCTAGGGCAAAGTAGCACACCCAGAGCAGAAGTCCTACTTCAGCCAGATCAGGCCTGCAAAGAAACTGCGTTTCACAGGCCTTTGGAAGACATGTTCCCGGTAGGCTGTAAGAGCACTGTGCAGAGCGAGTTGTTTCTTAGCTTCCCAAAGAGCTGGAAGCAAGATGCTGTGGGGCCCAACTCGCCCTTTGGAAAGAAGCCTGCACGTTGTGCCTTTCAGCTCTAGGGCAAAGTAGCACACCCAGAGCAGAAGTCCTACTTCAGCCAGATCAGGCCTGCAAAGAAACTGCGTTTCACAGGCCTTTGGAAGAGATGTTCCCGGTAGGCTGTAAGAGCACTGTGCAGAGCGAGTTGTTTCTTAGCTTCCCAAAGAGCTGGAAGCAAGATGCTGTGGGGCCCAACTCGCCCTTTGGAAAGAAGCCTGCACGTTGTGCCTTTCAGCTCTAGGGCAAAGTAGCACACCCAGAGCAGAAGTCCTACTTCAGCCAGATCAGGCCTGCAAAGAAACTGCGTTTCACAGGCCTTTGGAAGACATGTTCCCGGTAGGCTGTAAGAGCACTGTGCAGAGCGAGTTGTTTCTTAGCTTCCCAAAGAGCTGGAAGCAAGATGCTGTGGGGCCCAACTCGCCCTTTGGAAAGAAGCCTGCACGTTGTGCCTTTCAGCTCTAGGGCAAAGTAGCACACCCAGAGCAGAAGTCCTACTTCAGCCAGATCAGGCCTGCAAAGAAACTGCGTTTCACAGGCCTTTGGAAGAGATGTTCCCGGTAGGCTGTAAGAGCACAGTGCAGAGCGAGTTGTTTCTTAGCTTCCCAAAGAGCTGGAAGCAAGATGCTGTGGGGCCCAACTCGCCCTTTGGAAAGAAGCCTGCACGTTGTGCCTTTCAGCTCTAGGGCAAAGTAGCACACCCAGAGCAGAAGTCCTACTTCAGCCAGATCAGGCCTGCAAAGAAACTGCGTTTCACAGGCCTTTGGAAGAGATGTTCCCACTAGGCTGTAAGAGCACTGTGCAGAGCGAGTTGTTTCTTAGCTTCCCAAAGAGCTGGAAGCAAGATGCTGTGGGGCCCAACTCGCCCTTTGGAAAGAAGCCTGCACGTTGTGCCTTTCAGCTCTAGGGCAAAGTAGCACACCCAGAGCAGAAGTCCTACTTCAGCCAGATCAGGCCTGCAAAGAAACTGCGTTTCACAGGCCTTTGGAAGAGATGTTCCCGGTAGGCTGTAAGAGCACTGTGCAGAGCGAGTTGTTTCTTAGCTTCCCAAAGAGCTGGAAGCAAGATGCTGTGGGGCCCAACTCGCCCTTTGGAAAGAAGCCTGCACGTTGTGCCTTTCAGCTCTAGGGCAAAGTAGCACAACCAGAGCAGAAGTCCTACTTCAGCCAGATCAGGCCTGCAAAGAAACTGCGTTTCACAGGCCTTTGGAAGAGATGTTCCCGGTAGGCTGTAAGAGCACTGTGCAGAGCGAGTTGTTTCTTAGCTTCCCAAAGAGCTGGAAGCAAGATGCTGTGGGGCCCAACTCGCCCTTTGGAAAGAAGCCTGCACGTTGTGCCTTTCAGCTCTAGGGCAAAGTAGCACACCCAGAGCAGAAGTCCTACTTCAGCCAGATCAGGCCTGCAAAGAAACTGCGTTTCACAGGCCTTTGGAAGACATGTTCCCGGTAGGCTGTAAGAGCACTGTGCAGAGCGAGTTGTTTCTTAGCTTCCCAAAGAGCTGGAAGCAAGATGCTGTGGGGCCCAACTCGCCCTTTGGAAAGAAGCCTGCACGTTGTGCCTTTCAGCTCTAGGGCAAAGTAGCACACCCAGAGCAGAAGTCCTACTTCAGCCAGATCAGGCCTGCAAAGAAACTGCGTTTCACAGGCCTTTGGAAGAGATGTTCCCACTAGGCTGTAAGAGGACTGTGCAGAGCGAGTTGTTTCTTAGCTTCCCAAAGAGCTGGAAGCAAGATGCTGTGGGGCCCAACTCGCCCTTTGGAAAGAAGCCTGCACGTTGTGCCTTTCAGCTCTAGGGCAAAGTAGCACACCCAGAGCAGAAGTCCTACTTCAGCCAGATCAGGCCTGCAAAGAAACTGCGTTTCACAGGCCTTTGGAAGAGATGTTCCCACTAGGCTGTAAGAGCACTGTGCAGAGCGAGTTGTTTCTTAGCTTCCCAAAGAGCTGGAAGCAAGATGCTGTGGGGCCCAACTCGCCCTTTGGAAAGAAGCCTGCACGTTGTGCCTTTCAGCTCTAGGGCAAAGTAGCACACCCAGAGCAGAAGTCCTACTTCAGCCAGATCAGGCCTGCAAAGAAACTGCGTTTCACAGGCCTTTGGAAGAGATGTTCCCACTAGGCTGTAAGAGCACTGTGCAGAGCGAGTTGTTTCTTAGCTTCCCAAAGAGCTGGAAGCAAGATGCTGTGGGGCCCAACTCGCCCTTTGGAAAGAAGCCTGCACGTTGTGCCTTTCAGCTCTAGGGCAAAGTAGCACACCCAGAGCAGAAGTCCTACTTCAGCCAGATCAGGCCTGCAAAGAAACTGCGTTTCACAGGCCTTTGGAAGAGATGTTCCCTCTAGGCTGTAAGAGCACTGTGCAGAGCGAGTGGTTTCTTAGCTTCCCAAAGAGCTGGAAGCAAGATGCTGTGGGGCCCAACTCGCCCTTTGGAAAGAAGCCTGCACGTTGTGCCTTTCAGCTCTAGGGCAAAGTAGCACACCCAGAGCAGAAGTCCTACTTCAGCCAGATCAGGCCTGCAAAGAAACTGCGTTTCACAGGCCTTTGGAAGAGATGTTCCCACTAGGCTGTAAGAGCACTGTGCAGAGTGAGTTGTTTCTTAGCTTCCCAAAGAGCTGGAAGCAAGATGCTGTGGGGCCCAACTCGCCCTTTGGAAAGAAGCCTGCACGTTGTGCCTTTCAGCTCTAGGGCAAAGTAGCACACCCAAAGCAGAAGTCCTACTTCAGCCAGATCAGGCCTGCAAAGAAACTGCGTTTCACAGGCCTTTGGAAGAGATGTTCCCACTAGGCTGTAAGAGCACTGTGCAGAGCGAGTTGTTTCTTAGCTTCCCAAAGAGCTGGAAGCAAGATGCTGTGGGGCCCAACTCACCCTTTGGAAAGAAGCCTGCACGTTGTGCCTTTCAGCTCTAGGGCAAAGTAGCACACCCAGAGCAGAAGTCCTACTTCAGCCAGATCAGGCCTGCAAAGAAACTGCGTTTCACAGGCCTTTGGAAGAGATGTTCCCACTAGGCTGTAAGAGCACTGTGCAGAGCGAGTTGTTTCTTAGCTTCCCAAAGAGCTGGAAGCAAGATGCTGTGGGGCCCAACTCGCCCTTTGGAAAGAAGCCTGCACGTTGTGCCTTTCAGCTCTAGGGCAAAGTAGCACACCCAGAGCAGAAGTCCTACTTCAGCCAGATCAGGCCTGCAAAGAAACTGCGTTTCACAGGCCTTTGGAAGAGATGTTCCCTCTAGGCTGTAAGAGCACTGTGCAGAGCGAGTGGTTTCTTAGCTTCCCAAAGAGCTGGAAGCAAGATGCTGTGGGGCCCAACTCGCCCTTTGGAAAGAAGCCTGCACGTTGTGCCATTCAGCTCTAGGGCAAAGTAGCACACCCAGAGCAGAAGTCCTACTTCAGCCAGATCAGGCCTGCAAAGAAACTGCGTTTCACAGGCCTTTGGAAGAGATGTTCCCACTAGGCTGTAAGAGCACTGTGCAGAGCGAGTTGTTTCTTAGCTTCCCAAAGAGCTGGAAGCAAGATGCTGTGGGGCCCAACTCGCCCTTTGGAAAGAAGCCTGCACGTTGTGCCTTTCAGCTCTAGGGCAAAGTAGCACACCCAGAGCAGAAGTCCTACTTCAGCCAGATCAGGCCTGCAAAGAAACTGCGTTTCACAGGCCTTTGGAAGAGATGTTCCCACTAGGCTGTAAGAGCACTGTGCAGAGCGAGTTGTTTCTTAGCTTCCCAAAGAGCTGGAAGCAAGATGCTGTGGGGCCCAACTCGCCCTTTGGAAAGAAGCCTGCACGTTGTGCCTTTCAGCTCTAGGGCAAAGTAGCACACCCAGAGCAGAAGTCCTACTTCAGCCAGATCAGGCCTGCAAAGAAACTGCGTTTCACAGGCCTTTGGAAGAGATGTTCCCGGTAGGCTGTAAGAGCACTGTGCAGAGCGAGTTGTTTCTTAGCTTCCCAAAGAGCTGGAAGCAAGATTCTGTGGGGCCCAACTCGCCCTTTGGAAAGAAGCCTGCACGTTGTGCCTTTCAGCTCTAGGGCAAAGTAGCTCACCCAGAGCAGAAGTCCTACTTCAGCCAGATCAGGCCTGCAAAGAAACTGCGTTTCACAGGCCTTTGGAAGAGATGTTCCCACTAGGCTGTAAGAGCACTGTGCAGAGCGAGTTGTTTCTTAGCTTCCCAAAGAGCTGGAAGCAAGATGCTGTGGGGCCCAACTCGCCCTTTGGAAAGAAGCCTGCACGTTGTGCCTTTCAGCTCTAGGGCAAAGTAGCCCACCCAGAGCAGAAGTCCTACTTCAGCCAGATCAGGCCTGCAAAGAAACTGCGTTTCACAGGCCTTTGGAAGACTTGTTCCCGGTAGGCTGTAAGAGCACTGTGCAGAGCGAGTTGTTTCTTAGCTTCCCAAAGAGCTGGAAGCAAGATGCTGTGGGGCCCAACTCGCCCTTTGGAAAGAAGCCTGCACGTTGTGCCTTTCAGCTCTAGGGCAAAGTAGCACACCCAGAGCAGAAGTCCTACTTCAGCCAGATCAGGCCTGCAGAGAAACTGCGTTTCACAGGCCTTTGGAAGAGATGTTCCCACTAGGCTGTAAGAGCACTGTGCAGAGCGAGTTGTTTCTTAGCTTCCCAAAGAGCTGGAAGCAAGATGCTCTGAGGCCCAACTCGCCCTTTGGAAAGAAGCCTGCACGTTGTGCCTTTCAGCTCTAGGGCAAAGTAGCACACCCAGAGCAGAAGACCTGCTTCAGCCAGATCAGGCCTGCAAAGAAACTGCGTTTCACGGGCCTTTGGAAGAGATGTAACCACTAGGCTGTAAGAGCACTTTGCAGTGCGAGTTGTTTCTTAGGTTCCCAAAGAGCTGGAAGGAAGATGCTGTGGGGCCCAACTCGCCCTTTGGAAAGAAGCCTGCACGTTTTGCCTTTCAGCTCTAGGGCAAAGTAGCACACCCAGACAAGAAGACTTACTTCAGCCAGATCAGGCCTGCAAAGAAACTGCGTTTCACAGTCCGTTTTAAGACATGTTCCCGGTAGGCTGTAAGAGCCCTATGCAGAGCGAGTTGTTTCTTAGCTGCTGTAAGAGCTGGATGCTGGACTTGAGGGACTTGTCTACCCTTGTGGAATCAAGGCAGGACTTTGTGCCTTGCAGCTCTAGCGCCATGTAGGACCCGGCAGAGCAGAAGTTCTACTTCAGCCAGATCAGGCCTGGGAAGAAACTGCGTTTCACAGGCCTTTGTAAGATTCGTTCCCTTAGGCTGTAAAACACCAGTGCAGAGCAAGTTGTTTCTTAGCTGCCCAAAGAGGTGGAAGCCCCACGCTGTGGGGCCTGTCTGCCCTTGAGGAGTCAAGGCAGGACTTTGAGCCTTGCAACTCTAGGCCGATGTAGGACACGGCATAGCAGCAGTTCTACCTCAGCGAGATAAGGCCTGCAGGAAACTGTATTTCTCAGGCCTTTGCAAGAGATGTTCCCGGTTGGCTGTAAGAGAGGTCTGCAGAGCGAATAGTTTCTTAGCTTCCCAAAGAGCTGGAAGCAAGATGCTTTGGGGCCCAACTCGCCCTTTGGAAAGAAAACTGCGGGTTGTGCCTCTCAGCTCCAGGGCAATGTAGCAAACCCAGAGCAGAAGTTCTACTTCAGCCAGATCAGGCCTGCAAAGAAACTGCGTTTCACAGGCCTTTGGAAGAGATGCTCCTGGTAGGCTGTAAGAGCACTGAGCAGAGCGAGTTGTTTCTTAGCTTCCCAAAGAGCTGGAAGCAAGATGCTGTGGGGCCCAACTCGCCCTTTGGAAAGAAGCCTGCACGTAGTGCCTTTCAGCTCTAGGGCAATGTAGCACACCCAGAGCAGAAGTCCTACTTCAGCCAGATCAGGCTTGCAAAGAAAGTGCGTTTCACAGGCCTTTGGAAGAGATGTTCCCGGTAGGCTGTAAGAGCACTGTGCAGAGCGAGTTGTTTCTTAGCTGCCGAAAGAGCTGGAAGCTGGACCTGAGGGACTTGTCTACCCTTGTGGAAACAAGGCAGGACTTTGTGCCTTGCAGCTCCAGCGCCATGTAGGACCCGGCAGAGCAGAAGTTCTACTTCAGCCAGATCAGGGATGGGAAGAAACTGCGTTTCACAGGCCTTTGGAAGAGATGTTCCCGGTAGGCTGTAAGAGCACTGTGCAGAGCGAGTTGTTTCTTAGATTCCCAAAGAGCTGGAAGCAAGATGCTCTGAGGCCCAACTCGCCCTTTGGAAAGAAGCCTGCACGTTGTGCCTTTCAGCTCTAGGGCAAAGTAGCACACCCAGAGCAGAAGTTCCACTTCAGCCAGATCAGGCCTGCAAAGAAACTGCGTTTCACGGGCCTTTGGAAGAGAAGTTCCCACTAGGCTGTAAGAGCACTGTGCAGAGCGAGTTGTTTCTTAGCTTCCCAAAGAGCTGGAAGCAAGATGCTGTGGGGCCCAACTCGCCCTTTGGAAAGAAGCCTGCACGTTGTGCCTTTCAGCTCTAGGGCAAAGTAGCACACCCAGAGCAGAAGTCCTACTTCAGCCAGATCAGGCCTGCAAAGAAACTGCGTTTCACAGGCCTTTGGAAGAGATGTTCCCACTAGGCTGTAAGAGCACTGTGCAGAGCGAGTTGTTTCTTAGCTTCCCAAAGAGCTGGAAGCAAGATGCTGTGGGGCCCAACTCGCCCTTTGGAAAGAAGCCTGCACGTTGTGCCTTTCAGCTCTAGGGCAAAGTAGCACACCCAGAGCAGAAGTCCAACTTCAGCCAGATCAGGCCTGCAAAGAAACTGCGTTTCACAGGCCTTTGGAAGAGATGTTCCCACTAGGCTGTAAGAGCACTGTGCAGAGCGAGTTGTTTCTTAGCTTCCCAAAGAGCTGGAAGCAAGATGCTGTGGGGCCCAACTCGCCCTTTGGAAAGAAGCCTGCACGTTGTGCCTTTCAGCTCTAGGGCAAAGTAGCACACCCATAGCAGAAGTCCTACTTCAGCCAGATCAGGCCTGCAAAGAAACTGCGTTTCACAGGCCTTTGGAAGAGATGTTCCCACTAGGCTGTAAGAGCACTGTGCAGAGCGAGTTGTTTCTTAGCTTCCCAAAGAGCTGGAAGCAAGATGCTGTGGGGCCCAACTCGCCCTTTGGAAAGAAGCCTGCACGTTGTGCCTTTCAGCTCTAGGGCAAAGTAGCACACCCAGAGCAGAAGTCCTACTTCAGCCAGATCAGGCCTGCAAAGAAACTGCGTTTCACAGGCCTTTGGAAGAGATGCTCCCACTAGGCTGTAAGAGCACTGTGCAGAGCGAGTTGTTTCTTAGCTTCCCAAAGAGCTGGAAGCAAGATGCTGTGGGGCCCAACTCGCCCTTTGGAAAGAAGCCTGCACGTTGTGCCTTTCAGCTCTAGGGCAAAGTAGCACACCCAGAGCAGAAGTCCTACTTCAGCCAGATCAGGCCTGCAAAGAAACTGCGTTTCACAGGCCTTTGGAAGAGATGCTCCCACTAGGCTGTAAGAGCACTGTGCAGAGCGAGTTGTTTCTTAGCTTCCCAAAGAGCTGGAAGCAAGATGCTGTGGGGCCCAACTCGCCCTTTGGAAAGAAGCCTGCATGTTGTGCCTTTCAGCTCTAGGGCAAAGTAGCACACCCAGAGCAGAAGTCCTACTTCAGCCAGATCAGGCCTGCAAAGAAACTGCGTTTCACAGGCCTTTGGAAGAGATGTTCCCGGTAGGCTGTAAGAGCACTGTGCAGAGCGAGTTGTTTCTTAGCTTCCCAAAGAGCTGGAAGCAAGATGCTGTGGGGCCCAACTCGCCCTTTGGAAAGAAGCCTGCACGTTGTGCCTTTCAGCTCTAGGGCAAAGTAGCACACCCAGAGCAGAAGTCCTACTTCAGCCAGATCAGGCCTGCAAAGAAACTGCGTTTCACAGGCCTTTGGAAGAGATGTTCCCTCTAGGCTGTAAGAGCACTGTGCAGAGCGAGTGGTTTCTTAGCTTCCCAAAGAGCTGGAAGCAAGATGCTGTGGGGCCCAACTCGCCCTTTGGAAAGAAGCCTGCACGTTGTGCCTTTCAGCTCTAGGGCAAAGTAGCACACCCAGAGCAGAAGTCCTACTTCAGCCAGATCAGGCCTGCAAAGAAACTGCGTTTCACAGGCCTTTGGAAGAGATGTTCCCTCTAGGCTGTAAGAGCACTGTGCAGAGCGAGTGGTTTCTTAGCTTCCCAAAGAGCTGGAAGCAAGATGCTGTGGGGCCCAACTCGCCCTTTGGAAAGAAGCCTGCACGTTGTGCCTTTCAGCTCTAGGGCAAAGTAGCACACCCAGAGCAGAAGTCCTACTTCAGCCAGATCAGGCCTGCAAAGAAACTGCGTTTCACAGGCCTTTGGAAGAGATGTTCCCTCTAGGCTGTAAGAGCACTGTGCAGAGCGAGTTGTTTCTTAGCTTCCCAAAGAGCTGGAAGCAAGATGCTGTGGGGCCCAACTCGCCCTTTGGAAAGAAGCCTGCACGTTGTGCCTTTCAGCTCTAGGGCAAAGTAGCACACCCAGAGCAGAAGTCCTACTTCAGCCAGATCAGGCCTGCAAAGAAACTGCGTTTCACAGGCCTTTGGAAGAGATGTTCCCACTAGGCTGTAAGAGCACTGTGCAGAGCGAGTTGTTTCTTAGCTTCCCAAAGAGCTGGAAGCAAGATGCTGTGGGGCCCAACTCGCCCTTTGGAAAGAAGCCTGCACGTTGTGCCTTTCAGCTCTAGGGCAAAGTAGCACACCCAGAGCAGAAGTCCTACTTCAGCCAGATCAGGCCTGCAAAGAAACTGCGTTTCACAGGCCTTTGGAAGAGATGTTCCCTCTAGGCTGTAAGAGCACTGTGCAGAGCGAGTGGTTTCTTAGCTTCCCAAAGAGCTGGAAGCAAGATGCTGTGGGGCCCAACTCGCCCTTTGGAAAGAAGCCTGCACGTTGTGCCTTTCAGCTCTAGGGCAAAGTAGCACACCCAGAGCAGAAGTCCTACTTCAGCCAGATCAGGCCTGCAAAGAAACTGCGTTTCACAGGCCTTTGGAAGAGATGTTCCCTCTAGGCTGTAAGAGCACTGTGCAGAGCGAGTTGTTTCTTAGCTTCCCAAAGAGCTGGAAGCAAGATGCTGTGGGGCCCAACTCGCCCTTTGGAAAGAAGCCTGCACGTTGTGCCTTTCAGCTCTAGGGCAAAGTAGCACACCCAGAGCAGAAGTCCTACTTCAGCCAGATCAGGCCTGCAAAGAAACTGCGTTTCACAGGCCTTTGGAAGAGATGTTCCCTCTAGGCTGTAAGAGCACTGTGCAGAGCGAGTTGTTTCTTAGCTTCCCAAAGAGCTGGAAGCAAGATGCTGTGGGGCCCAACTCGCCCTTTGGAAAGAAGCCTGCACGTTGTGCCTTTCAGCTCTAGGGCAAAGTAGCACACCCAGAGCAGAAGTCCTACTTCAGCCAGATCAGGCCTGCAAAGAAACTGCGTTTCACAGGCCTTTGGAAGAGATGTTCCCACTAGGCTGTAAGAGCACTGTGCAGAGCGAGTTGTTTCTTAGCTTCCCAAAGAGCTGGAAGCAAGATGCTGTGGGGCCCAACTCGCCCTTTGGAAAGAAGCCTGCACGTTGTGCCTTTCAGCTCTAGGGCAAAGTAGCACACCCAGAGCAGAAGTCCTACTTCAGCCAGATCAGGCCTGCAAAGAAACTGCGTTTCACAGGCCTTTGGAAGAGATGTTCCCGGTAGGCTGTAAGAGGACTGTGCAGAGCGAGTTGTTTCTTAGCTTCCCAAAGAGCTGGAAGCAAGATGCTGTGGGGCCCAACTCGCCCTTTGGAAAGAAGCCTGCACGTTGTGCCTTTCAGCTCTAGGGCAAAGTAGCACACCCAGAGCAGAAGTCCTACTTCAGCCAGATCAGGCCTGCAAAGAAACTGCGTTTCACAGGCCTTTGGAAGAGATGTTCCCACTAGGCTGTAAGAGCACTGTGCAGAGCGAGTTGTTTCTTAGCTTCCCAAAGAGCTGGAAGCAAGATGCTGTGGGGCCAACTCGCCCTTTGGAAAGAAGCCTGCACGTTGTGCCTTTCAGCTCTAGGGCAAAGTAGCACACCCAGAGCAGAAGTCCTACTTCAGCCAGATCAGGCCTGCAAAGAAACTGCGTTTCACAGGCCTTTGGAAGAGATGATCCCACTAGGCTGTAAGAGCACTGTGCAGAGCGAGTTGTTTCTTAGCTTCCCAAAGAGCTGGAAGCAAGATGCTGTGGGGCCCAACTCGCCCTTTGGAAAGAAGCCTGCACGTTGTGCCTTTCAGCTCTAGGGCTAAGTAGCACACCCAGAGCAGAAGTCCTACTTCAGCCAGATCAGGCCTGCAAAGAAACTGCCTTTCACAGGGCTTTGGAAGAGATGTTCCCACTAGGCTGTAAGAGCACTGTGCAGAGCGAGTGGTTTCTTAGCTTCCCAAAGAGCTGGAAGCAAGATGCTGTGGGGCCCAACTCGCCCTTTGGAAAGAAGCCTGCACGTTGTGCCTTTCAGCTCTAGGGCAAAGTAGCACACCCAGAGCAGAAGTCCTACTTCAGCCAGATCAGGCCTGCAAAGAAACTGCGTTTCACAGGCCTTTGGAAGACATGTTCCCGGTAGGCTATAAGAGCACTGTGCAGAGCGAGTTGTTTCTTAGCTTCCCAAAGAGCTGGAAGCAAGATGCTGTGGGGCCCAACTCGCCCTTTGGAAAGAAGCCTGCACGTTGTGCCTTTCAGCTCTAGGGCAAAGTAGCCCACCCAGAGCAGAAGTCCTACTTCAGCCAGATCAGGCCTGCAAAGAAACTGCGTTTCACAGGCCTTTGGAAGACTTGTTCCCGGTAGGCTGTAAGAGCACTGTGCAGAGCGAGTTGTTTCTTAGCTTCCCAAAGAGCTGGAAGCAAGATGCTGTGGGGCCCAACTCGCCCTTTGGAAAGAAGCCTGCACGTTGTGCCTTTCAGCTCTAGGGCAAAGTAGCACACCCAGAGCAGAAGTCCTACTTCAGCCAGATCAGGCCTGCAAAGAAACTGCGTTTCACAAGCCTTTGGAAGAGATGTTCCCACTAGGCTGTAAGAGCACTGTGCAGAGCGAGTTGTTTCTTAGCTTCCCAAAGAGCTGGAAGCAAGATGCTGTGGGGCCCAACTCGCCCTTTGGAAAGAAGCCTGCACGTTGTGCCTTTCAGCTCTAGGGCAAAGTAGCACACCCAGAGCAGAAGTCCTACTTCAGCCAGATCAGGCCTGCAAAGAAACTGCGTTTCACAGGCCTTTGGAAGAGATGTTCCCACTAGGCTGTAAGAGCACTGTGCAGAGCGAGTTGTTTCTTAGCTTCCCAAAGAGCTGGAAGCAAGATGCTGTGGGGCCCAACTCGCCCTTTGGAAAGAAGCCTGCACGTTGTGCCTTTCAGCTCTAGGGCAAAGTAGCACACCCAGAGCAGAAGTCCTACTTCAGCCAGATCAGGCCTGCAAAGAAACTGCGTTTCACAGGCCTTTGGAAGACTTGTTCCCGGTAGGCTGTAAGAGCACTGTGCAGAGCGAGTTGTTTCTTAGCTTCCCAAAGAGCTGGAAGCAAGATGCTGTGGGGCCCAACTCGCCCTTTGGAAAGAAGCCTGCACGTTGTGCCTTTCAGCTCTAGGGCAAAGTAGCAAACCCAGAGCAGAAGTCCTACTTCAGCCAGATCAGGCCTGCAAAGAAACTGCGTTTCACAGGCCTTTGGAAGAGATGTTCCCACTAGGCTGTAAGAGCACTGTGCAGAGCGAGTTGTTTCTTAGCTTCCCAAAGAGCTGGAAGCAAGATGCTGTGGGGCCCAACTCGCCCTTTGGACAGAAGCCTGCACGTTGTGCCTTTCAGCTCTAGGGCAAAGTAGCACACCCAGAGCAGAAGTCCTACTTCAGCCAGATCAGGCCTGCAAAGAAACTGCGTTTCACAGGCCTTTGGAAGAGATGTTCCCTCTAGGCTGTAAGAGCACTGTGCAGAGCGAGTGGTTTCTTAGCTTCCCAAAGAGCTGGAAGCAAGATGCTGTGGGGCCCAACTCGCCCTTTGGAAAGAAGCCTGCACGTTGTGCCTTTCAGCTCTAGGGCAAAGTAGCACACCCAGAGCAGAAGTCCTACTTCAGCCAGATCAGGCCTGCAAAGAAACTGCGTTTCACAGGCCTTTGGAAGAGATGTTCCCACTAGGCTGTAAGAGCACTGTGCAGAGCGAGTGGTTTCTTAGCTTCCCAAAGAGCTGGAAGCAAGATGCTGTGGGGCCCAACTCGCCCTTTGGAAAGAAGCCTGCACGTTGTGCCTTTCAGCTCTAGGGCAAAGTAGCACACCCAGAGCAGAAGTCCAACTTCAGCCAGATCAGGCCTGCAAAGAAACTGCGTTTCACAGGCCTTTGGAAGAGATGTTCCCGGTAGGCTGTAAGAGCACTGTGCAGAGCGAGTTGTTTCTTAGCTTCCCAAAGAGCTGGAAGCAAGATGCTGTGGGGCCCAACTCGCCCTTTGGAAAGAAGCCTGCACGTTGTGCCTTTCAGCTCTAGGGCAAAGTAGCACACCCAGAGCAGAAGTCCTACTTCAGCCAGATCAGGCCTGCAAAGAAACTGCGTTTCACAGGCCTTTGGAAGAGATGTTCCCGGTAGGCTGTAAGAGCACTGTGCAGAGCGAGTTGTTTCTTAGCTTCCCAAAGAGCTGGAAGCAAGATGCTGTGGGGCCCAACTCGCCCTTTGGAAAGAAGCCTGCACGTTGTGCCTTTCAGCTCTAGGGCAAAGTAGCACACCCAGAGCAGAAGTCCTACTTCAGCCAGATCAGGCCTGCAAAGAAACTGCGTTTCACAGGCCTTTGGAAGAGATGTTCCCGGTAGGCTGTAAGAGCACTGTGCAGAGCGAGTTGTTTCTTAGCTTCCCAAAGAGCTGGAAGCAAGATGCTGTGGGGCCCAACTCGCCCTTTGGAAAGAAGCCTGCACGTTGTGCCTTTCAGCTCTAGGGCAAAGTAGCACACCCAGAGCAGAAGTCCTACTTCAGCCAGATCAGGCCTGCAAAGAAACTGCGTTTCACAGGCCTTTGGAAGAGATGCTCCCACTAGGCTGTACGAGCACTGTGCAGAGCGAGTTGTTTCTTAGCTTCCCAAAGAGCTGGAAGCAAGATGCTGTGGGGCCCAACTCGCCCTTTGGAAAGAAGCCTGCACGTTGTGCCTTTCAGCTCTAGGGCAAAGTAGCACACCCAGAGCAGAAGTCCTACTTCAGCCAGATCAGGCCTGCAAAGAAACTGCCTTTCACAGGCCTTTGGAAGAGATGTTCCCTCTAGGCTGTAAGAGCACTGTGCAGAGCGAGTGGTTTCTTAGCTTCCCAAAGAGCTGGAAGCAAGATGCTGTGGGGCCCAACTCGCCCTTTGGAAAGAAGCCTGCACGTTGTGCCTTTCAGCTCTAGGGCAAAGTAGCACACCCAGAGCAGAAGTCCTACTTCAGCCAGATCAGGCCTGCAAAGAAACTGCGTTTCACAGGCCTTTGGAAGAGATGTTCCCTCTAGGCTGTAAGAGCACTGTGCAGAGCGAGTTGTTTCTTAGCTTCCCAAAGAGCTGGAAGCAAGATGCTGTGGGGCCCAACTCGCCCTTTGGAAAGAAGCCTGCACGTTGTGCCTTTCAGCTCTAGGGCAAAGTAGCACACCCAGAGCAGAAGTCCAACTTCAGCCAGATCAGGCCTGCAAAGAAACTGCGTTTCACAGGCCTTTGGAAGAGATGTTCCCACTAGGCTGTAAGAGCACTGTGCAGAGCGAGTTGTTTCTTAGCTTCCCAAAGAGCTGGAAGCAAGATGCTGTGGGGCCCAACTCGCCCTTTGGAAAGAAGCCTGCACGTTGTGCCTTTCAGCTCTAGGGCAAAGTAGCACACCCATAGCAGAAGTCCTACTTCAGCCAGATCAGGCCTGCAAAGAAACTGCGTTTCACAGGCCTTTGGAAGAGATGTTCCCGGTAGGCTGTAAGAGCACTGTGCAGAGCGAGTTGTTTCTTAGCTTCCCAAAGAGCTGGAAGCAAGATGCTGTGGGGCCCAACTCGCCCTTTGGAAAGAAGCCTGCACGTTGTGCCTTTCAGCTCTAGGGCAAAGTAGCACACCCAGAGCAGAAGTCCTACTTCAGCCACATCAGGCCTGCAAAGAAACTGCGTTTCACAGGCCTTTGGAAGAGATGCTCCCACTAGGCTGTAAGAGCACTGTGCAGAGCGAGTTGTTTCTTAGCTTCCCAAAGAGCTGGAAGCAAGATGCTGTGGGGCCCAACTTGCCCTTTGGAAAGAAGCCTGCACGTTGTGCCTTTCAGCTCTAGGGCAAAGTAGCACACCCAGAGCAGAAGTCCTACTTCAGCCAGATCAGGCCTGCAAAGAAACTGCGTTTCACAGGCCTTTGGAAGAGATGCTCCCACTAGGCTGTAAGAGCACTGTGCAGAGCGAGTTGTTTCTTAGCTTCCCAAAGAGCTGGAAGCAAGATGCTGTGGGGCCCAACTCGCCCTTTGGAAAGAAGCCTGCACGTTGTGCCTTTCAGCTCTAGGGCAAAGTAGCACACCCAGAGCAGAAGTCCTACTTCAGCCAGATCAGGCCTGCAAAGAAACTGCGTTTCACAGGCCTTTGGAAGAGATGTTCCCACTAGGCTGTAAGAGCACTGTGCAGAGCGAGTTGTTTCTTAGCTTCCCAAAGAGCTGGAAGCAAGATGCTGTGGGGCCCAACTCGCCCTTTGGAAAGAAGCCTGCACGTTGTGCCTTTCAGCTCTAGGGCAAAGTAGCACACCCAGAGCAGAAGTCCTACTTCAGCCAGATCAGGCCTGCAAAGAAACTGCGTTTCACAGGCCTTTGGAAGAGATGTTCCCGGTAGGCTGTAAGAGCACTGTGCAGAGCGAGTTGTTTCTTAGCTTCCCAAAGAGCTGGAAGCAAGATGCTGTGGGGCCCAACTCGCCCTTTGGAAAGAAGCCTGCACGTTGTGCCTTTCAGCTCTAGGGCAAAGTAGCACACCCAGAGCAGAAGTCCTACTTCAGCCAGATCAGGCCTGCAAAGAAACTGCGTTTCACAGGCCTTTGGAAGAGATGCTCCCACTAGGCTGTAAGAGCACTGTGCAGAGCGAGTTGTTTCTTAGCTTCCCAAAGAGCTGGAAGCAAGATGCTGTGGGGCCCAACTCGCCCTTTGGAAAGAAGCCTGCACGTTGTGCCTTTCAGCTCTAGGGCAAAGTAGCACACCCAGAGCAGAAGTCCTACTTCAGCCAGATCAGGCCTGCAAAGAAACTGCGTTTCACAGGCCTTTGGAAGAGATGCTCCCACTAGGCTGTAAGAGCACTGTGCAGAGCGAGTTGTTTCTTAGCTTCCCAAAGAGCTGGAAGCAAGATGCTGTGGGGCCCAACTCGCCCTTTGGAAAGAAGCCTGCACGTTGTGCCTTTCAGCTCTAGGGCAAAGTAGCACACCCAGAGCAGAAGTCCTACTTCAGCCAGATCAGGCCTGCAAAGAAACTGCCTTTCACAGGCCTTTGGAAGAGATGTTCCCGGTAGGCTGTAAGAGCACTGTGCAGAGCGAGTTGTTTCTTAGCTTCCCAAACAGCTGGAAGCAAGATGCTGTGGGGCCCAACTCGCCCTTTGGAAAGAAGCCTGCACGTTGTGCCTTTCAGCTCTAGGGCAAAGTAGCACACCCAGAGCAGAAGTCCTACTTCAGCCAGATCAGGCCTGCAAAGAAACTGCGTTTCACAGGCCTTTGGAAGAGATGTTCCCTCTAGGCTGTAAGAGCACTGTGCAGAGCGAGTGGTTTCTTAGCTTCCCAAAGAGCTGGAAGCAAGATGCTGTGGGGCCCAACTCGCCCTTTGGAAAGAAGCCTGCACGTTGTGCCTTTCAGCTCTAGGGCAAAGTAGCACACCCAGAGCAGAAGTCCTACTTCAGCCAGATCAGGCCTGCAAAGAAACTGCGTTTCACAGGCCTTTGGAAGAGATGTTCCCTCTAGGCTGTAAGAGCACTGTGCAGAGCAAGTGGTTTCTTAGCTTCCCAAAGAGCTGGAAGCAAGATGCTGTGGGGCCCAACTCGCCCTTTGGAAAGAAGCCTGCACGTTGTGCCTTTCAGCTCTAGGGCAAAGTAGCACACCCAGAGCAGAAGTCCTACTTCAGCCAGATCAGGCCTGCAAAGAAACTGCGTTTCACAGGCCTTTGGAAGAGATGTTCCCACTAGGCTGTTAGAGCACTGTGCAGAGCGAGTTGTTTCTTAGCTTCCCAAAGAGCTGGAAGCAAGATGCTGTGGGGCCCAACTCGCCCTTTGGAAAGAAGCCTGCACGTTGTGCCTTTCAGCTCTAGGGCAAAGTAGCACACCCAGAGCAGAAGTCCTACTTCAGCCAGATCAGGCCTGCAAAGAAACTGCGTTTCACAGGCCTTTGGAAGAGATGCTCCCACTAGGCTGTAAGAGCACTGTGCAGAGCGAGTTGTTTCTTAGCTTCCCAAAGAGCTGGAAGCAAGATGCTGTGGGGCCCAACTCGCCCTTTGGAAAGAAGCCTGCACGTTGTGCCTTTCAGCTCTAGGGCAAAGTAGCACACCCAGAGCAGAAGTCCTACTTCAGCCAGATCAGGCCTGCAAAGAAACTGCGTTTCACAGGCCTTTGGAAGAGATGTTCCCACTAGGCTGTAAGAGCACTGTGCAGAGCGAGTGGTTTCTTAGCTTCCCAAAGAGCTGGAAGCAAGATGCTGTGGGGCCCAACTCGCCCTTTGGAAAGAAGCCTGCACGTTGTGCCTTTCAGCTCTAGGGCAAAGTAGCACACCCAGAGCAGAAGTCCTACTTCAGCCAGATCAGGCCTGCAAAGAAACTGCGTTTCACAGGCCTTTGGAAGACTTGTTCCCGGTAGGCTGTAAGAGCACTGTGCAGAGCGAGTTGTTTCTTAGCTTCCCAAAGAGCTGGAAGCAAGATGCTGTGGGGCCCAACTCGCCCTTTGGAAAGAAGCCTGCACGTTGTGCCTTTCAGCTCTAGGGCAAAGTAGCACACCCAGAGCAGAAGTCCTACTTCAGCCAGATCAGGCCTGCAAAGAAACTGCGTTTCACAGGCCTTTGGAAGAGATGTTCCCACTAGGCTGTAAGAGCACTGTGCAGAGCGAGTTGTTTCTTAGCTTCCCAAAGAGCTGGAAGCAAGATGCTGTGGGGCCCAACTCGCCCTTTGGAAAGAAGCCTGCACGTTGTGCCTTTCAGCTCTAGGGCAAAGTAGCACACCCAGAGCAGAAGTCCTACTTCAGCCAGATCAGGCCTGCAAAGAAACTGCGTTTCACAGGCCTTTGGAAGAGATGCTCCCACTAGGCTGTAAGAGCACTGTGCAGAGCGAGTTGTTTCTTAGCTTCCCAAAGAGCTGGAAGCAAGATGCTGTGGGGCCCAACTCGCCCTTTGGAAAGAAGCCTGCACGTTGTGCCTTTCAGCTCTAGGGCAAAGTAGCACACCCAGAGCAGAAGTCCTACTTCAGCCAGATCAGGCCTGCAAAGAAACTGCGTTTCACAGGCCTTTGGAAGAGATGCTCCCACTAGGCTGTAAGAGCACTGTGCAGAGCGAGTTGTTTCTTAGCTTCCCAAAGAGCTGGAAGCAAGATGCTGTGGGGCCCAACTCGCCCTTTGGAAAGAAGCCTGCACGTTGTGCCTTTCAGCTCTAGGGCAAAGTAGCACACCCAGAGCAGAAGTCCTACTTCAGCCAGATCAGGCCTGCAAAGAAACTGCGTTTCACAGGCCTTTGGAAGAGATGTTCCCACTAGGCTGTAAGAGCACTGTGCAGAGCGAGTTGTTTCTTAGCTTCCCAAAGAGCTGGAAGCAAGATGCTGTGGGGCCCAACTCGCCCTTTGGAAAGAAGCCTGCACGTTGTGCCTTTCAGCTCTAGGGCAAAGTAGCACACCCAGAGCAGAAGTCCTACTTCAGCCAGATCAGGCCTGCAAAGAAACTGCGTTTCACAGGCCTTTGGAAGACATGTTCCCGGTAGGCTGTAAGAGCACTGTGCAGAGCGAGTTGTTTCTTAGCTTCCCAAAGAGCTGGAAGCAAGATGCTGTGGGGCCCAACTCGCCCTTTGGAAAGAAGCCTGCACGTTGTGCCTTTCAGCTCTAGGGCAAAGTAGCACACCCAGAGCAGAAGTCCAACTTCAGCCAGATCAGGCCTGCAAAGAAACTGCGTTTCACAGGCCTTTGGAAGACTTGTTCCCGGTAGGCTGTAAGAGCACTGTGCAGAGCGAGTTGTTTCTTAGCTTCCCAAAGAGCTGGAAGCAAGATGCTGTGGGGCCCAACTCGCCCTTTGGAAAGAAGCCTGCACGTTGTGCCTTTCAGCTCTAGGGCAAAGTAGCACACCCAGAGCAGAAGTCCTACTTCAGCCAGATCAGGCCTGCAAAGAAACTGCGTTTCACAGGCCTTTGGAAGAGATGTTCCCACTAGGCTGTAAGAGCACTGTGCAGAGCGAGTTGTTTCTTAGCTTCCCAAAGAGCTGGAAGCAAGATGCTGTGAGGCCCAACTCGCCCTTTGGAAAGAAGCCTGCACGTTGTGCCTTTCAGCTCTAGGGCAAAGTAGCACACCCAGAGCAGAAGTCCTACTTCAGCCAGATCAGGCCTGCAAAGAAACTGCGTTTCAAAGACCTTTGGAAGAGATGTTCCCACTAGGCTGTAAGAGCACTGTCCAGAGCAAGTTGTTTCTTAGCTTCCCAAAGAGCTGGAAGCAAGATGCTGTGGGGCCCAACTCGCCCTTTGGAAAGAAGCCTGCACGTTGTGCCTTTCAGCTCTAGGGCAAAGTAGCACACCCAGAGCAGAAGTCCTACTTCAGCCAGATCAGACCTGCAAAGAAACTGCGTTTCACAGGCCTTTGGAAGAGATGCTCCCACTAGGCTGTAAGAGCACTGTGCAGAGCGAGTGGTTTCTTAGCTTCCCAAAGAGCTGGAAGCAAGATGCTGTGGGGCCCAACTCGCCCTTTGGAAAGAAGCCTGCACGTTGTGCCTTTCAGCTCTAGGGCAAAGTAGCACACCCAGAGCAGAAGTCCTACTTCAGCCAGATCAGGCCTGCAAAGAAACTGCGTTTCACAGGCCTTTGGAAGAGATGTTCCCACTAGGCTGTAAGAGCACTGTGCAGAGCGAGTGGTTTCTTTGCTTCCCAAAGAGCTGGAAGCAAGATGCTGTGGGGCCAAACTCGCCCTTTGGAAAGAAGCCTGCACGTTGTGCCTTTCAGCTCTAGGGCAAAGTAGCACACCCAGAGCAGAAGTCCTACTTCAGCCAGATCAGGCCTGCAAAGAAACTGCGTTTCACAGGCCTTTGGAAGAGATGTTCCCGGTAGGCTGTAAGAGCACTGTGCAGAGCGAGTGGTTTCTTAGCTTCCCAAAGAGCTGGAAGCAAGATGCTGTGGGGCCCAACTCGCCCTTTGGAAAGAAGCCTGCACGTTGTGCCTTTCAGCTCTAGGGCAAAGTAGCACACCCAGAGCAGAAGTCCTACTTCAGCCAGATCAGGCCTGCAAAGAAACTGCGTTTCACAGGCCTTTGGAAGAGATGTTCCCTCTAGGCTGTAAGAGCACTGTGCAGAGCGAGTTGTTTCTTAGCTTCCCAAAGAGCTGGAAGCAAGATGCTGTGGGGCCCAACTCGCCCTTTGGAAAGAAGCCTGCACGTTGTGCCTTTCAGCTCTAGGGCAAAGTAGCACACCCAGAGCAGAAGTCCAACTTCAGCCAGATCAGGCCTGCAAAGAAACTGCGTTTCACAGGCCTTTGGAAGAGATGTTCCCACTAGGCTGTAAGAGCACTGTGCAGAGCGAGTTGTTTCTTAGCTTCCCAAAGAGCTGGAAGCAAGATGCTGTGGGGCCCAACTCGCCCTTTGGAAAGAAGCCTGCACGTTGTGCCTTTCAGCTCTAGGGCAAAGTAGCACACCCATAGCAGAAGTCCTACTTCAGCCAGATCAGGCCTGCAAAGAAACTGCGTTTCACAGGCCTTTGGAAGAGATGTTCCCACTAGGCTGTTAGAGCACTGTGCAGAGCGAGTTGTTTCTTAGCTTCCCAAAGAGCTGGAAGCAAGATGCTGTGGGGCCCAACTCGCCCTTTGGAAAGAAGCCTGCACGTTGTGCCTTTCAGCTCTAGGGCAAAGTAGCACACCCAGAGCAGAAGTCCTACTTCAGCCAGATCAGGCCTGCAAAGAAACTGCGTTTCACAGGCCTTTGGAAGAGATGCTCCCACTAGGCTGTAAGAGCACTGTGCAGAGCGAGTTGTTTGTTAGCCTCCCAAAGAGCTGGAAGCAAGATGCTGTGGGGCCCAACTCGCCCTTTGGAAAGAAGCCTGCACGTTGTGCCTTTCAGCTCTAGGGCAAAGTAGCACACCCAGAGCAGAAGTCCTACTTCAGCCAGATCAGGCCTGCAAAGAAACTGCGTTTCACAGGCCTTTGGAAGAGATGTTCCCGGTAGGCTGTAAGAGGACTGTGCAGAGCGAGTTGTTTCTTAGCTTCCCAAAGAGCTGGAAGCAAGATGCTGTGGGGCCCAACTCGCCCTTTGGAAAGAAGCCTGCACGTTGTGCCTTTCAGCTCTAGGGCAAAGTAGCACACCCAGAGCAGAAGTCCTACTTCAGCCAGATCAGGCCTGCAAAGAAACTGCGTTTCACAGGCCTTTGGAAGACTTGTTCCCGGTAGGCTGTAAGAGCACTGTGCAGAGCGAGTTGTTTCTTAGCTTCCCAAAGAGCTGGAAGCAAGATGCTGTGGGGCCCAACTCGCCCTTTGGAAAGAAGCCTGCACGTTGTGCCTTTCAGCTCTAGGGCAAAGTAGCACACCCAGAGCAGAAGTCCTACTTCAGCCAGATCAGGCCTGCAAAGAAACTGCGTTTCACAGGCCTTTGGAAGAGATGTTCCCACTAGGCTGTAAGAGCACTGTGCAGAGCGAGTTGTTTCTTAGCTTCCCAAAGAGCTGGAAGCAAGATGCTGTGGGGCCCAACTCGCCCTTTGGAAAGAAGCCTGCACGTTGTGCCTTTCAGCTCTAGGGCAAAGTAGCACACCCAGAGCAGAAGTCCTACTTCAGCCAGATCAGGCCTGCAAAGAAACTGCGTTTCACAGGCCTTTGGAAGAGATGTTCCCACTAGGCTGTAAGAGCACTGTGCAGAGCGAGTTGTTTCTTAGCTTCCCAAAGAGCTGGAAGCAAGATGCTGTGGGGCCCAACTCGCCCTTTGGAAAGAAGCCTGCACGTTGTGCCTTTCAGCTCTAGGGCAAAGTAGCACACCCAGAGCAGAAGTCCTACTTCAGCCAGATCAGGCCTGCAAAGAAACTGCGTTTCACAGGCCTTTGGAAGAGATGTTCCCTCTAGGCTGTAAGAGCACTGTGCAGAGCGAGTTGTTTCTTAGCTTCCCAAAGAGCTGGAAGCAAGATGCTGTGGGGCCCAACTCGCCCTTTGGAAAGAAGCCTGCACGTTGTGCCTTTCAGCTCTAGGGCAAAGTAGCACACCCAGAGCAGAAGTCCTACTTCAGCCAGATCAGGCCTGCAAAGAAACTGCGTTTCACAGGCCTTTGGAAGAGATGTTCCCACTAGGCTGTAAGAGCACTGTGCAGAGCGAGTTGTTTCTTAGCTTCCCAAAGAGCTGGAAGCAAGATGCTGTGGGGCCCAACTCGCCCTTTGGAAAGAAGCCTGCACGTTGTGCCTTTCAGCTCTAGGGCAAAGTAGCACACCCATAGCAGAAGTCCTACTTCAGCCAGATCAGGCCTGCAAAGAAACTGCGTTTCACAGGCCTTTGGAAGAGATGTTCCCGGTAGGCTGTAAGAGCACTGTGCAGAGCGAGTTGTTTCTTAGCTTCCCAAAGAGCTGGAAGCAAGATGCTGTGGGGCCCAACTCGCCCTTTGGAAAGAAGCCTGCACGTTGTGCCTTTCAGCTCTAGGGCAAAGTAGCACACCCAGAGCAGAAGTCCTACTTCAGCCAGATCAGGCCTGCAAAGAAACTGCGTTTCACAGGCCTTTGGAAGAGATGCTCCCACTAGGCTGTAAGAGCACTGTGCAGAGCGAGTTGTTTCTTAGCTTCCCAAAGAGCTGGAAGCAAGATGCTGTGGGGCCCAACTCGCCCTTTGGAAAGAAGCCTGCACGTTGTGCCTTTCAGCTCTAGGGCAAAGTAGCACACCCAGAGCAGAAGTCCTACTTCAGCCAGATCAGGCCTGCAAAGAAACTGCCTTTCACAGGCCTTTGGAAGAGATGTTCCCGGTAGGCTGTAAGAGCACTGTGCAGAGCGAGTTGTTTCTTAGCTTCCCAAACAGCTGGAAGCAAGATGCTGTGGGGCCCAACTCGCCCTTTGGAAAGAAGCCTGCACGTTGTGCCTTTCAGCTCTAGGGCAAAGTAGCACACCCAGAGCAGAAGTCCTACTTCAGCCAGATCAGGCCTGCAAAGAAACTGCGTTTCACAGGCCTTTGGAAGAGATGTTCCCTCTAGGCTGTAAGAGCACTGTGCAGAGCGAGTTGTTTCTTAGCTTCCCAAAGAGCTGGAAGCAAGATGCTGTGGGGCCCAACTCGCCCTTTGGAAAGAAGCCTGCACGTTGTGCCTTTCAGCTCTAGGGCAAAGTAGCACACCCAGAGCAGAAGTCCTACTTCAGCCAGATCAGGCCTGCAAAGAAACTGCGTTTCACAGGCCTTTGGAAGAGATGTTCCCTCTAGGCTGTAAGAGCACTGTGCAGAGCGAGTTGTTTCTTAGCTTCCCAAAGAGCTGGAAGCAAGATGCTGTGGGGCCCAACTCGCCCTTTGGAAAGAAGCCTGCACGTTGTGCCTTTCAGCTCTAGGGCAAAGTAGCACACCCAGAGCAGAAGTCCAACTTCAGCCAGATCAGGCCTGCAAAGAAACTGCGTTTCACAGGCCTTTGGAAGAGATGTTCCCACTAGGCTGTAAGAGCACTGTGCAGAGCGAGTTGTTTCTTAGCTTCCCAAAGAGCTGGAAGCAAGATGCTGTGGGGCCCAACTCGCCCTTTGGAAAGAAGCCTGCACGTTGTGCCTTTCAGCTCTAGGGCAAAGTAGCACACCCATAGCAGAAGTCCTACTTCAGCCAGATCAGGCCTGCAAAGAAACTGCGTTTCACAGGCCTTTGGAAGAGATGTTCCCACTAGGCTGTTAGAGCACTGTGCAGAGCGAGTTGTTTCTTAGCTTCCCAAAGAGCTGGAAGCAAGATGCTGTGGGGCCCAACTCGCCCTTTGGAAAGAAGCCTGCACGTTGTGCCTTTCAGCTCTAGGGCAAAGTAGCACACCCAGAGCAGAAGTCCTACTTCAGCCAGATCAGGCCTGCAAAGAAACTGCGTTTCACAGGCCTTTGGAAGAGATGCTCCCACTAGGCTGTAAGAGCACTGTGCAGAGCGAGTTGTTTCTTAGCTTCCCAAAGAGCTGGAAGCAAGATGCTGTGGGGCCCAACTCGCCCTTTGGAAAGAAGCCTGCACGTTGTGCCTTTCAGCTCTAGGGCAAAGTAGCACACCCAGAGCAGAAGTCCTACTTCAGCCAGATCAGGCCTGCAAAGAAACTCCGTTTCACAGGCCTTTGGAAGAGATGTTCCCACTAGGCTGTAAGAGCACTGTGCAGAGCGAGTTGTTTCTTAGCTTCCCAAAGAGCTGGAAGCAAGATGCTGTGGGGCCCAACTCGCCCTTTGGAAAGAAGCCTGCACGTTGTGCCTTTCAGCTCTAGGGCAAAGTAGCACACCCAGAGCAGAAGTCCTACTTCAGCCAGATCAGGCCTGCAAAGAAACTGCGTTTCACAGGCCTTTGGAAGACTTGTTCCCGGTAGGCTGTAAGAGCACTGTGCAGAGCGAGTTGTTTCTTAGCTTCCCAAAGAGCTGGAAGCAAGATGCTGTGGGGCCCAACTCGCCCTTTGGAAAGAAGCCTGCACGTTGTGCCTTTCAGCTCTAGGGCAAAGTAGCACACCCAGAGCAGAAGTCCAACTTCAGCCAGATCAGGCCTGCAAAGAAACTGCGTTTCACAGGCCTTTGGAAGAGATGTTCCCACTAGGCTGTAAGAGCACTGTGCAGAGCGAGTTGTTTCTTAGCTTCCCAAAGAGCTGGAAGCAAGATGCTGTGGGGCCCAACTCGCCCTTTGGAAAGAAGCCTGCACGTTGTGCCTTTCAGCTCTAGGGCAAAGTAGCACACCCAGAGCAGAAGTCCTACTTCAGCCAGATGAGGCCTGCAAAGAAACTGCGTTTCACAGGCCTTTGGAAGAGATGTTCCCACTAGGCTGTAAGAGCACTGTGCAGAGCGAGTTGTTTCTTAGCTTCCCAAAGAGCTGGAAGCAAGATGCTGTGGGGCCCAACTCGCCCTTTGGAAAGAAGCCTGCACATTGTGCCTTTCAGCTCTAGGGCAAAGTAGCACACCCAGAGCAGAAGTCCTACTTCAGCCAGATCAGGCCTGCAAAGAAACTGCGTTTCACAGGCCTTTGGAAGAGATGTTCCCGGTAGGCTGTAAGAGCACTGTGCAGAGTGAGTTGTTTCTTAGCTTCCCAAAGAGCTGGAAGCAAGATGCTGTGGGGCCCAACTCGCCCTTTGGAAAGAAGCCTGCACGTTGTGCCTTTCAGCTCTAGGGCAAAGTAGCACACCCAGAGCAGAAGTCCTACTTCAGCCAGATCAGGCCTGCAAAGAAACTGCGTTTCACAGGCCTTTGGAAGAGATGTTCCCGGTAGGCTGTAAGAGCACTGTGCAGAGCGAGTTGTTTCTTAGCTTCCCAAAGAGCTGGAAGCAAGATGCTGTGGGGCCCAACTCGCCCTTTGGAAAGAAGCCTGCACGTTGTGCCTTTCAGCTCTAGGGCAAAGTAGCACACCCAGAGCAGAAGTCCTACTTCAGCCAGATCAGGCCTGCAAAGAAACTGCGTTTCACAGGCCTTTGGAAGAGATGCTCCCACTAGGCTGTAAGAGCACTGTGCAGAGCGAGTTGTTTCTTAGCTTCCCAAAGAGCTGGAAGCAAGATGCTGTGGGGCCCAACTCGCCCTTTGGAAAGAAGCCTGCACGTTGTGCCTTTCAGCTCTAGGGCAAAGTAGCACACCCAGAGCAGAAGTCCTACTTCAGCCAGATCAGGCCTGCAAAGAAACTGCGTTTCACAGGCCTTTGGAAGAGATGTTCCCTCTAGGCTGTAAGAGCACTGTGCAGAGCGAGTGGTTTCTTAGCTTCCCAAAGAGCTGGAAGCAAGATGCTGTGGGGCCCAACTCGCCCTTTGGAAAGAAGCCTGCACGTTGTGCCTTTCAGCTCTAGGGCAAAGTAGCACACCCAGAGCAGAAGTCCTACTTCAGCCAGATCAGGCCTGCAAAGAAACTGCGTTTCACAGGCCTTTGGAAGAGATGTTCCCTCTAGGCTGTAAGAGCACTGTGCAGAGCGAGTTGTTTCTTAGCTTCCCAAAGAGCTGGAAGCAAGATGCTGTGGGGCCCAACTCGCCCTTTGGAAAGAAGCCTGCACGTTGTGCCTTTCAGCTCTAGGGCAAAGTAGCACACCCAGAGCAGAAGTCCTACTTCAGCCAGATCAGGCCTGCAAAGAAACTGCGTTTCACAGGCCTTTGGAAGAGATGTTCCCACTAGGCTGTAAGAGCACTGTGCAGAGCGAGTTGTTTCTTAGCTTCCCAAAGAGCTGGAAGCAAGATGCTGTGGGGCCCAACTCGCCCTTTGGAAAGAAGCCTGCACGTTGTGCCTTTCAGCTCTAGGGCAAAGTAGCACACCCAGAGCAGAAGTCCTACTTCAGCCAGATCAGGCCTGCAAAGAAACTGCGTTTCACAGGCCTTTGGAAGAGATGTTCCCGGTAGGCTGTAAGAGCACTGTGCAGAGCGAGTTGTTTCTTAGCTTCCCAAAGAGCTGGAAGCAAGATGCTGTGGGGCCCAACTCGCCCTTTGGAAAGAAGCCTGCACGTTGTGCCTTTCAGCTCTAGGGCAAAGTAGCACACCCAGAGCAGAAGTCCTACTTCAGCCAGATCAGGCCTGCAAAGAAACTGCGTTTCACAGGCCTTTGGAAGAGATGTTCCCGGTAGGCTGTAAGAGCACTGTGCAGAGCGAGTTGTTTCTTAGCTTCCCAAAGAGCTGGAAGCAAGATGCTGTGGGGCCCAACTCGCCCTTTGGAAAGAAGCCTGCACGTTGTGCCTTTCAGCTCTAGGGCAAAGTAGCACACCCAGAGCAGAAGTCCTACTTCAGCCAGATCAGGCCTGCAAAGAAACTGAGTTTCACAGGCCTTTGGAAGAGATGTTCCCGGTAGGCTGTAAGAGCACTGTGCAGAGCGAGTTGTTTCTTAGCTGCCCAAAGAGCTGGAAGCAAGATGCTGTGGGGCCCAACTCGCCCTTTGGAAAGAAGCCTGCACGTTGCGCCTTTCAGCTCTAGGGCAAAGTAGCACACCAAGAGCAGAAGTCCTACTTCAGCCAGATCAGGCCTGCAAAGAAACTGCGTTTCACAGGCCTTTGGAAGAGATGTTCCCACTAGGCTGTAAGAGCACTGTGCAGAGCGAGTTGTTTCTTAGCTTCCCAAAGAGCTGGAAGCAAGATGCTGTGGGGCCCAACTCGCCCTTTGGAAAGAAGCCTGCACGTTGTGCCTTTCAGCTCTAGGGCAAAGTAGCACACCCAGAGCAGAAGTCCTACTTCAGCCAGATCAGGCCTGCAAAGAAACTGCGTTTCACAGGCCTTTGGAAGAGATGTTCCCGGTAGGCTGTAAGAGCACTGTGCAGAGCGAGTTGTTTCTTAGCTTCCCAAAGAGCTGGAAGCAAGATGCTGTGGGGCCCAACTCGCCCTTTGGAAAGAAGCCTGCACGTTGCGCCTTTCAGCTCTAGGGCAAAGTAGCACACCCAGAGCAGAAGTCCTACTTCAGCCAGATCAGGCCTGCAAAGAAACTGCGTTTCACAGGCCTTTGGAAGAGATGTTCCCACTAGGCTGTAAGAGCACTGTGCAGAGCGAGTTGTTTCTTAGCTTCCCAAAGAGCTGGAAGCAAGATGCTGTGGGGCCCAACTCGCCCTTTGGAAAGAAGCCTGCACGTTGTGCCTTTCAGCTCTAGGGCAAAGTAGCACACCCAGAGCAGAAGTCCTACTTCAGCCAGATCAGGCCTGCAAAGAAACTGAGTTTCACAGGCCTTTGGAAGAGATGTTCCCACTAGGCTGTAAGAGCACTGTGCAGAGCGAGTTGTTTCTTAGCTTCCCAAAGAGCTGGAAGCAAGATGCTGTGGGGCCCAACTCGCCCTTTGGAAAGAAGCCTGCACGTTGTGCCTTTCAGCTCTAGGGCAAAGTAGCACACCCAGAGCAGAAGTCCTACTTCAGCCAGATCAGGCCTGCAAAGAAACTGCGTTTCACAGGCCTTTGGAAGAGATGTTCCCTCTAGGCTGTAAGAGCACTGTGCAGAGCTAGTTGTTTCTTAGCTTCCCAAAGAGCTGGAAGCAAGATGCTGTGGGGCCCAACTCGCCCTTTGGAAAGAAGCCTGCACGTTGTGCCTTTCAGCTCTAGGGCAAAGTAGCTCACCCAGAGCAGAAGTCCTACTTCAGCCAGATCAGGCCTGCAAAGAAACTGCGTTTCACAGGCCTTTGGAAGAGATGTTCCCGGTAGGCTGTAAGAGCACTGTGCAGAGCGAGTTGTTTCTTAGCTTCCCAAAGAGCTGGAAGCAAGATGCTGTGGGGCCCAACTCGCCCTTTGGAAAGAAGCCTGCACGTTGTGCCTTTCAGCTCTAGGGCAAAGTAGCCCACCCAGAGCAGAAGTCCTACTTCAGCCAGATCAGGCCTGCAAAGAAACTGCGTTTCACAGGCCTTTGGAAGACTTGTTCCCGGTAGGCTGTAAGAGCACTGTGCAGAGCGAGTTGTTTCTTAGCTTCCCAAAGAGCTGGAAGCAAGATGCTGTGGGGCCCAACTCGCCCTTTGGAAAGAAGCCTGCACGTTGTGCCTTTCAGCTCTAGGGCAAAGTAGCACACCCAGAGCAGAAGTCCTACTTCAGCCAGATCAGGCCTGCAAAGAAACTGCGTTTCACAGGCCTTTGGAAGAGATGTTCCCGGTAGGCTGTAAGAGCACTGTGCAGAGCGAGTTGTTTCTTAGCTTCCCAAAGAGCTGGAAGCAAGATGCTGTGGGGCCCAACTCGCCCTTTGGAAAGAAGCCTGCACGTTGTGCCTTTCAGCTCTAGGGCAAAGTAGCACACCCAGAGCAGAAGTCCTACTTCAGCCAGATCAGGCCTGCAAAGAAACTGCGTTTCACAGGCCTTTGGAAGAGATGTTCCCACTAGGCTGTAAGAGCACTGTGCAGAGCGAGTTGTTTCTTAGCTTCCCAAAGAGCTGGAAGCAAGATGCTGTGGGGCCCAACTCGCCCTTTGGAAAGAAGCCTGCACGTTGTGCCTTTCAGCTCTAGGGCAAAGTAGCACACCCAGAGCAGAAGTCCTACTTCAGCCAGATCAGGCCTGCAAAGAAACTGCGTTTCACAGGCCTTTGGAAGAGATGTTCCCACTAGGCTGTAAGAGCACTGTGCAGAGCGAGTTGTTTCTTAGCTTCCCAAAGAGCTGGAAGCAAGATGCTGTGGGGCCCAACTCGCCCTTTGGAAAGAAGCCTGCACGTTGTGCCTTTCAGCTCTAGGGCAAAGTAGCACACCCAGAGCAGAAGTCCTACTTCAGCCAGATCAGGCCTGCAAAGAAACTGCCTTTCACAGGCCTTTGGAAGAGATGTTCCCACTAGGCTGTAAGAGCACTGTGCAGAGCGAGTTGTTTCTTAGCTTCCCAAAGAGCTGGAAGCAAGATGCTGTGGGGCCCAACTCGCCCTTTAGAAAGAAGCCTGCACGTTGTGCCTTTCAGCTCTAGGGCAAAGTAGCCCACCCAGAGCAGAAGTCCTACTTCAGCCAGATGAGGCCTGCAAAGAAGCTGCGTTTCACAGGCCTTTGGAAAAGATGTTCCCGGTAGGCTGTAAGAGCACTGTGCAGAGCGAGTTGTTTCTTAGCTTCCCAAAGAGCTGGAAGCAAGATGCTGTGGGGCCCAACTCGCCCTTTGGAAAGAAGCCTGCACGGTGTGCCTTTCAGCTCTAGGGCAAAGTAGCACACCCAGAGCAGAAGTCCTACTTCAGCCAGATCAGGCCTGCAAAGAAACTGCGTTTCACAGGCCTTTGGAAGAGATGTTCCCGGTAGGCTGTAAGAGCACTGTGCAGAGCGAGTTGTTTCTTAGCTTCCCAAAGAGCTGGAAGCAAGATGCTGTGGGGCCCAACTCGCCCTTTGGAAAGAAGCCTGCACGTTGTGCCTTTCAGCTCTAGGGCAAAGTAGCACACCCAGAGCAGTATTCCTACTTCAGCCAGATCAGGCCTGCAAAGAAACTGCGTTTCACAGGCCTTTGGAAGAGATGTTCCCGGTAGGCTGTAAGAGCACTGTGCAGAGCGAGTTGTTTCTTAGCTTCCCAAAGAGCTGGAAGCAAGATGCTGTGGGGCCCAACTCGCCCTTTGGAAAGAAGCCTGCACGTTGTGCCTTTCAACTCTAGGGCAAAGTAGCACACCCAGAGCAGAAGTCCTACTTCAGCCAGATCAGGCCTGCAAAGAAACTGCGTTTCACAGGCCTTTGGAAGAGATGTTCCCGGTAGGCTGTAAGAGCACTGTGCAGAGCGAGTTGTTTCTTAGCTTCCCAAAGAGCTGGAAGCAAGATGCTGTGGGGCCCAACTCGCCCTTTGGAAAGAAGCCTGCACGTTGTGCCTTTCAGCTCTAGGGCAAAGTAGCACACCCAGAGCAGAAGTCCTACTTCAGCCAGATCAGGCCTGCAAAGAAACTGCGTTTCACAGGCCTTTGGAAGAGATGTTCCCACTAGGCTGTAAGAGCACTGTGCAGAGCGAGTTGTTTCTTAGCTTCCCAAAGAGCTGGAAGCAAGATGCTGTGGGGCCCAACTCGCCCTTTGGAAAGAAGCCTGCACGTTGTGCCTTTCAGCTCTAGGGCAAAGTAGCACACCCAGAGCAGAAGTCCTACTTCAGCCAGATCAGGCCTGCAAAGAAACTGCGTTTCACAGGCCTTTGGAAGAGATGTTCCCACTAGGCTGTAAGAGCACTGTGCAGAGCGAGTGGTTTCTTAGCTTCCCAAAGAGCTGGAAGCAAGATGCTGTGGGGCCCAACTCGCCCTTTGGAAAGAAGCCTGCACGTTGTGCCTTTCAGCTCTAGGGCAAAGTAGCACACCCAGAGCAGAAGTCCTACTTCAGCCAGATCAGGCCTGCAAAGAAACTGCATTTCACAGGCCTTTGGAAGAGATGTTCCCGGTAGGCTGTAAGAGCACTGTGCAGAGCGAGTTGTTTCTTAGCTTCCCAAAGAGCTGGAAGCAAGATGCTGTGGGGCCCAACTCGCCCTTTGGAAAGAAGCCTGCACGTTGTGCCTTTCAGCTCTAGGGCAAAGTAGCACACCCAGAGCAGAAGTCCTACTTCAGCCAGATCAGGCCTGCAAAGAAACTGCGTTTCAAAGACCTTTGGAAGAGATGTTCCCACTAGGCTGTAAGAGCACTGTCCAGAGCAAGTTGTTTCTTAGCTTCCCAAAGAGCTGGAAGCAAGATGCTGTGGGGCCCAACTCGCCCTTTGGAAAGAAGCCTGCACGTTGTGCCTTTCAGCTCTAGGGCAAAGTAGCACACCCAGAGCAGAAGTCCTACTTCAGCCAGATCAGACCTGCAAAGAAACTGCGTTTCACAGGCCTTTGGAAGAGATGTTCCCACTAGGCTGTAAGAGCACTGTGCAGAGCGAGTGGTTTCTTAGCTTCCCAAAGAGCTGGAAGCAAGATGCTGTGGGGCCCAACTCGCCCTTTGGAAAGAAGCCTGCACGTTGTGCCTTTCAGCTCTAGGGCAAAGTAGCACACCCAGAGCAGAAGTCCTACTTCAGCCAGATCAGGCCTGCAAAGAAACTGCGTTTCACAGGCCTTTGGAAGAGATGTTCCCACTAGGCTGTAAGAGCACTGTGCAGAGCGAGTGGTTTCTTAGCTTCCCAAAGAGCTGGAAGCAAGATGCTGTGGGGCCCAACTCGCCCTTTGGAAAGAAGCCTGCACGTTGTGCCTTTCAGCTCTAGGGCAAAGTAGCACACCCAGAGCAGAAGTCCTACTTCAGCCAGATCAGGCCTGCAAAGAAACTGCGTTTCACAGGCCTTTGGAAGAGATGTTCCCGGTAGGCTGTAAGAGCACTGTGCAGAGCGAGTGGTTTCTTAGCTTCCCAAAGAGCTGGAAGCAAGATGCTGTGGGGCCCAACTCGCCCTTTGGAAAGAAGCCTGCACGTTGTGCCTTTCAGCTCTAGGGCAAAGTAGCCCACCCAGAGCAGAAGTCCTACTTCAGCCAGATCAGGCCTGCAAAGAAACTGCGTTTCACAGGCCTTTGGAAGACTTGTTCCCGGTAGGCTGTAAGAGCACTGTGCAGAGCGAGTTGTTTCTTAGCTTCCCAAAGAGCTGGAAGCAAGATGCTGTGGGGCCCAACTCGCCCTTTGGAAAGAAGCCTGCACGTTGTGCCTTTCAGCTCTAGGGCAAAGTAGCACACCCAGAGCAGAAGTCCTACTTCAGCCAGATCAGGCCTGCAAAGAAACTGCGTTTCACAGGCCTTTGGAAGAGATGTTCCCACTAGGCTGTAAGAGCACTGTGCAGAGCGAGTTGTTTCTTAGCTTCCCAAAGAGCTGGAAGCAAGATGCTGTGGGGCCCAACTCGCCCTTTGGAAAGAAGCCTGCACGTTGTGCCTTTCAGCTCTAGGGCAAAGTAGCACACCCAGAGCAGAAGTCCTACTTCAGCCAGATCAGGCCTGCAAAGAAACTGCGTTTCACAGGCCTTTGGAAGAGATGTTCCCACTAGGCTGTAAAAGCACTGTGCAGAGCGAGTGGTTTCTTAGCTTCCCAAAGAGCTGGAAGCAAGATGCTGTGGGGCCCAACTCGCCCTTTGGAAAGAAGCCTGCACGTTGTGCCTTTCAGCTCTAGGGCAAAGTAGCACACCCAGAGCAGAAGTCCTACTTCAGCCAGATCAGGCCTGCAAAGAAACTGCGTTTCACAGGCCTTTGGAAGAGATGTTCCCACTAGGCTGTAAGAGCACTGTGCAGAGCGAGTGGTTTCTTAGCTTCCCAAAGAGCTGGAAGCAAGATGCTGTGGGGCCCAACTCGCCCTTTGGAAAGAAGCCTGCACGTTGTGCCTTTCAGCTCTAGGGCAAAGTAGCACACCCAGAGCAGAAGTCCTACTTCAGCCAGATCAGGCCTGCAAAAAAACTGCGTTTCACAGGCCTTTGGAAGAGATGTTCCCACTAGGCTGTAAGAGCACTGTGCAGAGCGAGTGGTTTCTTAGCTTCCCAAAGAGCTGGAAGCAAGATGCTGTGGGGCCCAACTCGCCTTTTGGAAAGAAGCCTGCACGTTGTGCCTTTCAGCTCTAGGGCAAAGTAGCACACCCAGAGCAGAAGTCCTACTTCAGCCAGATCAGGCCTGCAAAGAAACTGCGTTTCACAGGCCTTTGGAAGAGATGTTCCCGGTAGGCTGTAAGAGCACTGTGCAGAGCGAGTTGTTTCTTAGCTTCCCAAAGAGCTGGAAGCAAGATGCTGTGGGGCCCAACTCGCCCTTTGGAAAGAAGCCTGCACGTTGTGCCTTTCAGCTCTAGGGCAAAGTAGCACACCCAGAGCAGAAGTCCTACTTCAGCCAGATCAGGCCTGCAAAGAAACTGCGTTTCACAGGCCTTTGGAAGAGATGTTCCCACTAGGCTGTAAGAGCACTGTGCAGAGCGAGTTGTTTCTTAGCTTCCCAAAGAGCTGGAAGCAAGATGCTGTGGGGCCCAACTCGCCCTTTGGAAAGAAGCCTGCACGTTGTGCCTTTCAGCTCTAGGGCAAAGTAGCACACCCAGAGCAGAAGTCCTACTTCAGCCAGATCAGGCCTGCAAAGAAACTGCGTTTCACAGGCCTTTGGAAGAGATGTTCCCGGTAGGCTGTAAGAGCACTGTGCAGAGCGAGTTGTTTCTTAGCTTCCCAAAGAGCTGGAAGCAAGATGCTGTGGGGCCCAACTCGCCCTTTGGAAAGAAGCCTGCACGTTGTGCCTTTCAGCTCTAGGGCAAAGTAGCCCACCCAGAGCAGAAGTCCTACTTCAGCCAGATCAGGCCTGCAAAGAAACTGCGTTTCACAGGCCTTTGGAAGACTTGTTCCCGGTAGGCTGTAAGAGCACTGTGCAGAGCGAGTTGTTTCTTAGCTTCCCAAAGAGCTGGAAGCAAGATGCTGTGGGGCCCAACTCGCCCTTTGGAAAGGAGCCTGCACGTTTTGCCTTTCAGCTCTAGGGCAAAGTAGCACACCCAGACAAGAAGACTTACTTCAGCCAGATCAGGCCTGCAAAGAAACTGCGTTTCACAGTCCGTTTTAAGACATGTTCCCGGTAGGCTGTAAGAGCCCTATGCAGAGCGAGTTGTTTCTTAGCTGCTGAAAGAGCTGGATGCTGGACTTGAGGGACTTGTCTACCCTTGTGGAATCAAGGCAGGACTTTGTGCCTTGCAGCTCTAGCGCCATGTAGGACCCGGCAGAGCAGAAGTTCTACTTCAGCCAGATCAGGCCTGGGAAGAAACTGCGTTTCACAGGCCTTTGTAAGATTCGTTCCCTTAGGCTGTAAAACACCAGTGCAGAGCAAGTTGTTTCTTAGCTGCCCAAAGAGGTGGAAGCCCCACGCTGTGGGGCCTGTCTGCCCTTGAGGAGTCAAGGCAGGACTTTGAGCCTTGCAACTCTAGGCCGATGTAGGACACGGCATAGCAGCAGTTCTACCTCAGCGAGATAAGGCCTGCAGGAAACTGTATTTCTCAGGCCTTTGCAAGAGATGTTCCCGGTTGGCTGTAAGAGAGGTCTGCAGAGCGAATAGTTTCTTAGCTTCCCAAAGAGCTGGAAGCAAGATGCTTTGGGGCCCAACTCGCCCTTTGGAAAGAAAACTGCGGGTTGTGCCTCTCAGCTCCAGGGCAATGTAGCAAACCCAGAGCAGAAGTTCTACTTCAGCCAGATCAGGCCTGCAAAGAAACTGCGTTTCACAGGCCTTTGGAAGAGATGCTCCCGGTAGGCTGTAAGAGCACTGAGCAGAGCGAGTTGTTTCTTAGCTTCCCAAAGAGCTGGAAGCAAGATGCTGTGGGGCCCAACTCGCCATTTGGAAAGAAGCCTGCACGTAGTGCCTTTCAGCTCTAGGGCAATGTAGCACACCCAGAGCAGAAGTCCTACTTCAGCCAGATCAGGCTTGCAAAGAAAGTGCATTTCACAGGCCTTTGGAAGAGATGTTCCCGGTAGGCTGTAAGAGCACTGTGCAGAGCGAGTTGTTTCTTAGCTTCCGAAAGAGCTGGAAGCTGGACCTGAGGGACTTGTCTACCCTTGTGGAAACAAGGCAGGACTTTGTGCCTTGCAGCTCCAGCGCCATGTAGGACCCGGCAGAGCAGAAGTTCTACTTCAGCCAGATCAGGGATGGGAAGAAACTGCGTTTCACAGGCCTTTGGAAGAGATGTTCCCGGTAGGCTGTAAGAGCACTGTGCAGAGCGAGTTGTTTCTTCGCTTCCCAAAGAGCTGGAAGCAAGATGCTCTGAGGCCCAACTCGCCCTTTGGAAAGAAGCCTGCACGTTGTGCCTTTCAGCTCTAGGGCAAAGTAGCACACCCAGAGCAGAAGTTCCACTTCAGCCAGATCAGGCCTGCAAAGAAACTGCGTTTCACGGGCCTTTGGAAGAGAAGTTCCCACTAGGCTGTAAGAGCACTGTGCAGAGCGAGTTGTTTCTTCGCTTCCCAAAGAGCTGGAAGCAAGATGCTGTGGGGCCCAACTCGCCCTTTGGAAAGAAGCCTGCACGTTGTGCCTTTCAGCTCTAGGGCAAAGTAGCACACCCAGAGCAGAAGTCCTACTTCAGCCAGATCAGGCCTGCAAAGAAACTGCGTTTCACAGGCCTTTGGAAGAGATGTTCCCACTAGGCTGTAAGAGCACTGTGCAGAGCGAGTTGTTTCTTAGCTTCCCAAAGAGCTGGAAGCAAGATGCTGTGGGGCCCAACTCGCCCTTTGGAAAGAAGCCTGCACGTTGTTCCTTTCAGCTCTAGGGCAATGTAGCACACCCAGAGCAGAAGTCCTACTTCAGCCAGATCAGGCCTGCAAAGAAACTGCGTTTCACAGGCCTTTGGAAGAGATGTTCCCGGTAGGCTGTAAGAGCACTGTGCAGAGCGAGTTGTTTCTTAGCTTCCCAAAGAGCTGGAAGCAAGATGCTGTGGGGCCCAACTCGCCCTTTGGAAAGAAGCCTGCACGTTGTGCCTTTCAGCTCTAGGGCAAAGTAGCACACCCAGAGCAGAAGTCCTACTTCAGCCAGATCAGGCCTGCAAAGAAACTGCGTTTCACAGGCCTTTGGAAGACTTGTTCCCGGTAGGCTGTAAGAGCACTGTGCAGAGCGAGTTGTTTCTTAGCTTCCCAAAGAGCTGGAAGCAAGATGCTGTGGGGCCCAACTCGCCCTTTGGAAAGAAGCCTGCACGTTGTGCCTTTCAGCTCTAGGGCAAAGTAGCCCACCCAGAGCAGAAGTCCTACTTCAGCCAGATCAGGCCTGCAAAGAAACTGCGTTTCACAGGCGTTTGGAAGACTTGTTCCCGGTAGGCTGTAAGAGCACTGTGCAGAGCGAGTTGTTTCTTAGCTTCCCAAAGAGCTGGAAGCAAGATGCTGTGGGGCCCAACTCGCCCTTTGGAAAGAAGCCTGCACGTTGTGCCTTTCAGCTCTAGGGCAAAGTAGCACACCCAGAGCAGAAGTCCTACTTCAGCCAGATCAGGCCTGCAAAGAAACTGCGTTTCACAGGCCTTTGGAAGAGATGTTCCCACTAGGCTGTAAGAGCACTGTGCAGAGCGAGTTGTTTCTTAGCTTCCCAAAGAGCTGGAAGCAAGATGCTGTGGGGCCCAACTCGCCCTTTGGAAAGAAGCCTGCACGTTGTGCCTTTCAGCTCTAGGGCAAAGTAGCACACCCAGAGCAGAAGTCCTACTTCAGCCAGATCAGGCCTGCAAAGAAACTGCGTTTCACAGGCCTTTGGAAGAGATGTTCCCACTAGGCTGTAAGAGCACTGTGCAGAGCGAGTTGTTTCTTAGCTTCCCAAAGAGCTGGAAGCAAGATGCTGTGGGGCCCAACTCGCCCTTTGGAAAGAAGCCTGCACGTTGTGCCTTTCAGCTCTAGGGCAAAGTAGCACACCCAGAGCAGAAGTCCTACTTCAGCCAGATCAGGCCTGCAAAGAAACTGCCTTTCACAGGCCTTTGGAAGAGATGTTCCCACTAGGCTGTAAGAGCACTGTGCAGAGCGAGTTGTTTCTTAGCTTCCCAAAGAGCTGGAAGCAAGATGCTGTGGGGCCCAACTCGCCCTTTAGAAAGAAGCCTGCACGTTGTGCCTTTCAGCTCTAGGGCAAAGTAGCCCACCCAGAGCAGAAGTCCTACTTCAGCCAGATGAGGCCTGCAAAGAAGCTGCGTTTCACAGGCCTTTGGAAAAGATGTTCCCGGTAGGCTGTAAGAGCACTGTGCAGAGCGAGTTGTTTCTTAGCTTCCCAAAGAGCTGGAAGCAAGATGCTGTGGGGCCCAACTCGCCCTTTGGAAAGAAGCCTGCACGGTGTGCCTTTCAGCTCTAGGGCAAAGTAGCACACCCAGAGCAGAAGTCCTACTTCAGCCAGATCAGGCCTGCAAAGAAACTGCGTTTCACAGGCCTTTGGAAGAGATGTTCCCGGTAGGCTGTAAGAGCACTGTGCAGAGCGAGTTGTTTCTTAGCTTCCCAAAGAGCTGGAAGCAAGATGCTGTGGGGCCCAACTCGCCCTTTGGAAAGAAGCCTGCACGTTGTGCCTTTCAGCTCTAGGGCAAAGTAGCACACCCAGAGCAGTATTCCTACTTCAGCCAGATCAGGCCTGCAAAGAAACTGCGTTTCACAGGCCTTTGGAAGAGATGTTCCCGGTAGGCTGTAAGAGCACTGTGCAGAGCGAGTTGTTTCTTAGCTTCCCAAAGAGCTGGAAGCAAGATGCTGTGGGGCCCAACTCGCCCTTTGGAAAGAAGCCTGCACGTTGTGCCTTTCAACTCTAGGGCAAAGTAGCACACCCAGAGCAGAAGTCCTACTTCAGCCAGATCAGGCCTGCAAAGAAACTGCGTTTCACAGGCCTTTGGAAGAGATGTTCCCGGTAGGCTGTAAGAGCACTGTGCAGAGCGAGTTGTTTCTTAGCTTCCCAAAGAGCTGGAAGCAAGATGCTGTGGGGCCCAACTCGCCCTTTGGAAAGAAGCCTGCACGTTGTGCCTTTCAGCTCTAGGGCAAAGTAGCACACCCAGAGCAGAAGTCCTACTTCAGCCAGATCAGGCCTGCAAAGAAACTGCGTTTCACAGGCCTTTGGAAGAGATGTTCCCACTAGGCTGTAAGAGCACTGTGCAGAGCGAGTTGTTTCTTAGCTTCCCAAAGAGCTGGAAGCAAGATGCTGTGGGGCCCAACTCGCCCTTTGGAAAGAAGCCTGCACGTTGTGCCTTTCAGCTCTAGGGCAAAGTAGCACACCCAGAGCAGAAGTCCTACTTCAGCCAGATCAGGCCTGCAAAGAAACTGCGTTTCACAGGCCTTTGGAAGAGATGTTCCCACTAGGCTGTAAGAGCACTGTGCAGAGCGAGTGGTTTCTTAGCTTCCCAAAGAGCTGGAAGCAAGATGCTGTGGGGCCCAACTCGCCCTTTGGAAAGAAGCCTGCACGTTGTGCCTTTCAGCTCTAGGGCAAAGTAGCACACCCAGAGCAGAAGTCCTACTTCAGCCAGATCAGGCCTGCAAAGAAACTGCATTTCACAGGCCTTTGGAAGAGATGTTCCCGGTAGGCTGTAAGAGCACTGTGCAGAGCGAGTTGTTTCTTAGCTTCCCAAAGAGCTGGAAGCAAGATGCTGTGGGGCCCAACTCGCCCTTTGGAAAGAAGCCTGCACGTTGTGCCTTTCAGCTCTAGGGCAAAGTAGCACACCCAGAGCAGAAGTCCTACTTCAGCCAGATCAGGCCTGCAAAGAAACTGCGTTTCAAAGACCTTTGGAAGAGATGTTCCCACTAGGCTGTAAGAGCACTGTCCAGAGCAAGTTGTTTCTTAGCTTCCCAAAGAGCTGGAAGCAAGATGCTGTGGGGCCCAACTCGCCCTTTGGAAAGAAGCCTGCACGTTGTGCCTTTCAGCTCTAGGGCAAAGTAGCACACCCAGAGCAGAAGTCCTACTTCAGCCAGATCAGACCTGCAAAGAAACTGCGTTTCACAGGCCTTTGGAAGAGATGTTCCCACTAGGCTGTAAGAGCACTGTGCAGAGCGAGTGGTTTCTTAGCTTCCCAAAGAGCTGGAAGCAAGATGCTGTGGGGCCCAACTCGCCCTTTGGAAAGAAGCCTGCACGTTGTGCCTTTCAGCTCTAGGGCAAAGTAGCACACCCAGAGCAGAAGTCCTACTTCAGCCAGATCAGGCCTGCAAAGAAACTGCGTTTCACAGGCCTTTGGAAGAGATGTTCCCACTAGGCTGTAAGAGCACTGTGCAGAGCGAGTGGTTTCTTAGCTTCCCAAAGAGCTGGAAGCAAGATGCTGTGGGGCCCAACTCGCCCTTTGGAAAGAAGCCTGCACGTTGTGCCTTTCAGCTCTAGGGCAAAGTAGCACACCCAGAGCAGAAGTCCTACTTCAGCCAGATCAGGCCTGCAAAGAAACTGCGTTTCACAGGCCTTTGGAAGAGATGTTCCCGGTAGGCTGTAAGAGCACTGTGCAGAGCGAGTGGTTTCTTAGCTTCCCAAAGAGCTGGAAGCAAGATGCTGTGGGGCCCAACTCGCCCTTTGGAAAGAAGCCTGCACGTTGTGCCTTTCAGCTCTAGGGCAAAGTAGCCCACCCAGAGCAGAAGTCCTACTTCAGCCAGATCAGGCCTGCAAAGAAACTGCGTTTCACAGGCCTTTGGAAGACTTGTTCCCGGTAGGCTGTAAGAGCACTGTGCAGAGCGAGTTGTTTCTTAGCTTCCCAAAGAGCTGGAAGCAAGATGCTGTGGGGCCCAACTCGCCCTTTGGAAAGAAGCCTGCACGTTGTGCCTTTCAGCTCTAGGGCAAAGTAGCACACCCAGAGCAGAAGTCCTACTTCAGCCAGATCAGGCCTGCAAAGAAACTGCGTTTCACAGGCCTTTGGAAGAGATGTTCCCACTAGGCTGTAAGAGCACTGTGCAGAGCGAGTTGTTTCTTAGCTTCCCAAAGAGCTGGAAGCAAGATGCTGTGGGGCCCAACTCGCCCTTTGGAAAGAAGCCTGCACGTTGTGCCTTTCAGCTCTAGGGCAAAGTAGCACACCCAGAGCAGAAGTCCTACTTCAGCCAGATCAGGCCTGCAAAGAAACTGCGTTTCACAGGCCTTTGGAAGAGATGTTCCCACTAGGCTGTAAAAGCACTGTGCAGAGCGAGTGGTTTCTTAGCTTCCCAAAGAGCTGGAAGCAAGATGCTGTGGGGCCCAACTCGCCCTTTGGAAAGAAGCCTGCACGTTGTGCCTTTCAGCTCTAGGGCAAAGTAGCACACCCAGAGCAGAAGTCCTACTTCAGCCAGATCAGGCCTGCAAAGAAACTGCGTTTCACAGGCCTTTGGAAGAGATGTTCCCACTAGGCTGTAAGAGCACTGTGCAGAGCGAGTGGTTTCTTAGCTTCCCAAAGAGCTGGAAGCAAGATGCTGTGGGGCCCAACTCGCCCTTTGGAAAGAAGCCTGCACGTTGTGCCTTTCAGCTCTAGGGCAAAGTAGCACACCCAGAGCAGAAGTCCTACTTCAGCCAGATCAGGCCTGCAAAAAAACTGCGTTTCACAGGCCTTTGGAAGAGATGTTCCCACTAGGCTGTAAGAGCACTGTGCAGAGCGAGTGGTTTCTTAGCTTCCCAAAGAGCTGGAAGCAAGATGCTGTGGGGCCCAACTCGCCTTTTGGAAAGAAGCCTGCACGTTGTGCCTTTCAGCTCTAGGGCAAAGTAGCACACCCAGAGCAGAAGTCCTACTTCAGCCAGATCAGGCCTGCAAAGAAACTGCGTTTCACAGGCCTTTGGAAGAGATGTTCCCGGTAGGCTGTAAGAGCACTGTGCAGAGCGAGTTGTTTCTTAGCTTCCCAAAGAGCTGGAAGCAAGATGCTGTGGGGCCCAACTCGCCCTTTGGAAAGAAGCCTGCACGTTGTGCCTTTCAGCTCTAGGGCAAAGTAGCACACCCAGAGCAGAAGTCCTACTTCAGCCAGATCAGGCCTGCAAAGAAACTGCGTTTCACAGGCCTTTGGAAGAGATGTTCCCACTAGGCTGTAAGAGCACTGTGCAGAGCGAGTTGTTTCTTAGCTTCCCAAAGAGCTGGAAGCAAGATGCTGTGGGGCCCAACTCGCCCTTTGGAAAGAAGCCTGCACGTTGTGCCTTTCAGCTCTAGGGCAAAGTAGCACACCCAGAGCAGAAGTCCTACTTCAGCCAGATCAGGCCTGCAAAGAAACTGCGTTTCACAGGCCTTTGGAAGAGATGTTCCCGGTAGGCTGTAAGAGCACTGTGCAGAGCGAGTTGTTTCTTAGCTTCCCAAAGAGCTGGAAGCAAGATGCTGTGGGGCCCAACTCGCCCTTTGGAAAGAAGCCTGCACGTTGTGCCTTTCAGCTCTAGGGCAAAGTAGCCCACCCAGAGCAGAAGTCCTACTTCAGCCAGATCAGGCCTGCAAAGAAACTGCGTTTCACAGGCCTTTGGAAGACTTGTTCCCGGTAGGCTGTAAGAGCACTGTGCAGAGCGAGTTGTTTCTTAGCTTCCCAAAGAGCTGGAAGCAAGATGCTGTGGGGCCCAACTCGCCCTTTGGAAAGGAGCCTGCACGTTTTGCCTTTCAGCTCTAGGGCAAAGTAGCACACCCAGACAAGAAGACTTACTTCAGCCAGATCAGGCCTGCAAAGAAACTGCGTTTCACAGTCCGTTTTAAGACATGTTCCCGGTAGGCTGTAAGAGCCCTATGCAGAGCGAGTTGTTTCTTAGCTGCTGAAAGAGCTGGATGCTGGACTTGAGGGACTTGTCTACCCTTGTGGAATCAAGGCAGGACTTTGTGCCTTGCAGCTCTAGCGCCATGTAGGACCCGGCAGAGCAGAAGTTCTACTTCAGCCAGATCAGGCCTGGGAAGAAACTGCGTTTCACAGGCCTTTGTAAGATTCGTTCCCTTAGGCTGTAAAACACCAGTGCAGAGCAAGTTGTTTCTTAGCTGCCCAAAGAGGTGGAAGCCCCACGCTGTGGGGCCTGTCTGCCCTTGAGGAGTCAAGGCAGGACTTTGAGCCTTGCAACTCTAGGCCGATGTAGGACACGGCATAGCAGCAGTTCTACCTCAGCGAGATAAGGCCTGCAGGAAACTGTATTTCTCAGGCCTTTGCAAGAGATGTTCCCGGTTGGCTGTAAGAGAGGTCTGCAGAGCGAATAGTTTCTTAGCTTCCCAAAGAGCTGGAAGCAAGATGCTTTGGGGCCCAACTCGCCCTTTGGAAAGAAAACTGCGGGTTGTGCCTCTCAGCTCCAGGGCAATGTAGCAAACCCAGAGCAGAAGTTCTACTTCAGCCAGATCAGGCCTGCAAAGAAACTGCGTTTCACAGGCCTTTGGAAGAGATGCTCCCGGTAGGCTGTAAGAGCACTGAGCAGAGCGAGTTGTTTCTTAGCTTCCCAAAGAGCTGGAAGCAAGATGCTGTGGGGCCCAACTCGCCATTTGGAAAGAAGCCTGCACGTAGTGCCTTTCAGCTCTAGGGCAATGTAGCACACCCAGAGCAGAAGTCCTACTTCAGCCAGATCAGGCTTGCAAAGAAAGTGCATTTCACAGGCCTTTGGAAGAGATGTTCCCGGTAGGCTGTAAGAGCACTGTGCAGAGCGAGTTGTTTCTTAGCTTCCCAAAGAGCTGGAAGCAAGATGCTGTGGGGCCCAACTCGCCCTTTGGAAAGAAGCCTGCACGTTGTGCCTTTCAGCTCTAGGGCAAAGTAGCACACCCAGAGCAGAAGTCCTACTTCAGCCAGATCAGGCCTGCAAAGAAACTGCGTTTCACAGGCCTTTGGAAGAGATGTTCCCACTAGGCTGTAAGAGCACTGTGCAGAGCGAGTTGTTTCTTAGCTTCCCAAAGAGCTGGAAGCAAGATGCTGTGGGGCCCAACTCGCCCTTTGGAAAGAAGCCTGCACGTTGTGCCTTTCAGCTCTAGGGCAAAGTAGCACACCCAGAGCAGAAGTCCTACTTCAGCCAGATCAGGCCTGCAAAGAAACTGCGTTTCACAGGCCTTTGGAAGAGATGTTCCCGGTAGGCTGTAAGAGCACTGTGCAGAGCGAGTTGTTTCTTAGCTTCCCAAAGAGCTGGAAGCAAGATTCTGTGGGGCCCAACTCGCCCTTTGGAAAGAAGCCTGCACGTTGTGCCTTTCAGCTCTAGGGCAAAGTAGCTCACCCAGAGCAGAAGTCCTACTTCAGCCAGATCAGGCCTGCAAAGAAACTGCGTTTCACAGGCCTTTGGAAGAGATGTTCCCACTAGGCTGTAAGAGCACTGTGCAGAGCGAGTTGTTTCTTAGCTTCCCAAAGAGCTGGAAGCAAGATGCTGTGGGGCCCAACTCGCCCTTTGGAAAGAAGCCTGCACGTTGTGCCTTTCAGCTCTAGGGCAAAGTAGCCCACCCAGAGCAGAAGTCCTACTTCAGCCAGATCAGGCCTGCAAAGAAACTGCGTTTCACAGGCCTTTGGAAGACTTGTTCCCGGTAGGCTGTAAGAGCACTGTGCAGAGCGAGTTGTTTCTTAGCTTCCCAAAGAGCTGGAAGCAAGATGCTGTGGGGCCCAACTCGCCCTTTGGAAAGAAGCCTGCACGTTGTGCCTTTCAGCTCTAGGGCAAAGTAGCACACCCAGAGCAGAAGTCCTACTTCAGCCAGATCAGGCCTGCAGAGAAACTGCGTTTCACAGGCCTTTGGAAGAGATGTTCCCACTAGGCTGTAAGAGCACTGTGCAGAGCGAGTTGTTTCTTAGCTTCCCAAAGAGCTGGAAGCAAGATGCTCTGAGGCCCAACTCGCCCTTTGGAAAGAAGCCTGCACGTTGTGCCTTTCAGCTCTAGGGCAAAGTAGCACACCCAGAGCAGAAGACCTGCTTCAGCCAGATCAGGCCTGCAAAGAAACTGCGTTTCACGGGCCTTTGGAAGAGATGTAACCACTAGGCTGTAAGAGCACTTTGCAGTGCGAGTTGTTTCTTAGGTTCCCAAAGAGCTGGAAGGAAGATGCTGTGGGGCCCAACTCGCCCTTTGGAAAGAAGCCTGCACGTTTTGCCTTTCAGCTCTAGGGCAAAGTAGCACACCCAGACAAGAAGACTTACTTCAGCCAGATCAGGCCTGCAAAGAAACTGCGTTTCACAGTCCGTTTTAAGACATGTTCCCGGTAGGCTGTAAGAGCCCTATGCAGAGCGAGTTGTTTCTTAGCTGCTGTAAGAGCTGGATGCTGGACTTGAGGGACTTGTCTACCCTTGTGGAATCAAGGCAGGACTTTGTGCCTTGCAGCTCTAGCGCCATGTAGGACCCGGCAGAGCAGAAGTTCTACTTCAGCCAGATCAGGCCTGGGAAGAAACTGCGTTTCACAGGCCTTTGTAAGATTCGTTCCCTTAGGCTGTAAAACACCAGTGCAGAGCAAGTTGTTTCTTAGCTGCCCAAAGAGGTGGAAGCCCCACGCTGTGGGGCCTGTCTGCCCTTGAGGAGTCAAGGCAGGACTTTGAGCCTTGCAACTCTAGGCCGATGTAGGACACGGCATAGCAGCAGTTCTACCTCAGCGAGATAAGGCCTGCAGGAAACTGTATTTCTCAGGCCTTTGCAAGAGATGTTCCCGGTTGGCTGTAAGAGAGGTCTGCAGAGCGAATAGTTTCTTAGCTTCCCAAAGAGCTGGAAGCAAGATGCTTTGGGGCCCAACTCGCCCTTTGGAAAGAAAACTGCGGGTTGTGCCTCTCAGCTCCAGGGCAATGTAGCAAACCCAGAGCAGAAGTTCTACTTCAGCCAGATCAGGCCTGCAAAGAAACTGCGTTTCACAGGCCTTTGGAAGAGATGCTCCTGGTAGGCTGTAAGAGCACTGAGCAGAGCGAGTTGTTTCTTAGCTTCCCAAAGAGCTGGAAGCAAGATGCTGTGGGGCCCAACTCGCCCTTTGGAAAGAAGCCTGCACGTAGTGCCTTTCAGCTCTAGGGCAATGTAGCACACCCAGAGCAGAAGTCCTACTTCAGCCAGATCAGGCTTGCAAAGAAAGTGCGTTTCACAGGCCTTTGGAAGAGATGTTCCCGGTAGGCTGTAAGAGCACTGTGCAGAGCGAGTTGTTTCTTAGCTGCCGAAAGAGCTGGAAGCTGGACCTGAGGGACTTGTCTACCCTTGTGGAAACAAGGCAGGACTTTGTGCCTTGCAGCTCCAGCGCCATGTAGGACCCGGCAGAGCAGAAGTTCTACTTCAGCCAGATCAGGGATGGGAAGAAACTGCGTTTCACAGGCCTTTGGAAGAGATGTTCCCGGTAGGCTGTAAGAGCACTGTGCAGAGCGAGTTGTTTCTTAGATTCCCAAAGAGCTGGAAGCAAGATGCTCTGAGGCCCAACTCGCCCTTTGGAAAGAAGCCTGCACGTTGTGCCTTTCAGCTCTAGGGCAAAGTAGCACACCCAGAGCAGAAGTTCCACTTCAGCCAGATCAGGCCTGCAAAGAAACTGCGTTTCACGGGCCTTTGGAAGAGAAGTTCCCACTAGGCTGTAAGAGCACTGTGCAGAGCGAGTTGTTTCTTAGCTTCCCAAAGAGCTGGAAGCAAGATGCTGTGGGGCCCAACTCGCCCTTTGGAAAGAAGCCTGCACGTTGTGCCTTTCAGCTCTAGGGCAAAGTAGCACACCCAGAGCAGAAGTCCTACTTCAGCCAGATCAGGCCTGCAAAGAAACTGCGTTTCACAGGCCTTTGGAAGAGATGTTCCCACTAGGCTGTAAGAGCACTGTGCAGAGCGAGTTGTTTCTTAGCTTCCCAAAGAGCTGGAAGCAAGATGCTGTGGGGCCCAACTCGCCCTTTGGAAAGAAGCCTGCACGTTGTGCCTTTCAGCTCTAGGGCAAAGTAGCACACCCAGAGCAGAAGTCCAACTTCAGCCAGATCAGGCCTGCAAAGAAACTGCGTTTCACAGGCCTTTGGAAGAGATGTTCCCACTAGGCTGTAAGAGCACTGTGCAGAGCGAGTTGTTTCTTAGCTTCCCAAAGAGCTGGAAGCAAGATGCTGTGGGGCCCAACTCGCCCTTTGGAAAGAAGCCTGCACGTTGTGCCTTTCAGCTCTAGGGCAAAGTAGCACACCCATAGCAGAAGTCCTACTTCAGCCAGATCAGGCCTGCAAAGAAACTGCGTTTCACAGGCCTTTGGAAGAGATGTTCCCACTAGGCTGTAAGAGCACTGTGCAGAGCGAGTTGTTTCTTAGCTTCCCAAAGAGCTGGAAGCAAGATGCTGTGGGGCCCAACTCGCCCTTTGGAAAGAAGCCTGCACGTTGTGCCTTTCAGCTCTAGGGCAAAGTAGCACACCCAGAGCAGAAGTCCTACTTCAGCCAGATCAGGCCTGCAAAGAAACTGCGTTTCACAGGCCTTTGGAAGAGATGCTCCCACTAGGCTGTAAGAGCACTGTGCAGAGCGAGTTGTTTCTTAGCTTCCCAAAGAGCTGGAAGCAAGATGCTGTGGGGCCCAACTCGCCCTTTGGAAAGAAGCCTGCACGTTGTGCCTTTCAGCTCTAGGGCAAAGTAGCACACCCAGAGCAGAAGTCCTACTTCAGCCAGATCAGGCCTGCAAAGAAACTGCGTTTCACAGGCCTTTGGAAGAGATGCTCCCACTAGGCTGTAAGAGCACTGTGCAGAGCGAGTTGTTTCTTAGCTTCCCAAAGAGCTGGAAGCAAGATGCTGTGGGGCCCAACTCGCCCTTTGGAAAGAAGCCTGCATGTTGTGCCTTTCAGCTCTAGGGCAAAGTAGCACACCCAGAGCAGAAGTCCTACTTCAGCCAGATCAGGCCTGCAAAGAAACTGCGTTTCACAGGCCTTTGGAAGAGATGTTCCCGGTAGGCTGTAAGAGCACTGTGCAGAGCGAGTTGTTTCTTAGCTTCCCAAAGAGCTGGAAGCAAGATGCTGTGGGGCCCAACTCGCCCTTTGGAAAGAAGCCTGCACGTTGTGCCTTTCAGCTCTAGGGCAAAGTAGCACACCCAGAGCAGAAGTCCTACTTCAGCCAGATCAGGCCTGCAAAGAAACTGCGTTTCACAGGCCTTTGGAAGAGATGTTCCCTCTAGGCTGTAAGAGCACTGTGCAGAGCGAGTGGTTTCTTAGCTTCCCAAAGAGCTGGAAGCAAGATGCTGTGGGGCCCAACTCGCCCTTTGGAAAGAAGCCTGCACGTTGTGCCTTTCAGCTCTAGGGCAAAGTAGCACACCCAGAGCAGAAGTCCTACTTCAGCCAGATCAGGCCTGCAAAGAAACTGCGTTTCACAGGCCTTTGGAAGAGATGTTCCCTCTAGGCTGTAAGAGCACTGTGCAGAGCGAGTTGTTTCTTAGCTTCCCAAAGAGCTGGAAGCAAGATGCTGTGGGGCCCAACTCGCCCTTTGGAAAGAAGCCTGCACGTTGTGCCTTTCAGCTCTAGGGCAAAGTAGCACACCCAGAGCAGAAGTCCTACTTCAGCCAGATCAGGCCTGCAAAGAAACTGCGTTTCACAGGCCTTTGGAAGAGATGTTCCCACTAGGCTGTAAGAGCACTGTGCAGAGCGAGTTGTTTCTTAGCTTCCCAAAGAGCTGGAAGCAAGATGCTGTGGGGCCCAACTCGCCCTTTGGAAAGAAGCCTGCACGTTGTGCCTTTCAGCTCTAGGGCAAAGTAGCACACCCATAGCAGAAGTCCTACTTCAGCCAGATCAGGCCTGCAAAGAAACTGCGTTTCACAGGCCTTTGGAAGAGATGTTCCCACTAGGCTGTTAGAGCACTGTGCAGAGCGAGTTGTTTCTTAGCTTCCCAAAGAGCTGGAAGCAAGATGCTGTGGGGCCCAACTCGCCCTTTGGAAAGAAGCCTGCACGTTGTGCCTTTCAGCTCTAGGGCAAAGTAGCACACCCAGAGCAGAAGTCCTACTTCAGCCAGATCAGGCCTGCAAAGAAACTGCGTTTCACAGGCCTTTGGAAGAGATGCTCCCACTAGGCTGTAAGAGCACTGTGCAGAGCGAGTTGTTTCTTAGCTTCCCAAAGAGCTGGAAGCAAGATGCTGTGGGGCCCAACTCGCCCTTTGGAAAGAAGCCTGCACGTTGTGCCTTTCAGCTCTAGGGCAAAGTAGCACACCCAGAGCAGAAGTCCTACTTCAGCCAGATCAGGCCTGCAAAGAAACTGCGTTTCACAGGCCTTTGGAAGAGATGTTCCCACTAGGCTGTAAGAGCACTGTGCAGAGCGAGTTGTTTCTTAGCTTCCCAAAGAGCTGGAAGCAAGATGCTGTGGGGCCCAACTCGCCCTTTGGAAAGAAGCCTGCACGTTGTGCCTTTCAGCTCTAGGGCAAAGTAGCACACCCAGAGCAGAAGTCCTACTTCAGCCAGATCAGGCCTGCAGAGAAACTGCGTTTCACAGGCCTTTGGAAGAGATGTTCCCACTAGGCTGTAAGAGCACTGTGCAGAGCGAGTTGTTTCTTAGCTTCCCAAAGAGCTGGAAGCAAGATGCTCTGAGGCCCAACTCGCCCTTTGGAAAGAAGCCTGCACGTTGTGCCTTTCAGCTCTAGGGCAAAGTAGCACACCCAGAGCAGAAGACCTGCTTCAGCCAGATCAGGCCTGCAAAGAAACTGCGTTTCACGGGCCTTTGGAAGAGATGTAACCACTAGGCTGTAAGAGCACTTTGCAGTGCGAGTTGTTTCTTAGGTTCCCAAAGAGCTGGAAGGAAGATGCTGTGGGGCCCAACTCGCCCTTTGGAAAGAAGCCTGCACGTTTTGCCTTTCAGCTCTAGGGCAAAGTAGCACACCCAGACAAGAAGACTTACTTCAGCCAGATCAGGCCTGCAAAGAAACTGCGTTTCACAGTCCGTTTTAAGACATGTTCCCGGTAGGCTGTAAGAGCCCTATGCAGAGCGAGTTGTTTCTTAGCTGCTGTAAGAGCTGGATGCTGGACTTGAGGGACTTGTCTACCCTTGTGGAATCAAGGCAGGACTTTGTGCCTTGCAGCTCTAGCGCCATGTAGGACCCGGCAGAGCAGAAGTTCTACTTCAGCCAGATCAGGCCTGGGAAGAAACTGCGTTTCACAGGCCTTTGTAAGATTCGTTCCCTTAGGCTGTAAAACACCAGTGCAGAGCAAGTTGTTTCTTAGCTGCCCAAAGAGGTGGAAGCCCCACGCTGTGGGGCCTGTCTGCCCTTGAGGAGTCAAGGCAGGACTTTGAGCCTTGCAACTCTAGGCCGATGTAGGACACGGCATAGCAGCAGTTCTACCTCAGCGAGATAAGGCCTGCAGGAAACTGTATTTCTCAGGCCTTTGCAAGAGATGTTCCCGGTTGGCTGTAAGAGAGGTCTGCAGAGCGAATAGTTTCTTAGCTTCCCAAAGAGCTGGAAGCAAGATGCTTTGGGGCCCAACTCGCCCTTTGGAAAGAAAACTGCGGGTTGTGCCTCTCAGCTCCAGGGCAATGTAGCAAACCCAGAGCAGAAGTTCTACTTCAGCCAGATCAGGCCTGCAAAGAAACTGCGTTTCACAGGCCTTTGGAAGAGATGCTCCTGGTAGGCTGTAAGAGCACTGAGCAGAGCGAGTTGTTTCTTAGCTTCCCAAAGAGCTGGAAGCAAGATGCTGTGGGGCCCAACTCGCCCTTTGGAAAGAAGCCTGCACGTAGTGCCTTTCAGCTCTAGGGCAATGTAGCACACCCAGAGCAGAAGTCCTACTTCAGCCAGATCAGGCTTGCAAAGAAAGTGCGTTTCACAGGCCTTTGGAAGAGATGTTCCCGGTAGGCTGTAAGAGCACTGTGCAGAGCGAGTTGTTTCTTAGCTGCCGAAAGAGCTGGAAGCTGGACCTGAGGGACTTGTCTACCCTTGTGGAAACAAGGCAGGACTTTGTGCCTTGCAGCTCCAGCGCCATGTAGGACCCGGCAGAGCAGAAGTTCTACTTCAGCCAGATCAGGGATGGGAAGAAACTGCGTTTCACAGGCCTTTGGAAGAGATGTTCCCGGTAGGCTGTAAGAGCACTGTGCAGAGCGAGTTGTTTCTTAGATTCCCAAAGAGCTGGAAGCAAGATGCTCTGAGGCCCAACTCGCCCTTTGGAAAGAAGCCTGCACGTTGTGCCTTTCAGCTCTAGGGCAAAGTAGCACACCCAGAGCAGAAGTTCCACTTCAGCCAGATCAGGCCTGCAAAGAAACTGCGTTTCACGGGCCTTTGGAAGAGAAGTTCCCACTAGGCTGTAAGAGCACTGTGCAGAGCGAGTTGTTTCTTAGCTTCCCAAAGAGCTGGAAGCAAGATGCTGTGGGGCCCAACTCGCCCTTTGGAAAGAAGCCTGCACGTTGTGCCTTTCAGCTCTAGGGCAAAGTAGCACACCCAGAGCAGAAGTCCTACTTCAGCCAGATCAGGCCTGCAAAGAAACTGCGTTTCACAGGCCTTTGGAAGAGATGTTCCCACTAGGCTGTAAGAGCACTGTGCAGAGCGAGTTGTTTCTTAGCTTCCCAAAGAGCTGGAAGCAAGATGCTGTGGGGCCCAACTCGCCCTTTGGAAAGAAGCCTGCACGTTGTGCCTTTCAGCTCTAGGGCAAAGTAGCACACCCAGAGCAGAAGTCCAACTTCAGCCAGATCAGGCCTGCAAAGAAACTGCGTTTCACAGGCCTTTGGAAGAGATGTTCCCACTAGGCTGTAAGAGCACTGTGCAGAGCGAGTTGTTTCTTAGCTTCCCAAAGAGCTGGAAGCAAGATGCTGTGGGGCCCAACTCGCCCTTTGGAAAGAAGCCTGCACGTTGTGCCTTTCAGCTCTAGGGCAAAGTAGCACACCCATAGCAGAAGTCCTACTTCAGCCAGATCAGGCCTGCAAAGAAACTGCGTTTCACAGGCCTTTGGAAGAGATGTTCCCACTAGGCTGTAAGAGCACTGTGCAGAGCGAGTTGTTTCTTAGCTTCCCAAAGAGCTGGAAGCAAGATGCTGTGGGGCCCAACTCGCCCTTTGGAAAGAAGCCTGCACGTTGTGCCTTTCAGCTCTAGGGCAAAGTAGCACACCCAGAGCAGAAGTCCTACTTCAGCCAGATCAGGCCTGCAAAGAAACTGCGTTTCACAGGCCTTTGGAAGAGATGCTCCCACTAGGCTGTAAGAGCACTGTGCAGAGCGAGTTGTTTCTTAGCTTCCCAAAGAGCTGGAAGCAAGATGCTGTGGGGCCCAACTCGCCCTTTGGAAAGAAGCCTGCACGTTGTGCCTTTCAGCTCTAGGGCAAAGTAGCACACCCAGAGCAGAAGTCCTACTTCAGCCAGATCAGGCCTGCAAAGAAACTGCGTTTCACAGGCCTTTGGAAGAGATGCTCCCACTAGGCTGTAAGAGCACTGTGCAGAGCGAGTTGTTTCTTAGCTTCCCAAAGAGCTGGAAGCAAGATGCTGTGGGGCCCAACTCGCCCTTTGGAAAGAAGCCTGCATGTTGTGCCTTTCAGCTCTAGGGCAAAGTAGCACACCCAGAGCAGAAGTCCTACTTCAGCCAGATCAGGCCTGCAAAGAAACTGCGTTTCACAGGCCTTTGGAAGAGATGTTCCCGGTAGGCTGTAAGAGCACTGTGCAGAGCGAGTTGTTTCTTAGCTTCCCAAAGAGCTGGAAGCAAGATGCTGTGGGGCCCAACTCGCCCTTTGGAAAGAAGCCTGCACGTTGTGCCTTTCAGCTCTAGGGCAAAGTAGCACACCCAGAGCAGAAGTCCTACTTCAGCCAGATCAGGCCTGCAAAGAAACTGCGTTTCACAGGCCTTTGGAAGAGATGTTCCCTCTAGGCTGTAAGAGCACTGTGCAGAGCGAGTGGTTTCTTAGCTTCCCAAAGAGCTGGAAGCAAGATGCTGTGGGGCCCAACTCGCCCTTTGGAAAGAAGCCTGCACGTTGTGCCTTTCAGCTCTAGGGCAAAGTAGCACACCCAGAGCAGAAGTCCTACTTCAGCCAGATCAGGCCTGCAAAGAAACTGCGTTTCACAGGCCTTTGGAAGAGATGTTCCCTCTAGGCTGTAAGAGCACTGTGCAGAGCGAGTTGTTTCTTAGCTTCCCAAAGAGCTGGAAGCAAGATGCTGTGGGGCCCAACTCGCCCTTTGGAAAGAAGCCTGCACGTTGTGCCTTTCAGCTCTAGGGCAAAGTAGCACACCCAGAGCAGAAGTCCTACTTCAGCCAGATCAGGCCTGCAAAGAAACTGCGTTTCACAGGCCTTTGGAAGAGATGTTCCCACTAGGCTGTAAGAGCACTGTGCAGAGCGAGTTGTTTCTTAGCTTCCCAAAGAGCTGGAAGCAAGATGCTGTGGGGCCCAACTCGCCCTTTGGAAAGAAGCCTGCACGTTGTGCCTTTCAGCTCTAGGGCAAAGTAGCACACCCATAGCAGAAGTCCTACTTCAGCCAGATCAGGCCTGCAAAGAAACTGCGTTTCACAGGCCTTTGGAAGAGATGTTCCCACTAGGCTGTTAGAGCACTGTGCAGAGCGAGTTGTTTCTTAGCTTCCCAAAGAGCTGGAAGCAAGATGCTGTGGGGCCCAACTCGCCCTTTGGAAAGAAGCCTGCACGTTGTGCCTTTCAGCTCTAGGGCAAAGTAGCACACCCAGAGCAGAAGTCCTACTTCAGCCAGATCAGGCCTGCAAAGAAACTGCGTTTCACAGGCCTTTGGAAGAGATGCTCCCACTAGGCTGTAAGAGCACTGTGCAGAGCGAGTTGTTTCTTAGCTTCCCAAAGAGCTGGAAGCAAGATGCTGTGGGGCCCAACTCGCCCTTTGGAAAGAAGCCTGCACGTTGTGCCTTTCAGCTCTAGGGCAAAGTAGCACACCCAGAGCAGAAGTCCTACTTCAGCCAGATCAGGCCTGCAAAGAAACTGCGTTTCACAGGCCTTTGGAAGAGATGTTCCCACTAGGCTGTAAGAGCACTGTGCAGAGCGAGTTGTTTCTTAGCTTCCCAAAGAGCTGGAAGCAAGATGCTGTGGGGCCCAACTCGCCCTTTGGAAAGAAGCCTGCACGTTGTGCCTTTCAGCTCTAGGGCAAAGTAGCACACCCAGAGCAGAAGTCCTACTTCAGCCAGATCAGGCCTGCAAAGAAACTGCGTTTCACAGGCCTTTGGAAGACTTGTTCCCGGTAGGCTGTAAGAGCACTGTGCAGAGCGAGTTGTTTCTTAGCTTCCCAAAGAGCTGGAAGCAAGATGCTGTGGGGCCCAACTCGCCCTTTGGAAAGAAGCCTGCACGTTGTGCCTTTCAGCTCTAGGGCAAAGTAGCACACCCAGAGCAGAAGTCCTACTTCAGCCAGATCAGGCCTGCAAAGAAACTGCGTTTCACAGGCCTTTGGAAGAGATGTTCCCACTAGGCTGTAAGAGCACTGTGCAGAGCGAGTTGTTTCTTAGCTTCCCAAAGAGCTGGAAGCAAGATGCTGTGGGGCCCAACTCGCCCTTTGGAAAGAAGCCTGCACGTTGTGCCTTTCAGCTCTAGGGCAAAGTAGCACACCCAGAGCAGAAGTCCTACTTCAGCCAGATCAGGCCTGCAAAGAAACTGCGTTTCACAGGCCTTTGGAAGAGATGCTCCCACTAGGCTGTAAGAGCACTGTGCAGAGCGAGTTGTTTCTTAGCTTCCCAAAGAGCTGGAAGCAAGATGCTGTGGGGCCCAACTCGCCCTTTGGAAAGAAGCCTGCACGTTGTGCCTTTCAGCTCTAGGGCAAAGTAGCACACCCAGAGCAGAAGTCCTACTTCAGCCAGATCAGGCCTGCAAAGAAACTGCGTTTCACAGGCCTTTGGAAGAGATGCTCCCACTAGGCTGTAAGAGCACTGTGCAGAGCGAGTTGTTTCTTACCTTCCCAAAGAGCTGGAAGCAAGATGCTGTGGGGCCCAACTCGCCCTTTGGAAAGAAGCCTGCACGTTGTGCCTTTCAGCTCTAGGGCAAAGTAGCACACCCAGAGCAGAAGTCCTACTTCAGCCAGATCAAGCCTGCAAAGAAACTGCGTTTCACAGGCCTTTGGAAGAGATGTTCCCGGTAGGCTGTAAGAGCACTGTGCAGAGCGAGTTGTTTCTTAGCTTCCCAAAGAGCTGGAAGCAAGATGCTGTGGGGCCCAACTCGCCCTTTGGAAAGAAGCCTGCACGTTGTGCCTTTCAGCTCTAGGGCAAAGTAGCACACCCAGAGCAGAAGTCCTACTTCAGCCAGATCAGGCCTGCAAAGAAACTGCGTTTCACAGGCCTTTGGAAGAGATGTTCCCTCTAGGCTGTAAGAGCACTGTGCAGAGCGAGTGGTTTCTTAGCTTCCCAAAGAGCTGGAAGCAAGATGCTGTGGGGCCCAACTCGCCCTTTGGAAAGAAGCCTGCACGTTGTGCCTTTCAGCTCTAGGGCAAAGTAGCACACCCAGAGCAGAAGTCCTACTTCAGCCAGATCAGGCCTGCAAAGAAACTGCGTTTCACAGGCCTTTGGAAGAGATGTTCCCTCTAGGCTGTAAGAGCACTGTGCAGAGCGAGTTGTTTCTTAGCTTCCCAAAGAGCTGGAAGCAAGATGCTGTGGGGCCCAACTCGCCCTTTGGAAAGAAGCCTGCACGTTGTGCCTTTCAGCTCTAGGGCAAAGTAGCACACCCAGAGCAGAAGTCCTACTTCAGCCAGATCAGGCCTGCAAAGAAACTGCGTTTCACAGGCCTTTGGAAGAGATGTTCCCACTAGGCTGTAAGAGCACTGTGCAGAGCGAGTTGTTTCTTAGCTTCCCAAAGAGCTGGAAGCAAGATGCTGTGGGGCCCAACTCGCCCTTTGGAAAGAAGCCTGCACGTTGTGCCTTTCAGCTCTAGGGCAAAGTAGCACACCCAGAGCAGAAGTCCTACTTCAGCCAGATCAGGCCTGCAAAGAAACTGCGTTTCACAGGCCTTTGGAAGAGATGTTCCCTCTAGGCTGTAAGAGCACTGTGCAGAGCGAGTGGTTTCTTAGCTTCCCAAAGAGCTGGAAGCAAGATGCTGTGGGGCCCAACTCGCCCTTTGGAAAGAAGCCTGCACGTTGTGCCTTTCAGCTCTAGGGCAAAGTAGCACACCCAGAGCAGAAGTCCTACTTCAGCCAGATCAGGCCTGCAAAGAAACTGCGTTTCACAGGCCTTTGGAAGAGATGTTCCCTCTAGGCTGTAAGAGCACTGTGCAGAGCGAGTTGTTTCTTAGCTTCCCAAAGAGCTGGAAGCAAGATGCTGTGGGGCCCAACTCGCCCTTTGGAAAGAAGCCTGCACGTTGTGCCTTTCAGCTCTAGGGCAAAGTAGCACACCCAGAGCAGAAGTCCTACTTCAGCCAGATCAGGCCTGCAAAGAAACTGCGTTTCACAGGCCTTTGGAAGAGATGTTCCCTCTAGGCTGTAAGAGCACTGTGCAGAGCGAGTTGTTTCTTAGCTTCCCAAAGAGCTGGAAGCAAGATGCTGTGGGGCCCAACTCGCCCTTTGGAAAGAAGCCTGCACGTTGTGCCTTTCAGCTCTAGGGCAAAGTAGCACACCCAGAGCAGAAGTCCTACTTCAGCCAGATCAGGCCTGCAAAGAAACTGCGTTTCACAGGCCTTTGGAAGAGATGTTCCCACTAGGCTGTAAGAGCACTGTGCAGAGCGAGTTGTTTCTTAGCTTCCCAAAGAGCTGGAAGCAAGATGCTGTGGGGCCCAACTCGCCCTTTGGAAAGAAGCCTGCACGTTGTGCCTTTCAGCTCTAGGGCAAAGTAGCACACCCAGAGCAGAAGTCCTACTTCAGCCAGATCAGGCCTGCAAAGAAACTGCGTTTCACAGGCCTTTGGAAGAGATGTTCCCGGTAGGCTGTAAGAGGACTGTGCAGAGCGAGTTGTTTCTTAGCTTCCCAAAGAGCTGGAAGCAAGATGCTGTGGGGCCCAACTCGCCCTTTGGAAAGAAGCCTGCACGTTGTGCCTTTCAGCTCTAGGGCAAAGTAGCACACCCAGAGCAGAAGTCCTACTTCAGCCAGATCAGGCCTGCAAAGAAACTGCGTTTCACAGGCCTTTGGAAGAGATGTTCCCACTAGGCTGTAAGAGCACTGTGCAGAGCGAGTTGTTTCTTAGCTTCCCAAAGAGCTGGAAGCAAGATGCTGTGGGGCCAACTCGCCCTTTGGAAAGAAGCCTGCACGTTGTGCCTTTCAGCTCTAGGGCAAAGTAGCACACCCAGAGCAGAAGTCCTACTTCAGCCAGATCAGGCCTGCAAAGAAACTGCGTTTCACAGGCCTTTGGAAGAGATGATCCCACTAGGCTGTAAGAGCACTGTGCAGAGCGAGTTGTTTCTTAGCTTCCCAAAGAGCTGGAAGCAAGATGCTGTGGGGCCCAACTCGCCCTTTGGAAAGAAGCCTGCACGTTGTGCCTTTCAGCTCTAGGGCTAAGTAGCACACCCAGAGCAGAAGTCCTACTTCAGCCAGATCAGGCCTGCAAAGAAACTGCCTTTCACAGGGCTTTGGAAGAGATGTTCCCACTAGGCTGTAAGAGCACTGTGCAGAGCGAGTGGTTTCTTAGCTTCCCAAAGAGCTGGAAGCAAGATGCTGTGGGGCCCAACTCGCCCTTTGGAAAGAAGCCTGCACGTTGTGCCTTTCAGCTCTAGGGCAAAGTAGCACACCCAGAGCAGAAGTCCTACTTCAGCCAGATCAGGCCTGCAAAGAAACTGCGTTTCACAGGCCTTTGGAAGACATGTTCCCGGTAGGCTATAAGAGCACTGTGCAGAGCGAGTTGTTTCTTAGCTTCCCAAAGAGCTGGAAGCAAGATGCTGTGGGGCCCAACTCGCCCTTTGGAAAGAAGCCTGCACGTTGTGCCTTTCAGCTCTAGGGCAAAGTAGCCCACCCAGAGCAGAAGTCCTACTTCAGCCAGATCAGGCCTGCAAAGAAACTGCGTTTCACAGGCCTTTGGAAGACTTGTTCCCGGTAGGCTGTAAGAGCACTGTGCAGAGCGAGTTGTTTCTTAGCTTCCCAAAGAGCTGGAAGCAAGATGCTGTGGGGCCCAACTCGCCCTTTGGAAAGAAGCCTGCACGTTGTGCCTTTCAGCTCTAGGGCAAAGTAGCACACCCAGAGCAGAAGTCCTACTTCAGCCAGATCAGGCCTGCAAAGAAACTGCGTTTCACAAGCCTTTGGAAGAGATGTTCCCACTAGGCTGTAAGAGCACTGTGCAGAGCGAGTTGTTTCTTAGCTTCCCAAAGAGCTGGAAGCAAGATGCTGTGGGGCCCAACTCGCCCTTTGGAAAGAAGCCTGCACGTTGTGCCTTTCAGCTCTAGGGCAAAGTAGCACACCCAGAGCAGAAGTCCTACTTCAGCCAGATCAGGCCTGCAAAGAAACTGCGTTTCACAGGCCTTTGGAAGAGATGTTCCCACTAGGCTGTAAGAGCACTGTGCAGAGCGAGTTGTTTCTTAGCTTCCCAAAGAGCTGGAAGCAAGATGCTGTGGGGCCCAACTCGCCCTTTGGAAAGAAGCCTGCACGTTGTGCCTTTCAGCTCTAGGGCAAAGTAGCACACCCAGAGCAGAAGTCCTACTTCAGCCAGATCAGGCCTGCAAAGAAACTGCGTTTCACAGGCCTTTGGAAGACTTGTTCCCGGTAGGCTGTAAGAGCACTGTGCAGAGCGAGTTGTTTCTTAGCTTCCCAAAGAGCTGGAAGCAAGATGCTGTGGGGCCCAACTCGCCCTTTGGAAAGAAGCCTGCACGTTGTGCCTTTCAGCTCTAGGGCAAAGTAGCAAACCCAGAGCAGAAGTCCTACTTCAGCCAGATCAGGCCTGCAAAGAAACTGCGTTTCACAGGCCTTTGGAAGAGATGTTCCCACTAGGCTGTAAGAGCACTGTGCAGAGCGAGTTGTTTCTTAGCTTCCCAAAGAGCTGGAAGCAAGATGCTGTGGGGCCCAACTCGCCCTTTGGACAGAAGCCTGCACGTTGTGCCTTTCAGCTCTAGGGCAAAGTAGCACACCCAGAGCAGAAGTCCTACTTCAGCCAGATCAGGCCTGCAAAGAAACTGCGTTTCACAGGCCTTTGGAAGAGATGTTCCCTCTAGGCTGTAAGAGCACTGTGCAGAGCGAGTGGTTTCTTAGCTTCCCAAAGAGCTGGAAGCAAGATGCTGTGGGGCCCAACTCGCCCTTTGGAAAGAAGCCTGCACGTTGTGCCTTTCAGCTCTAGGGCAAAGTAGCACACCCAGAGCAGAAGTCCTACTTCAGCCAGATCAGGCCTGCAAAGAAACTGCGTTTCACAGGCCTTTGGAAGAGATGTTCCCACTAGGCTGTAAGAGCACTGTGCAGAGCGAGTGGTTTCTTAGCTTCCCAAAGAGCTGGAAGCAAGATGCTGTGGGGCCCAACTCGCCCTTTGGAAAGAAGCCTGCACGTTGTGCCTTTCAGCTCTAGGGCAAAGTAGCACACCCAGAGCAGAAGTCCAACTTCAGCCAGATCAGGACTGCAAAGAAACTGCGTTTCACAGGCCTTTGGAAGAGATGTTCCCGGTAGGCTGTAAGAGCACTGTGCAGAGCGAGTTGTTTCTTAGCTTCCCAAAGAGCTGGAAGCAAGATGCTGTGGGGCCCAACTCGCCCTTTGGAAAGAAGCCTGCACGTTGTGCCTTTCAGCTCTAGGGCAAAGTAGCACACCCAGAGCAGAAGTCCTACTTCAGCCAGATCAGGCCTGCAAAGAAACTGCGTTTCACAGGCCTTTGGAAGAGATGTTCCCGGTAGGCTGTAAGAGCACTGTGCAGAGCGAGTTGTTTCTTAGCTTCCCAAAGAGCTGGAAGCAAGATGCTGTGGGGCCCAACTCGCCCTTTGGAAAGAAGCCTGCACGTTGTGCCTTTCAGCTCTAGGGCAAAGTAGCACACCCAGAGCAGAAGTCCTACTTCAGCCAGATCAGGCCTGCAAAGAAACTGCGTTTCACAGGCCTTTGGAAGAGATGTTCCCGGTAGGCTGTAAGAGCACTGTGCAGAGCGAGTTGTTTCTTAGCTTCCCAAAGAGCTGGAAGCAAGATGCTGTGGGGCCCAACTCGCCCTTTGGAAAGAAGCCTGCACGTTGTGCCTTTCAGCTCTAGGGCAAAGTAGCACACCCAGAGCAGAAGTCCTACTTCAGCCAGATCAGGCCTGCAAAGAAACTGCGTTTCACAGGCCTTTGGAAGAGATGCTCCCACTAGGCTGTACGAGCACTGTGCAGAGCGAGTTGTTTCTTAGCTTCCCAAAGAGCTGGAAGCAAGATGCTGTGGGGCCCAACTCGCCCTTTGGAAAGAAGCCTGCACGTTGTGCCTTTCAGCTCTAGGGCAAAGTAGCACACCCAGAGCAGAAGTCCTACTTCAGCCAGATCAGGCCTGCAAAGAAACTGCCTTTCACAGGCCTTTGGAAGAGATGTTCCCTCTAGGCTGTAAGAGCACTGTGCAGAGCGAGTGGTTTCTTAGCTTCCCAAAGAGCTGGAAGCAAGATGCTGTGGGGCCCAACTCGCCCTTTGGAAAGAAGCCTGCACGTTGTGCCTTTCAGCTCTAGGGCAAAGTAGCACACCCAGAGCAGAAGTCCTACTTCAGCCAGATCAGGCCTGCAAAGAAACTGCGTTTCACAGGCCTTTGGAAGAGATGTTCCCTCTAGGCTGTAAGAGCACTGTGCAGAGCGAGTTGTTTCTTAGCTTCCCAAAGAGCTGGAAGCAAGATGCTGTGGGGCCCAACTCGCCCTTTGGAAAGAAGCCTGCACGTTGTGCCTTTCAGCTCTAGGGCAAAGTAGCACACCCAGAGCAGAAGTCCAACTTCAGCCAGATCAGGCCTGCAAAGAAACTGCGTTTCACAGGCCTTTGGAAGAGATGTTCCCACTAGGCTGTAAGAGCACTGTGCAGAGCGAGTTGTTTCTTAGCTTCCCAAAGAGCTGGAAGCAAGATGCTGTGGGGCCCAACTCGCCCTTTGGAAAGAAGCCTGCACGTTGTGCCTTTCAGCTCTAGGGCAAAGTAGCACACCCATAGCAGAAGTCCTACTTCAGCCAGATCAGGCCTGCAAAGAAACTGCGTTTCACAGGCCTTTGGAAGAGATGTTCCCGGTAGGCTGTAAGAGCACTGTGCAGAGCGAGTTGTTTCTTAGCTTCCCAAAGAGCTGGAAGCAAGATGCTGTGGGGCCCAACTCGCCCTTTGGAAAGAAGCCTGCACGTTGTGCCTTTCAGCTCTAGGGCAAAGTAGCACACCCAGAGCAGAAGTCCTACTTCAGCCACATCAGGCCTGCAAAGAAACTGCGTTTCACAGGCCTTTGGAAGAGATGCTCCCACTAGGCTGTAAGAGCACTGTGCAGAGCGAGTTGTTTCTTAGCTTCCCAAAGAGCTGGAAGCAAGATGCTGTGGGGCCCAACTTGCCCTTTGGAAAGAAGCCTGCACGTTGTGCCTTTCAGCTCTAGGGCAAAGTAGCACACCCAGAGCAGAAGTCCTACTTCAGCCAGATCAGGCCTGCAAAGAAACTGCGTTTCACAGGCCTTTGGAAGAGATGCTCCCACTAGGCTGTAAGAGCACTGTGCAGAGCGAGTTGTTTCTTAGCTTCCCAAAGAGCTGGAAGCAAGATGCTGTGGGGCCCAACTCGCCCTTTGGAAAGAAGCCTGCACGTTGTGCCTTTCAGCTCTAGGGCAAAGTAGCACACCCAGAGCAGAAGTCCTACTTCAGCCAGATCAGGCCTGCAAAGAAACTGCGTTTCACAGGCCTTTGGAAGAGATGTTCCCACTAGGCTGTAAGAGCACTGTGCAGAGCGAGTTGTTTCTTAGCTTCCCAAAGAGCTGGAAGCAAGATGCTGTGGGGCCCAACTCGCCCTTTGGAAAGAAGCCTGCACGTTGTGCCTTTCAGCTCTAGGGCAAAGTAGCACACCCAGAGCAGAAGTCCTACTTCAGCCAGATCAGGCCTGCAAAGAAACTGCGTTTCACAGGCCTTTGGAAGAGATGTTCCCGGTAGGCTGTAAGAGCACTGTGCAGAGCGAGTTGTTTCTTAGCTTCCCAAAGAGCTGGAAGCAAGATGCTGTGGGGCCCAACTCGCCCTTTGGAAAGAAGCCTGCACGTTGTGCCTTTCAGCTCTAGGGCAAAGTAGCACACCCAGAGCAGAAGTCCTACTTCAGCCAGATCAGGCCTGCAAAGAAACTGCGTTTCACAGGCCTTTGGAAGAGATGCTCCCACTAGGCTGTAAGAGCACTGTGCAGAGCGAGTTGTTTCTTAGCTTCCCAAAGAGCTGGAAGCAAGATGCTGTGGGGCCCAACTCGCCCTTTGGAAAGAAGCCTGCACGTTGTGCCTTTCAGCTCTAGGGCAAAGTAGCACACCCAGAGCAGAAGTCCTACTTCAGCCAGATCAGGCCTGCAAAGAAACTGCGTTTCACAGGCCTTTGGAAGAGATGCTCCCACTAGGCTGTAAGAGCACTGTGCAGAGCGAGTTGTTTCTTAGCTTCCCAAAGAGCTGGAAGCAAGATGCTGTGGGGCCCAACTCGCCCTTTGGAAAGAAGCCTGCACGTTGTGCCTTTCAGCTCTAGGGCAAAGTAGCACACCCAGAGCAGAAGTCCTACTTCAGCCAGATCAGGCCTGCAAAGAAACTGCCTTTCACAGGCCTTTGGAAGAGATGTTCCCGGTAGGCTGTAAGAGCACTGTGCAGAGCGAGTTGTTTCTTAGCTTCCCAAACAGCTGGAAGCAAGATGCTGTGGGGCCCAACTCGCCCTTTGGAAAGAAGCCTGCACGTTGTGCCTTTCAGCTCTAGGGCAAAGTAGCACACCCAGAGCAGAAGTCCTACTTCAGCCAGATCAGGCCTGCAAAGAAACTGCGTTTCACAGGCCTTTGGAAGAGATGTTCCCTCTAGGCTGTAAGAGCACTGTGCAGAGCGAGTGGTTTCTTAGCTTCCCAAAGAGCTGGAAGCAAGATGCTGTGGGGCCCAACTCGCCCTTTGGAAAGAAGCCTGCACGTTGTGCCTTTCAGCTCTAGGGCAAAGTAGCACACCCAGAGCAGAAGTCCTACTTCAGCCAGATCAGGCCTGCAAAGAAACTGCGTTTCACAGGCCTTTGGAAGAGATGTTCCCTCTAGGCTGTAAGAGCACTGTGCAGAGCAAGTGGTTTCTTAGCTTCCCAAAGAGCTGGAAGCAAGATGCTGTGGGGCCCAACTCGCCCTTTGGAAAGAAGCCTGCACGTTGTGCCTTTCAGCTCTAGGGCAAAGTAGCACACCCAGAGCAGAAGTCCTACTTCAGCCAGATCAGGCCTGCAAAGAAACTGCGTTTCACAGGCCTTTGGAAGAGATGTTCCCACTAGGCTGTTAGAGCACTGTGCAGAGCGAGTTGTTTCTTAGCTTCCCAAAGAGCTGGAAGCAAGATGCTGTGGGGCCCAACTCGCCCTTTGGAAAGAAGCCTGCACGTTGTGCCTTTCAGCTCTAGGGCAAAGTAGCACACCCAGAGCAGAAGTCCTACTTCAGCCAGATCAGGCCTGCAAAGAAACTGCGTTTCACAGGCCTTTGGAAGAGATGCTCCCACTAGGCTGTAAGAGCACTGTGCAGAGCGAGTTGTTTCTTAGCTTCCCAAAGAGCTGGAAGCAAGATGCTGTGGGGCCCAACTCGCCCTTTGGAAAGAAGCCTGCACGTTGTGCCTTTCAGCTCTAGGGCAAAGTAGCACACCCAGAGCAGAAGTCCTACTTCAGCCAGATCAGGCCTGCAAAGAAACTGCGTTTCACAGGCCTTTGGAAGAGATGTTCCCACTAGGCTGTAAGAGCACTGTGCAGAGCGAGTGGTTTCTTAGCTTCCCAAAGAGCTGGAAGCAAGATGCTGTGGGGCCCAACTCGCCCTTTGGAAAGAAGCCTGCACGTTGTGCCTTTCAGCTCTAGGGCAAAGTAGCACACCCAGAGCAGAAGTCCTACTTCAGCCAGATCAGGCCTGCAAAGAAACTGCGTTTCACAGGCCTTTGGAAGACTTGTTCCCGGTAGGCTGTAAGAGCACTGTGCAGAGCGAGTTGTTTCTTAGCTTCCCAAAGAGCTGGAAGCAAGATGCTGTGGGGCCCAACTCGCCCTTTGGAAAGAAGCCTGCACGTTGTGCCTTTCAGCTCTAGGGCAAAGTAGCACACCCAGAGCAGAAGTCCTACTTCAGCCAGATCAGGCCTGCAAAGAAACTGCGTTTCACAGGCCTTTGGAAGAGATGTTCCCACTAGGCTGTAAGAGCACTGTGCAGAGCGAGTTGTTTCTTAGCTTCCCAAAGAGCTGGAAGCAAGATGCTGTGGGGCCCAACTCGCCCTTTGGAAAGAAGCCTGCACGTTGTGCCTTTCAGCTCTAGGGCAAAGTAGCACACCCAGAGCAGAAGTCCTACTTCAGCCAGATCAGGCCTGCAAAGAAACTGCGTTTCACAGGCCTTTGGAAGAGATGCTCCCACTAGGCTGTAAGAGCACTGTGCAGAGCGAGTTGTTTCTTAGCTTCCCAAAGAGCTGGAAGCAAGATGCTGTGGGGCCCAACTCGCCCTTTGGAAAGAAGCCTGCACGTTGTGCCTTTCAGCTCTAGGGCAAAGTAGCACACCCAGAGCAGAAGTCCTACTTCAGCCAGATCAGGCCTGCAAAGAAACTGCGTTTCACAGGCCTTTGGAAGAGATGCTCCCACTAGGCTGTAAGAGCACTGTGCAGAGCGAGTTGTTTCTTAGCTTCCCAAAGAGCTGGAAGCAAGATGCTGTGGGGCCCAACTCGCCCTTTGGAAAGAAGCCTGCACGTTGTGCCTTTCAGCTCTAGGGCAAAGTAGCACACCCAGAGCAGAAGTCCTACTTCAGCCAGATCAGGCCTGCAAAGAAACTGCGTTTCACAGGCCTTTGGAAGAGATGTTCCCACTAGGCTGTAAGAGCACTGTGCAGAGCGAGTTGTTTCTTAGCTTCCCAAAGAGCTGGAAGCAAGATGCTGTGGGGCCCAACTCGCCCTTTGGAAAGAAGCCTGCACGTTGTGCCTTTCAGCTCTAGGGCAAAGTAGCACACCCAGAGCAGAAGTCCTACTTCAGCCAGATCAGGCCTGCAAAGAAACTGCGTTTCACAGGCCTTTGGAAGACATGTTCCCGGTAGGCTGTAAGAGCACTGTGCAGAGCGAGTTGTTTCTTAGCTTCCCAAAGAGCTGGAAGCAAGATGCTGTGGGGCCCAACTCGCCCTTTGGAAAGAAGCCTGCACGTTGTGCCTTTCAGCTCTAGGGCAAAGTAGCACACCCAGAGCAGAAGTCCAACTTCAGCCAGATCAGGCCTGCAAAGAAACTGCGTTTCACAGGCCTTTGGAAGACTTGTTCCCGGTAGGCTGTAAGAGCACTGTGCAGAGCGAGTTGTTTCTTAGCTTCCCAAAGAGCTGGAAGCAAGATGCTGTGGGGCCCAACTCGCCCTTTGGAAAGAAGCCTGCACGTTGTGCCTTTCAGCTCTAGGGCAAAGTAGCACACCCAGAGCAGAAGTCCTACTTCAGCCAGATCAGGCCTGCAAAGAAACTGCGTTTCACAGGCCTTTGGAAGAGATGTTCCCACTAGGCTGTAAGAGCACTGTGCAGAGCGAGTTGTTTCTTAGCTTCCCAAAGAGCTGGAAGCAAGATGCTGTGAGGCCCAACTCGCCCTTTGGAAAGAAGCCTGCACGTTGTGCCTTTCAGCTCTAGGGCAAAGTAGCACACCCAGAGCAGAAGTCCTACTTCAGCCAGATCAGGCCTGCAAAGAAACTGCGTTTCAAAGACCTTTGGAAGAGATGTTCCCACTAGGCTGTAAGAGCACTGTCCAGAGCAAGTTGTTTCTTAGCTTCCCAAAGAGCTGGAAGCAAGATGCTGTGGGGCCCAACTCGCCCTTTGGAAAGAAGCCTGCACGTTGTGCCTTTCAGCTCTAGGGCAAAGTAGCACACCCAGAGCAGAAGTCCTACTTCAGCCAGATCAGACCTGCAAAGAAACTGCGTTTCACAGGCCTTTGGAAGAGATGCTCCCACTAGGCTGTAAGAGCACTGTGCAGAGCGAGTGGTTTCTTAGCTTCCCAAAGAGCTGGAAGCAAGATGCTGTGGGGCCCAACTCGCCCTTTGGAAAGAAGCCTGCACGTTGTGCCTTTCAGCTCTAGGGCAAAGTAGCACACCCAGAGCAGAAGTCCTACTTCAGCCAGATCAGGCCTGCAAAGAAACTGCGTTTCACAGGCCTTTGGAAGAGATGTTCCCACTAGGCTGTAAGAGCACTGTGCAGAGCGAGTGGTTTCTTTGCTTCCCAAAGAGCTGGAAGCAAGATGCTGTGGGGCCAAACTCGCCCTTTGGAAAGAAGCCTGCACGTTGTGCCTTTCAGCTCTAGGGCAAAGTAGCACACCCAGAGCAGAAGTCCTACTTCAGCCAGATCAGGCCTGCAAAGAAACTGCGTTTCACAGGCCTTTGGAAGAGATGTTCCCGGTAGGCTGTAAGAGCACTGTGCAGAGCGAGTGGTTTCTTAGCTTCCCAAAGAGCTGGAAGCAAGATGCTGTGGGGCCCAACTCGCCCTTTGGAAAGAAGCCTGCACGTTGTGCCTTTCAGCTCTAGGGCAAAGTAGCACACCCAGAGCAGAAGTCCTACTTCAGCCAGATCAGGCCTGCAAAGAAACTGCGTTTCACAGGCCTTTGGAAGAGATGTTCCCTCTAGGCTGTAAGAGCACTGTGCAGAGCGAGTTGTTTCTTAGCTTCCCAAAGAGCTGGAAGCAAGATGCTGTGGGGCCCAACTCGCCCTTTGGAAAGAAGCCTGCACGTTGTGCCTTTCAGCTCTAGGGCAAAGTAGCACACCCAGAGCAGAAGTCCAACTTCAGCCAGATCAGGCCTGCAAAGAAACTGCGTTTCACAGGCCTTTGGAAGAGATGTTCCCACTAGGCTGTAAGAGCACTGTGCAGAGCGAGTTGTTTCTTAGCTTCCCAAAGAGCTGGAAGCAAGATGCTGTGGGGCCCAACTCGCCCTTTGGAAAGAAGCCTGCACGTTGTGCCTTTCAGCTCTAGGGCAAAGTAGCACACCCATAGCAGAAGTCCTACTTCAGCCAGATCAGGCCTGCAAAGAAACTGCGTTTCACAGGCCTTTGGAAGAGATGTTCCCACTAGGCTGTTAGAGCACTGTGCAGAGCGAGTTGTTTCTTAGCTTCCCAAAGAGCTGGAAGCAAGATGCTGTGGGGCCCAACTCGCCCTTTGGAAAGAAGCCTGCACGTTGTGCCTTTCAGCTCTAGGGCAAAGTAGCACACCCAGAGCAGAAGTCCTACTTCAGCCAGATCAGGCCTGCAAAGAAACTGCGTTTCACAGGCCTTTGGAAGAGATGCTCCCACTAGGCTGTAAGAGCACTGTGCAGAGCGAGTTGTTTGTTAGCCTCCCAAAGAGCTGGAAGCAAGATGCTGTGGGGCCCAACTCGCCCTTTGGAAAGAAGCCTGCACGTTGTGCCTTTCAGCTCTAGGGCAAAGTAGCACACCCAGAGCAGAAGTCCTACTTCAGCCAGATCAGGCCTGCAAAGAAACTGCGTTTCACAGGCCTTTGGAAGAGATGTTCCCGGTAGGCTGTAAGAGGACTGTGCAGAGCGAGTTGTTTCTTAGCTTCCCAAAGAGCTGGAAGCAAGATGCTGTGGGGCCCAACTCGCCCTTTGGAAAGAAGCCTGCACGTTGTGCCTTTCAGCTCTAGGGCAAAGTAGCACACCCAGAGCAGAAGTCCTACTTCAGCCAGATCAGGCCTGCAAAGAAACTGCGTTTCACAGGCCTTTGGAAGACTTGTTCCCGGTAGGCTGTAAGAGCACTGTGCAGAGCGAGTTGTTTCTTAGCTTCCCAAAGAGCTGGAAGCAAGATGCTGTGGGGCCCAACTCGCCCTTTGGAAAGAAGCCTGCACGTTGTGCCTTTCAGCTCTAGGGCAAAGTAGCACACCCAGAGCAGAAGTCCTACTTCAGCCAGATCAGGCCTGCAAAGAAACTGCGTTTCACAGGCCTTTGGAAGAGATGTTCCCACTAGGCTGTAAGAGCACTGTGCAGAGCGAGTTGTTTCTTAGCTTCCCAAAGAGCTGGAAGCAAGATGCTGTGGGGCCCAACTCGCCCTTTGGAAAGAAGCCTGCACGTTGTGCCTTTCAGCTCTAGGGCAAAGTAGCACACCCAGAGCAGAAGTCCTACTTCAGCCAGATCAGGCCTGCAAAGAAACTGCGTTTCACAGGCCTTTGGAAGAGATGTTCCCACTAGGCTGTAAGAGCACTGTGCAGAGCGAGTTGTTTCTTAGCTTCCCAAAGAGCTGGAAGCAAGATGCTGTGGGGCCCAACTCGCCCTTTGGAAAGAAGCCTGCACGTTGTGCCTTTCAGCTCTAGGGCAAAGTAGCACACCCAGAGCAGAAGTCCTACTTCAGCCAGATCAGGCCTGCAAAGAAACTGCGTTTCACAGGCCTTTGGAAGAGATGTTCCCTCTAGGCTGTAAGAGCACTGTGCAGAGCGAGTTGTTTCTTAGCTTCCCAAAGAGCTGGAAGCAAGATGCTGTGGGGCCCAACTCGCCCTTTGGAAAGAAGCCTGCACGTTGTGCCTTTCAGCTCTAGGGCAAAGTAGCACACCCAGAGCAGAAGTCCTACTTCAGCCAGATCAGGCCTGCAAAGAAACTGCGTTTCACAGGCCTTTGGAAGAGATGTTCCCACTAGGCTGTAAGAGCACTGTGCAGAGCGAGTTGTTTCTTAGCTTCCCAAACAGCTGGAAGCAAGATGCTGTGGGGCCCAACTCGCCCTTTGGAAAGAAGCCTGCACGTTGTGCCTTTCAGCTCTAGGGCAAAGTAGCACACCCATAGCAGAAGTCCTACTTCAGCCAGATCAGGCCTGCAAAGAAACTGCGTTTCACAGGCCTTTGGAAGAGATGTTCCCGGTAGGCTGTAAGAGCACTGTGCAGAGCGAGTTGTTTCTTAGCTTCCCAAAGAGCTGGAAGCAAGATGCTGTGGGGCCCAACTCGCCCTTTGGAAAGAAGCCTGCACGTTGTGCCTTTCAGCTCTAGGGCAAAGTAGCACACCCAGAGCAGAAGTCCTACTTCAGCCAGATCAGGCCTGCAAAGAAACTGCGTTTCACAGGCCTTTGGAAGAGATGCTCCCACTAGGCTGTAAGAGCACTGTGCAGAGCGAGTTGTTTCTTAGCTTCCCAAAGAGCTGGAAGCAAGATGCTGTGGGGCCCAACTCGCCCTTTGGAAAGAAGCCTGCACGTTGTGCCTTTCAGCTCTAGGGCAAAGTAGCACACCCAGAGCAGAAGTCCTACTTCAGCCAGATCAGGCCTGCAAAGAAACTGCCTTTCACAGGCCTTTGGAAGAGATGTTCCCGGTAGGCTGTAAGAGCACTGTGCAGAGCGAGTTGTTTCTTAGCTTCCCAAACAGCTGGAAGCAAGATGCTGTGGGGCCCAACTCGCCCTTTGGAAAGAAGCCTGCACGTTGTGCCTTTCAGCTCTAGGGCAAAGTAGCACACCCAGAGCAGAAGTCCTACTTCAGCCAGATCAGGCCTGCAAAGAAACTGCGTTTCACAGGCCTTTGGAAGAGATGTTCCCTCTAGGCTGTAAGAGCACTGTGCAGAGCGAGTTGTTTCTTAGCTTCCCAAAGAGCTGGAAGCAAGATGCTGTGGGGCCCAACTCGCCCTTTGGAAAGAAGCCTGCACGTTGTGCCTTTCAGCTCTAGGGCAAAGTAGCACACCCAGAGCAGAAGTCCTACTTCAGCCAGATCAGGCCTGCAAAGAAACTGCGTTTCACAGGCCTTTGGAAGAGATGTTCCCTCTAGGCTGTAAGAGCACTGTGCAGAGCGAGTTGTTTCTTAGCTTCCCAAAGAGCTGGAAGCAAGATGCTGTGGGGCCCAACTCGCCCTTTGGAAAGAAGCCTGCACGTTGTGCCTTTCAGCTCTAGGGCAAAGTAGCACACCCAGAGCAGAAGTCCAACTTCAGCCAGATCAGGCCTGCAAAGAAACTGCGTTTCACAGGCCTTTGGAAGAGATGTTCCCACTAGGCTGTAAGAGCACTGTGCAGAGCGAGTTGTTTCTTAGCTTCCCAAAGAGCTGGAAGCAAGATGCTGTGGGGCCCAACTCGCCCTTTGGAAAGAAGCCTGCACGTTGTGCCTTTCAGCTCTAGGGCAAAGTAGCACACCCATAGCAGAAGTCCTACTTCAGCCAGATCAGGCCTGCAAAGAAACTGCGTTTCACAGGCCTTTGGAAGAGATGTTCCCACTAGGCTGTTAGAGCACTGTGCAGAGCGAGTTGTTTCTTAGCTTCCCAAAGAGCTGGAAGCAAGATGCTGTGGGGCCCAACTCGCCCTTTGGAAAGAAGCCTGCACGTTGTGCCTTTCAGCTCTAGGGCAAAGTAGCACACCCAGAGCAGAAGTCCTACTTCAGCCAGATCAGGCCTGCAAAGAAACTGCGTTTCACAGGCCTTTGGAAGAGATGCTCCCACTAGGCTGTAAGAGCACTGTGCAGAGCGAGTTGTTTCTTAGCTTCCCAAAGAGCTGGAAGCAAGATGCTGTGGGGCCCAACTCGCCCTTTGGAAAGAAGCCTGCACGTTGTGCCTTTCAGCTCTAGGGCAAAGTAGCACACCCAGAGCAGAAGTCCTACTTCAGCCAGATCAGGCCTGCAAAGAAACTCCGTTTCACAGGCCTTTGGAAGAGATGTTCCCACTAGGCTGTAAGAGCACTGTGCAGAGCGAGTTGTTTCTTAGCTTCCCAAAGAGCTGGAAGCAAGATGCTGTGGGGCCCAACTCGCCCTTTGGAAAGAAGCCTGCACGTTGTGCCTTTCAGCTCTAGGGCAAAGTAGCACACCCAGAGCAGAAGTCCTACTTCAGCCAGATCAGGCCTGCAAAGAAACTGCGTTTCACAGGCCTTTGGAAGACTTGTTCCCGGTAGGCTGTAAGAGCACTGTGCAGAGCGAGTTGTTTCTTAGCTTCCCAAAGAGCTGGAAGCAAGATGCTGTGGGGCCCAACTCGCCCTTTGGAAAGAAGCCTGCACGTTGTGCCTTTCAGCTCTAGGGCAAAGTAGCACACCCAGAGCAGAAGTCCAACTTCAGCCAGATCAGGCCTGCAAAGAAACTGCGTTTCACAGGCCTTTGGAAGAGATGTTCCCACTAGGCTGTAAGAGCACTGTGCAGAGCGAGTTGTTTCTTAGCTTCCCAAAGAGCTGGAAGCAAGATGCTGTGGGGCCCAACTCGCCCTTTGGAAAGAAGCCTGCACGTTGTGCCTTTCAGCTCTAGGGCAAAGTAGCACACCCAGAGCAGAAGTCCTACTTCAGCCAGATGAGGCCTGCAAAGAAACTGCGTTTCACAGGCCTTTGGAAGAGATGTTCCCACTAGGCTGTAAGAGCACTGTGCAGAGCGAGTTGTTTCTTAGCTTCCCAAAGAGCTGGAAGCAAGATGCTGTGGGGCCCAACTCGCCCTTTGGAAAGAAGCCTGCACATTGTGCCTTTCAGCTCTAGGGCAAAGTAGCACACCCAGAGCAGAAGTCCTACTTCAGCCAGATCAGGCCTGCAAAGAAACTGCGTTTCACAGGCCTTTGGAAGAGATGTTCCCGGTAGGCTGTAAGAGCACTGTGCAGAGTGAGTTGTTTCTTAGCTTCCCAAAGAGCTGGAAGCAAGATGCTGTGGGGCCCAACTCGCCCTTTGGAAAGAAGCCTGCACGTTGTGCCTTTCAGCTCTAGGGCAAAGTAGCACACCCAGAGCAGAAGTCCTACTTCAGCCAGATCAGGCCTGCAAAGAAACTGCGTTTCACAGGCCTTTGGAAGAGATGTTCCCGGTAGGCTGTAAGAGCACTGTGCAGAGCGAGTTGTTTCTTAGCTTCCCAAAGAGCTGGAAGCAAGATGCTGTGGGGCCCAACTCGCCCTTTGGAAAGAAGCCTGCACGTTGTGCCTTTCAGCTCTAGGGCAAAGTAGCACACCCAGAGCAGAAGTCCTACTTCAGCCAGATCAGGCCTGCAAAGAAACTGCGTTTCACAGGCCTTTGGAAGAGATGCTCCCACTAGGCTGTAAGAGCACTGTGCAGAGCGAGTTGTTTCTTAGCTTCCCAAAGAGCTGGAAGCAAGATGCTGTGGGGCCCAACTCGCCCTTTGGAAAGAAGCCTGCACGTTGTGCCTTTCAGCTCTAGGGCAAAGTAGCACACCCAGAGCAGAAGTCCTACTTCAGCCAGATCAGGCCTGCAAAGAAACTGCGTTTCACAGGCCTTTGGAAGAGATGTTCCCTCTAGGCTGTAAGAGCACTGTGCAGAGCGAGTGGTTTCTTAGCTTCCCAAAGAGCTGGAAGCAAGATGCTGTGGGGCCCAACTCGCCCTTTGGAAAGAAGCCTGCACGTTGTGCCTTTCAGCTCTAGGGCAAAGTAGCACACCCAGAGCAGAAGTCCTACTTCAGCCAGATCAGGCCTGCAAAGAAACTGCGTTTCACAGGCCTTTGGAAGAGATGTTCCCTCTAGGCTGTAAGAGCACTGTGCAGAGCGAGTTGTTTCTTAGCTTCCCAAAGAGCTGGAAGCAAGATGCTGTGGGGCCCAACTCGCCCTTTGGAAAGAAGCCTGCACGTTGTGCCTTTCAGCTCTAGGGCAAAGTAGCACACCCAGAGCAGAAGTCCTACTTCAGCCAGATCAGGCCTGCAAAGAAACTGCGTTTCACAGGCCTTTGGAAGAGATGTTCCCACTAGGCTGTAAGAGCACTGTGCAGAGCGAGTTGTTTCTTAGCTTCCCAAAGAGCTGGAAGCAAGATGCTGTGGGGCCCAACTCGCCCTTTGGAAAGAAGCCTGCACGTTGTGCCTTTCAGCTCTAGGGCAAAGTAGCACACCCAGAGCAGAAGTCCTACTTCAGCCAGATCAGGCCTGCAAAGAAACTGCGTTTCACAGGCCTTTGGAAGAGATGTTCCCGGTAGGCTGTAAGAGCACTGTGCAGAGCGAGTTGTTTCTTAGCTTCCCAAAGAGCTGGAAGCAAGATGCTGTGGGGCCCAACTCGCCCTTTGGAAAGAAGCCTGCACGTTGTGCCTTTCAGCTCTAGGGCAAAGTAGCACACCCAGAGCAGAAGTCCTACTTCAGCCAGATCAGGCCTGCAAAGAAACTGCGTTTCACAGGCCTTTGGAAGAGATGTTCCCGGTAGGCTGTAAGAGCACTGTGCAGAGCGAGTTGTTTCTTAGCTTCCCAAAGAGCTGGAAGCAAGATGCTGTGGGGCCCAACTCGCCCTTTGGAAAGAAGCCTGCACGTTGTGCCTTTCAGCTCTAGGGCAAAGTAGCACACCCAGAGCAGAAGTCCTACTTCAGCCAGATCAGGCCTGCAAAGAAACTGCGTTTCACAGGCCTTTGGAAGAGATGTTCCCTCTAGGCTGTAAGAGCACTGTGCAGAGCGAGTTGTTTCTTAGCTGCCCAAAGAGCTGGAAGCAAGATGCTGTGGGGCCCAACTCGCCCTTTGGAAAGAAGCCTGCACGTTGCGCCTTTCAGCTCTAGGGCAAAGTAGCACACCAAGAGCAGAAGTCCTACTTCAGCCAGATCAGGCCTGCAAAGAAACTGCGTTTCACAGGCCTTTGGAAGAGATGTTCCCACTAGGCTGTAAGAGCACTGTGCAGAGCGAGTTGTTTCTTAGCTTCCCAAAGAGCTGGAAGCAAGATGCTGTGGGGCCCAACTCGCCCTTTGGAAAGAAGCCTGCACGTTGTGCCTTTCAGCTCTAGGGCAAAGTAGCACACCCAGAGCAGAAGTCCTACTTCAGCCAGATCAGGCCTGCAAAGAAACTGCGTTTCACAGGCCTTTGGAAGAGATGTTCCCGGTAGGCTGTAAGAGCACTGTGCAGAGCGAGTTGTTTCTTAGCTTCCCAAAGAGCTGGAAGCAAGATGCTGTGGGGCCCAACTCGCCCTTTGGAAAGAAGCCTGCACGTTGCGCCTTTCAGCTCTAGGGCAAAGTAGCACACCCAGAGCAGAAGTCCTACTTCAGCCAGATCAGGCCTGCAAAGAAACTGCGTTTCACAGGCCTTTGGAAGAGATGTTCCCACTAGGCTGTAAGAGCACTGTGCAGAGCGAGTTGTTTCTTAGCTTCCCAAAGAGCTGGAAGCAAGATGCTGTGGGGCCCAACTCGCCCTTTGGAAAGAAGCCTGCACGTTGTGCCTTTCAGCTCTAGGGCAAAGTAGCACACCCAGAGCAGAAGTCCTACTTCAGCCAGATCAGGCCTGCAAAGAAACTGAGTTTCACAGGCCTTTGGAAGAGATGTTCCCACTAGGCTGTAAGAGCACTGTGCAGAGCGAGTTGTTTCTTAGCTTCCCAAAGAGCTGGAAGCAAGATGCTGTGGGGCCCAACTCGCCCTTTGGAAAGAAGCCTGCACGTTGTGCCTTTCAGCTCTAGGGCAAAGTAGCACACCCAGAGCAGAAGTCCTACTTCAGCCAGATCAGGCCTGCAAAGAAACTGCGTTTCACAGGCCTTTGGAAGAGATGTTCCCTCTAGGCTGTAAGAGCACTGTGCAGAGCTAGTTGTTTCTTAGCTTCCCAAAGAGCTGGAAGCAAGATGCTGTGGGGCCCAACTCGCCCTTTGGAAAGAAGCCTGCACGTTGTGCCTTTCAGCTCTAGGGCAAAGTAGCTCACCCAGAGCAGAAGTCCTACTTCAGCCAGATCAGGCCTGCAAAGAAACTGCGTTTCACAGGCCTTTGGAAGAGATGTTCCCGGTAGGCTGTAAGAGCACTGTGCAGAGCGAGTTGTTTCTTAGCTTCCCAAAGAGCTGGAAGCAAGATGCTGTGGGGCCCAACTCGCCCTTTGGAAAGAAGCCTGCACGTTGTGCCTTTCAGCTCTAGGGCAAAGTAGCCCACCCAGAGCAGAAGTCCTACTTCAGCCAGATCAGGCCTGCAAAGAAACTGCGTTTCACAGGCCTTTGGAAGACTTGTTCCCGGTAGGCTGTAAGAGCACTGTGCAGAGCGAGTTGTTTCTTAGCTTCCCAAAGAGCTGGAAGCAAGATGCTGTGGGGCCCAACTCGCCCTTTGGAAAGAAGCCTGCACGTTGTGCCTTTCAGCTCTAGGGCAAAGTAGCACACCCAGAGCAGAAGTCCTACTTCAGCCAGATCAGGCCTGCAAAGAAACTGCGTTTCACAGGCCTTTGGAAGAGATGTTCCCGGTAGGCTGTAAGAGCACTGTGCAGAGCGAGTTGTTTCTTAGCTTCCCAAAGAGCTGGAAGCAAGATGCTGTGGGGCCCAACTCGCCCTTTGGAAAGAAGCCTGCACGTTGTGCCTTTCAGCTCTAGGGCAAAGTAGCACACCCAGAGCAGAAGTCCTACTTCAGCCAGATCAGGCCTGCAAAGAAACTGCGTTTCACAGGCCTTTGGAAGAGATGTTCCCACTAGGCTGTAAGAGCACTGTGCAGAGCGAGTTGTTTCTTAGCTTCCCAAAGAGCTGGAAGCAAGATGCTGTGGGGCCCAACTCGCCCTTTGGAAAGAAGCCTGCACGTTGTGCCTTTCAGCTCTAGGGCAAAGTAGCACACCCAGAGCAGAAGTCCTACTTCAGCCAGATCAGGCCTGCAAAGAAACTGCGTTTCACAGGCCTTTGGAAGAGATGTTCCCACTAGGCTGTAAGAGCACTGTGCAGAGCGAGTTGTTTCTTAGCTTCCCAAAGAGCTGGAAGCAAGATGCTGTGGGGCCCAACTCGCCCTTTGGAAAGAAGCCTGCACGTTGTGCCTTTCAGCTCTAGGGCAAAGTAGCACACCCAGAGCAGAAGTCCTACTTCAGCCAGATCAGGCCTGCAAAGAAACTGCCTTTCACAGGCCTTTGGAAGAGATGTTCCCACTAGGCTGTAAGAGCACTGTGCAGAGCGAGTTGTTTCTTAGCTTCCCAAAGAGCTGGAAGCAAGATGCTGTGGGGCCCAACTCGCCCTTTAGAAAGAAGCCTGCACGTTGTGCCTTTCAGCTCTAGGGCAAAGTAGCCCACCCAGAGCAGAAGTCCTACTTCAGCCAGATGAGGCCTGCAAAGAAGCTGCGTTTCACAGGCCTTTGGAAAAGATGTTCCCGGTAGGCTGTAAGAGCACTGTGCAGAGCGAGTTGTTTCTTAGCTTCCCAAAGAGCTGGAAGCAAGATGCTGTGGGGCCCAACTCGCCCTTTGGAAAGAAGCCTGCACGGTGTGCCTTTCAGCTCTAGGGCAAAGTAGCACACCCAGAGCAGAAGTCCTACTTCAGCCAGATCAGGCCTGCAAAGAAACTGCGTTTCACAGGCCTTTGGAAGAGATGTTCCCGGTAGGCTGTAAGAGCACTGTGCAGAGCGAGTTGTTTCTTAGCTTCCCAAAGAGCTGGAAGCAAGATGCTGTGGGGCCCAACTCGCCCTTTGGAAAGAAGCCTGCACGTTGTGCCTTTCAGCTCTAGGGCAAAGTAGCACACCCAGAGCAGTATTCCTACTTCAGCCAGATCAGGCCTGCAAAGAAACTGCGTTTCACAGGCCTTTGGAAGAGATGTTCCCGGTAGGCTGTAAGAGCACTGTGCAGAGCGAGTTGTTTCTTAGCTTCCCAAAGAGCTGGAAGCAAGATGCTGTGGGGCCCAACTCGCCCTTTGGAAAGAAGCCTGCACGTTGTGCCTTTCAACTCTAGGGCAAAGTAGCACACCCAGAGCAGAAGTCCTACTTCAGCCAGATCAGGCCTGCAAAGAAACTGCGTTTCACAGGCCTTTGGAAGAGATGTTCCCGGTAGGCTGTAAGAGCACTGTGCAGAGCGAGTTGTTTCTTAGCTTCCCAAAGAGCTGGAAGCAAGATGCTGTGGGGCCCAACTCGCCCTTTGGAAAGAAGCCTGCACGTTGTGCCTTTCAGCTCTAGGGCAAAGTAGCACACCCAGAGCAGAAGTCCTACTTCAGCCAGATCAGGCCTGCAAAGAAACTGCGTTTCACAGGCCTTTGGAAGAGATGTTCCCACTAGGCTGTAAGAGCACTGTGCAGAGCGAGTTGTTTCTTAGCTTCCCAAAGAGCTGGAAGCAAGATGCTGTGGGGCCCAACTCGCCCTTTGGAAAGAAGCCTGCACGTTGTGCCTTTCAGCTCTAGGGCAAAGTAGCACACCCAGAGCAGAAGTCCTACTTCAGCCAGATCAGGCCTGCAAAGAAACTGCGTTTCACAGGCCTTTGGAAGAGATGTTCCCACTAGGCTGTAAGAGCACTGTGCAGAGCGAGTGGTTTCTTAGCTTCCCAAAGAGCTGGAAGCAAGATGCTGTGGGGCCCAACTCGCCCTTTGGAAAGAAGCCTGCACGTTGTGCCTTTCAGCTCTAGGGCAAAGTAGCACACCCAGAGCAGAAGTCCTACTTCAGCCAGATCAGGCCTGCAAAGAAACTGCATTTCACAGGCCTTTGGAAGAGATGTTCCCGGTAGGCTGTAAGAGCACTGTGCAGAGCGAGTTGTTTCTTAGCTTCCCAAAGAGCTGGAAGCAAGATGCTGTGGGGCCCAACTCGCCCTTTGGAAAGAAGCCTGCACGTTGTGCCTTTCAGCTCTAGGGCAAAGTAGCACACCCAGAGCAGAAGTCCTACTTCAGCCAGATCAGGCCTGCAAAGAAACTGCGTTTCAAAGACCTTTGGAAGAGATGTTCCCACTAGGCTGTAAGAGCACTGTCCAGAGCAAGTTGTTTCTTAGCTTCCCAAAGAGCTGGAAGCAAGATGCTGTGGGGCCCAACTCGCCCTTTGGAAAGAAGCCTGCACGTTGTGCCTTTCAGCTCTAGGGCAAAGTAGCACACCCAGAGCAGAAGTCCTACTTCAGCCAGATCAGACCTGCAAAGAAACTGCGTTTCACAGGCCTTTGGAAGAGATGTTCCCACTAGGCTGTAAGAGCACTGTGCAGAGCGAGTGGTTTCTTAGCTTCCCAAAGAGCTGGAAGCAAGATGCTGTGGGGCCCAACTCGCCCTTTGGAAAGAAGCCTGCACGTTGTGCCTTTCAGCTCTAGGGCAAAGTAGCACACCCAGAGCAGAAGTCCTACTTCAGCCAGATCAGGCCTGCAAAGAAACTGCGTTTCACAGGCCTTTGGAAGAGATGTTCCCACTAGGCTGTAAGAGCACTGTGCAGAGCGAGTGGTTTCTTAGCTTCCCAAAGAGCTGGAAGCAAGATGCTGTGGGGCCCAACTCGCCCTTTGGAAAGAAGCCTGCACGTTGTGCCTTTCAGCTCTAGGGCAAAGTAGCACACCCAGAGCAGAAGTCCTACTTCAGCCAGATCAGGCCTGCAAAGAAACTGCGTTTCACAGGCCTTTGGAAGAGATGTTCCCGGTAGGCTGTAAGAGCACTGTGCAGAGCGAGTGGTTTCTTAGCTTCCCAAAGAGCTGGAAGCAAGATGCTGTGGGGCCCAACTCGCCCTTTGGAAAGAAGCCTGCACGTTGTGCCTTTCAGCTCTAGGGCAAAGTAGCCCACCCAGAGCAGAAGTCCTACTTCAGCCAGATCAGGCCTGCAAAGAAACTGCGTTTCACAGGCCTTTGGAAGACTTGTTCCCGGTAGGCTGTAAGAGCACTGTGCAGAGCGAGTTGTTTCTTAGCTTCCCAAAGAGCTGGAAGCAAGATGCTGTGGGGCCCAACTCGCCCTTTGGAAAGAAGCCTGCACGTTGTGCCTTTCAGCTCTAGGGCAAAGTAGCACACCCAGAGCAGAAGTCCTACTTCAGCCAGATCAGGCCTGCAAAGAAACTGCGTTTCACAGGCCTTTGGAAGAGATGTTCCCACTAGGCTGTAAGAGCACTGTGCAGAGCGAGTTGTTTCTTAGCTTCCCAAAGAGCTGGAAGCAAGATGCTGTGGGGCCCAACTCGCCCTTTGGAAAGAAGCCTGCACGTTGTGCCTTTCAGCTCTAGGGCAAAGTAGCACACCCAGAGCAGAAGTCCTACTTCAGCCAGATCAGGCCTGCAAAGAAACTGCGTTTCACAGGCCTTTGGAAGAGATGTTCCCACTAGGCTGTAAAAGCACTGTGCAGAGCGAGTGGTTTCTTAGCTTCCCAAAGAGCTGGAAGCAAGATGCTGTGGGGCCCAACTCGCCCTTTGGAAAGAAGCCTGCACGTTGTGCCTTTCAGCTCTAGGGCAAAGTAGCACACCCAGAGCAGAAGTCCTACTTCAGCCAGATCAGGCCTGCAAAGAAACTGCGTTTCACAGGCCTTTGGAAGAGATGTTCCCACTAGGCTGTAAGAGCACTGTGCAGAGCGAGTGGTTTCTTAGCTTCCCAAAGAGCTGGAAGCAAGATGCTGTGGGGCCCAACTCGCCCTTTGGAAAGAAGCCTGCACGTTGTGCCTTTCAGCTCTAGGGCAAAGTAGCACACCCAGAGCAGAAGTCCTACTTCAGCCAGATCAGGCCTGCAAAAAAACTGCGTTTCACAGGCCTTTGGAAGAGATGTTCCCACTAGGCTGTAAGAGCACTGTGCAGAGCGAGTGGTTTCTTAGCTTCCCAAAGAGCTGGAAGCAAGATGCTGTGGGGCCCAACTCGCCTTTTGGAAAGAAGCCTGCACGTTGTGCCTTTCAGCTCTAGGGCAAAGTAGCACACCCAGAGCAGAAGTCCTACTTCAGCCAGATCAGGCCTGCAAAGAAACTGCGTTTCACAGGCCTTTGGAAGAGATGTTCCCGGTAGGCTGTAAGAGCACTGTGCAGAGCGAGTTGTTTCTTAGCTTCCCAAAGAGCTGGAAGCAAGATGCTGTGGGGCCCAACTCGCCCTTTGGAAAGAAGCCTGCACGTTGTGCCTTTCAGCTCTAGGGCAAAGTAGCACACCCAGAGCAGAAGTCCTACTTCAGCCAGATCAGGCCTGCAAAGAAACTGCGTTTCACAGGCCTTTGGAAGAGATGTTCCCACTAGGCTGTAAGAGCACTGTGCAGAGCGAGTTGTTTCTTAGCTTCCCAAAGAGCTGGAAGCAAGATGCTGTGGGGCCCAACTCGCCCTTTGGAAAGAAGCCTGCACGTTGTGCCTTTCAGCTCTAGGGCAAAGTAGCACACCCAGAGCAGAAGTCCTACTTCAGCCAGATCAGGCCTGCAAAGAAACTGCGTTTCACAGGCCTTTGGAAGAGATGTTCCCGGTAGGCTGTAAGAGCACTGTGCAGAGCGAGTTGTTTCTTAGCTTCCCAAAGAGCTGGAAGCAAGATGCTGTGGGGCCCAACTCGCCCTTTGGAAAGAAGCCTGCACGTTGTGCCTTTCAGCTCTAGGGCAAAGTAGCCCACCCAGAGCAGAAGTCCTACTTCAGCCAGATCAGGCCTGCAAAGAAACTGCGTTTCACAGGCCTTTGGAAGACTTGTTCCCGGTAGGCTGTAAGAGCACTGTGCAGAGCGAGTTGTTTCTTAGCTTCCCAAAGAGCTGGAAGCAAGATGCTGTGGGGCCCAACTCGCCCTTTGGAAAGGAGCCTGCACGTTTTGCCTTTCAGCTCTAGGGCAAAGTAGCACACCCAGACAAGAAGACTTACTTCAGCCAGATCAGGCCTGCAAAGAAACTGCGTTTCACAGTCCGTTTTAAGACATGTTCCCGGTAGGCTGTAAGAGCCCTATGCAGAGCGAGTTGTTTCTTAGCTGCTGAAAGAGCTGGATGCTGGACTTGAGGGACTTGTCTACCCTTGTGGAATCAAGGCAGGACTTTGTGCCTTGCAGCTCTAGCGCCATGTAGGACCCGGCAGAGCAGAAGTTCTACTTCAGCCAGATCAGGCCTGGGAAGAAACTGCGTTTCACAGGCCTTTGTAAGATTCGTTCCCTTAGGCTGTAAAACACCAGTGCAGAGCAAGTTGTTTCTTAGCTGCCCAAAGAGGTGGAAGCCCCACGCTGTGGGGCCTGTCTGCCCTTGAGGAGTCAAGGCAGGACTTTGAGCCTTGCAACTCTAGGCCGATGTAGGACACGGCATAGCAGCAGTTCTACCTCAGCGAGATAAGGCCTGCAGGAAACTGTATTTCTCAGGCCTTTGCAAGAGATGTTCCCGGTTGGCTGTAAGAGAGGTCTGCAGAGCGAATAGTTTCTTAGCTTCCCAAAGAGCTGGAAGCAAGATGCTTTGGGGCCCAACTCGCCCTTTGGAAAGAAAACTGCGGGTTGTGCCTCTCAGCTCCAGGGCAATGTAGCAAACCCAGAGCAGAAGTTCTACTTCAGCCAGATCAGGCCTGCAAAGAAACTGCGTTTCACAGGCCTTTGGAAGAGATGCTCCCGGTAGGCTGTAAGAGCACTGAGCAGAGCGAGTTGTTTCTTAGCTTCCCAAAGAGCTGGAAGCAAGATGCTGTGGGGCCCAACTCGCCATTTGGAAAGAAGCCTGCACGTAGTGCCTTTCAGCTCTAGGGCAATGTAGCACACCCAGAGCAGAAGTCCTACTTCAGCCAGATCAGGCTTGCAAAGAAAGTGCATTTCACAGGCCTTTGGAAGAGATGTTCCCGGTAGGCTGTAAGAGCACTGTGCAGAGCGAGTTGTTTCTTAGCTTCCGAAAGAGCTGGAAGCTGGACCTGAGGGACTTGTCTACCCTTGTGGAAACAAGGCAGGACTTTGTGCCTTGCAGCTCCAGCGCCATGTAGGACCCGGCAGAGCAGAAGTTCTACTTCAGCCAGATCAGGGATGGGAAGAAACTGCGTTTCACAGGCCTTTGGAAGAGATGTTCCCGGTAGGCTGTAAGAGCACTGTGCAGAGCGAGTTGTTTCTTCGCTTCCCAAAGAGCTGGAAGCAAGATGCTCTGAGGCCCAACTCGCCCTTTGGAAAGAAGCCTGCACGTTGTGCCTTTCAGCTCTAGGGCAAAGTAGCACACCCAGAGCAGAAGTTCCACTTCAGCCAGATCAGGCCTGCAAAGAAACTGCGTTTCACGGGCCTTTGGAAGAGAAGTTCCCACTAGGCTGTAAGAGCACTGTGCAGAGCGAGTTGTTTCTTAGCTTCCCAAAGAGCTGGAAGCAAGATGCTGTGGGGCCCAACTCGCCCTTTGGAAAGAAGCCTGCACGTTGTGCCTTTCAGCTCTAGGGCAAAGTAGCACACCCAGAGCAGAAGTCCTACTTCAGCCAGATCAGGCCTGCAAAGAAACTGCGTTTCACAGGCCTTTGGAAGAGATGTTCCCACTAGGCTGTAAGAGCACTGTGCAGAGCGAGTTGTTTCTTAGCTTCCCAAAGAGCTGGAAGCAAGATGCTGTGGGGCCCAACTCGCCCTTTGGAAAGAAGCCTGCACGTTGTGCCTTTCAGCTCTAGGGCAAAGTAGCACACCCAGAGCAGAAGTCCTACTTCAGCCAGATCAGGCCTGCAAAGAAACTGCGTTTCACAGGCCTTTGGAAGAGATGTTCCCGGTAGGCTGTAAGAGCACTGTGCAGAGCGAGTTGTTTCTTAGCTTCCCAAAGAGCTGGAAGCAAGATGCTGTGGGGCCCAACTCGCCCTTTGGAAAGAAGCCTGCACGTTGTGCCTTTCAGCTCTAGGGCAAAGTAGCACACCCAGAGCAGAAGTCCTACTTCAGCCAGATCAGGCCTGCAAAGAAACTGCGTTTCACAGGCCTTTGGAAGACTTGTTCCCGGTAGGCTGTAAGAGCACTGTGCACAGCGAGTTGTTTCTTAGCTTCCCAAAGAGCTGGAAGCAAGATGCTGTGGGGCCCAACTCGCCCTTTGGAAAGAAGCCTGCACGTTGTGCCTTTCAGCTCTAGGGCAAAGTAGCCCACCCAGAGCAGAAGTCCTACTTCAGCCAGATCAGGCCTGCAAAGAAACTGCGTTTCACAGGCGTTTGGAAGACTTGTTCCCGGTAGGCTGTAAGAGCACTGTGCAGAGCGAGTTGTTTCTTAGCTTCCCAAAGAGCTGGAAGCAAGATGCTGTGGGGCCCAACTCGCCCTTTGGAAAGAAGCCTGCACGTTGTGCCTTTCAGCTCTAGGGCAAAGTAGCACACCCAGAGCAGAAGTCCTACTTCAGCCAGATCAGGCCTGCAAAGAAACTGCGTTTCACAGGCCTTTGGAAGAGATGTTCCCACTAGGCTGTAAGAGCACTGTGCAGAGCGAGTTGTTTCTTAGCTTCCCAAAGAGCTGGAAGCAAGATGCTGTGGGGCCCAACTCGCCCTTTGGAAAGAAGCCTGCACGTTGTGCCTTTCAGCTCTAGGGCAAAGTAGCACACCCAGAGCAGAAGTCCTACTTCAGCCAGATCAGGCCTGCAAAGAAACTGCGTTTCACAGGCCTTTGGAAGAGATGTTCCCACTAGGCTGTAAGAGCACTGTGCAGAGCGAGTTGTTTCTTAGCTTCCCAAAGAGCTGGAAGCAAGATGCTGTGGGGCCCAACTCGCCCTTTGGAAAGAAGCCTGCACGTTGTGCCTTTCAGCTCTAGGGCAAAGTAGCACACCCAGAGCAGAAGTCCTACTTCAGCCAGATCAGGCCTGCAAAGAAACTGCCTTTCACAGGCCTTTGGAAGAGATGTTCCCACTAGGCTGTAAGAGCACTGTGCAGAGCGAGTTGTTTCTTAGCTTCCCAAAGAGCTGGAAGCAAGATGCTGTGGGGCCCAACTCGCCCTTTAGAAAGAAGCCTGCACGTTGTGCCTTTCAGCTCTAGGGCAAAGTAGCCCACCCAGAGCAGAAGTCCTACTTCAGCCAGATGAGGCCTGCAAAGAAGCTGCGTTTCACAGGCCTTTGGAAAAGATGTTCCCGGTAGGCTGTAAGAGCACTGTGCAGAGCGAGTTGTTTCTTAGCTTCCCAAAGAGCTGGAAGCAAGATGCTGTGGGGCCCAACTCGCCCTTTGGAAAGAAGCCTGCACGGTGTGCCTTTCAGCTCTAGGGCAAAGTAGCACACCCAGAGCAGAAGTCCTACTTCAGCCAGATCAGGCCTGCAAAGAAACTGCGTTTCACAGGCCTTTGGAAGAGATGTTCCCGGTAGGCTGTAAGAGCACTGTGCAGAGCGAGTTGTTTCTTAGCTTCCCAAAGAGCTGGAAGCAAGATGCTGTGGGGCCCAACTCGCCCTTTGGAAAGAAGCCTGCACGTTGTGCCTTTCAGCTCTAGGGCAAAGTAGCACACCCAGAGCAGTATTCCTACTTCAGCCAGATCAGGCCTGCAAAGAAACTGCGTTTCACAGGCCTTTGGAAGAGATGTTCCCGGTAGGCTGTAAGAGCACTGTGCAGAGCGAGTTGTTTCTTAGCTTCCCAAAGAGCTGGAAGCAAGATGCTGTGGGGCCCAACTCGCCCTTTGGAAAGAAGCCTGCACGTTGTGCCTTTCAGCTCTAGGGCAAAGTAGCACAACCAGAGCAGAAGTCCTACTTCAGCCAGATCAGGCCTGCAAAGAAACTGCGTTTCACAGGCCTTTGGAAGAGATGTTCCCGGTAGGCTGTAAGAGCACTGTGCAGAGCGAGTTGTTTCTTAGCTTCCCAAAGAGCTGGAAGCAAGATGCTGTGGGGCCCAACTCGCCCTTTGGAAAGAAGCCTGCACGTTGTGCCTTTCAGCTCTAGGGCAAAGTAGCACACCCAGAGCAGAAGTCCTACTTCAGCCAGATCAGGCCTGCAAAGAAACTGCGTTTCACAGGCCTTTGGAAGAGATGTTCCCACTAGGCTGTAAGAGCACTGTGCAGAGCGAGTTGTTTCTTAGCTTCCCAAAGAGCTGGAAGCAAGATGCTGTGGGGCCCAACTCGCCCTTTGGAAAGAAGCCTGCACGTTGTGCCTTTCAGCTCTAGGGCAAAGTAGCACACCCAGAGCAGAAGTCCTACTTCAGCCAGATCAGGCCTGCAAAGAAACTGCGTTTCACAGGCCTTTGGAAGAGATGTTCCCACTAGGCTGTAAGAGCACTGTGCAGAGCGAGTGGTTTCTTAGCTTCCCAAAGAGCTGGAAGCAAGATGCTGTGGGGCCCAACTCGCCCTTTGGAAAGAAGCCTGCACGTTGTGCCTTTCAGCTCTAGGGCAAAGTAGCACACCCAGAGCAGAAGTCCTACTTCAGCCAGATCAGGCCTGCAAAGAAACTGCATTTCACAGGCCTTTGGAAGAGATGTTCCCGGTAGGCTGTAAGAGCACTGTGCAGAGCGAGTTGTTTCTTAGCTTCCCAAAGAGCTGGAAGCAAGATGCTGTGGGGCCCAACTCGCCCTTTGGAAAGAAGCCTGCACGTTGTGCCTTTCAGCTCTAGGGCAAAGTAGCACACCCAGAGCAGAAGTCCTACTTCAGCCAGATCAGGCCTGCAAAGAAACTGCGTTTCAAAGACCTTTGGAAGAGATGTTCCCACTAGGCTGTAAGAGCACTGTCCAGAGCAAGTTGTTTCTTAGCTTCCCAAAGAGCTGGAAGCAAGATGCTGTGGGGCCCAACTCGCCCTTTGGAAAGAAGCCTGCACGTTGTGCCTTTCAGCTCTAGGGCAAAGTAGCACACCCAGAGCAGAAGTCCTACTTCAGCCAGATCAGACCTGCAAAGAAACTGCGTTTCACAGGCCTTTGGAAGAGATGTTCCCACTAGGCTGTAAGAGCACTGTGCAGAGCGAGTGGTTTCTTAGCTTCCCAAAGAGCTGGAAGCAAGATGCTGTGGGGCCCAACTCGCCCTTTGGAAAGAAGCCTGCACGTTGTGCCTTTCAGCTCTAGGGCAAAGTAGCACACCCAGAGCAGAAGTCCTACTTCAGCCAGATCAGGCCTGCAAAGAAACTGCGTTTCACAGGCCTTTGGAAGAGATGTTCCCACTAGGCTGTAAGAGCACTGTGCAGAGCGAGTGGTTTCTTAGCTTCCCAAAGAGCTGGAAGCAAGATGCTGTGGGGCCCAACTCGCCCTTTGGAAAGAAGCCTGCACGTTGTGCCTTTCAGCTCTAGGGCAAAGTAGCACACCCAGAGCAGAAGTCCTACTTCAGCCAGATCAGGCCTGCAAAGAAACTGCGTTTCACAGGCCTTTGGAAGAGATGTTCCCGGTAGGCTGTAAGAGCACTGTGCAGAGCGAGTGGTTTCTTAGCTTCCCAAAGAGCTGGAAGCAAGATGCTGTGGGGCCCAACTCGCCCTTTGGAAAGAAGCCTGCACGTTGTGCCTTTCAGCTCTAGGGCAAAGTAGCCCACCCAGAGCAGAAGTCCTACTTCAGCCAGATCAGGCCTGCAAAGAAACTGCGTTTCACAGGCCTTTGGAAGACTTGTTCCCGGTAGGCTGTAAGAGCACTGTGCAGAGCGAGTTGTTTCTTAGCTTCCCAAAGAGCTGGAAGCAAGATGCTGTGGGGCCCAACTCGCCCTTTGGAAAGAAGCCTGCACGTTGTGCCTTTCAGCTCTAGGGCAAAGTAGCACACCCAGAGCAGAAGTCCTACTTCAGCCAGATCAGGCCTGCAAAGAAACTGCGTTTCACAGGCCTTTGGAAGAGATGTTCCCACTAGGCTGTAAGAGCACTGTGCAGAGCGAGTTGTTTCTTAGCTTCCCAAAGAGCTGGAAGCAAGATGCTGTGGGGCCCAACTCGCCCTTTGGAAAGAAGCCTGCACGTTGTGCCTTTCAGCTCTAGGGCAAAGTAGCACACCCAGAGCAGAAGTCCTACTTCAGCCAGATCAGGCCTGCAAAGAAACTGCGTTTCACAGGCCTTTGGAAGAGATGTTCCCACTAGGCTGTAAAAGCACTGTGCAGAGCGAGTGGTTTCTTAGCTTCCCAAAGAGCTGGAAGCAAGATGCTGTGGGGCCCAACTCGCCCTTTGGAAAGAAGCCTGCACGTTGTGCCTTTCAGCTCTAGGGCAAAGTAGCACACCCAGAGCAGAAGTCCTACTTCAGCCAGATCAGGCCTGCAAAGAAACTGCGTTTCACAGGCCTTTGGAAGAGATGTTCCCACTAGGCTGTAAGAGCACTGTGCAGAGCGAGTGGTTTCTTAGCTTCCCAAAGAGCTGGAAGCAAGATGCTGTGGGGCCCAACTCGCCCTTTGGAAAGAAGCCTGCACGTTGTGCCTTTCAGCTCTAGGGCAAAGTAGCACACCCAGAGCAGAAGTCCTACTTCAGCCAGATCAGGCCTGCAAAAAAACTGCGTTTCACAGGCCTTTGGAAGAGATGTTCCCACTAGGCTGTAAGAGCACTGTGCAGAGCGAGTGGTTTCTTAGCTTCCCAAAGAGCTGGAAGCAAGATGCTGTGGGGCCCAACTCGCCTTTTGGAAAGAAGCCTGCACGTTGTGCCTTTCAGCTCTAGGGCAAAGTAGCACACCCAGAGCAGAAGTCCTACTTCAGCCAGATCAGGCCTGCAAAGAAACTGCGTTTCACAGGCCTTTGGAAGAGATGTTCCCGGTAGGCTGTAAGAGCACTGTGCAGAGCGAGTTGTTTCTTAGCTTCCCAAAGAGCTGGAAGCAAGATGCTGTGGGGCCCAACTCGCCCTTTGGAAAGAAGCCTGCACGTTGTGCCTTTCAGCTCTAGGGCAAAGTAGCACACCCAGAGCAGAAGTCCTACTTCAGCCAGATCAGGCCTGCAAAGAAACTGCGTTTCACAGGCCTTTGGAAGAGATGTTCCCACTAGGCTGTAAGAGCACTGTGCAGAGCGAGTTGTTTCTTAGCTTCCCAAAGAGCTGGAAGCAAGATGCTGTGGGGCCCAACTCGCCCTTTGGAAAGAAGCCTGCACGTTGTGCCTTTCAGCTCTAGGGCAAAGTAGCACACCCAGAGCAGAAGTCCTACTTCAGCCAGATCAGGCCTGCAAAGAAACTGCGTTTCACAGGCCTTTGGAAGAGATGTTCCCGGTAGGCTGTAAGAGCACTGTGCAGAGCGAGTTGTTTCTTAGCTTCCCAAAGAGCTGGAAGCAAGATGCTGTGGGGCCCAACTCGCCCTTTGGAAAGAAGCCTGCACGTTGTGCCTTTCAGCTCTAGGGCAAAGTAGCCCACCCAGAGCAGAAGTCCTACTTCAGCCAGATCAGGCCTGCAAAGAAACTGCGTTTCACAGGCCTTTGGAAGACTTGTTCCCGGTAGGCTGTAAGAGCACTGTGCAGAGCGAGTTGTTTCTTAGCTTCCCAAAGAGCTGGAAGCAAGATGCTGTGGGGCCCAACTCGCCCTTTGGAAAGGAGCCTGCACGTTTTGCCTTTCAGCTCTAGGGCAAAGTAGCACACCCAGACAAGAAGACTTACTTCAGCCAGATCAGGCCTGCAAAGAAACTGCGTTTCACAGTCCGTTTTAAGACATGTTCCCGGTAGGCTGTAAGAGCCCTATGCAGAGCGAGTTGTTTCTTAGCTGCTGAAAGAGCTGGATGCTGGACTTGAGGGACTTGTCTACCCTTGTGGAATCAAGGCAGGACTTTGTGCCTTGCAGCTCTAGCGCCATGTAGGACCCGGCAGAGCAGAAGTTCTACTTCAGCCAGATCAGGCCTGGGAAGAAACTGCGTTTCACAGGCCTTTGTAAGATTCGTTCCCTTAGGCTGTAAAACACCAGTGCAGAGCAAGTTGTTTCTTAGCTGCCCAAAGAGGTGGAAGCCCCACGCTGTGGGGCCTGTCTGCCCTTGAGGAGTCAAGGCAGGACTTTGAGCCTTGCAACTCTAGGCCGATGTAGGACACGGCATAGCAGCAGTTCTACCTCAGCGAGATAAGGCCTGCAGGAAACTGTATTTCTCAGGCCTTTGCAAGAGATGTTCCCGGTTGGCTGTAAGAGAGGTCTGCAGAGCGAATAGTTTCTTAGCTTCCCAAAGAGCTGGAAGCAAGATGCTTTGGGGCCCAACTCGCCCTTTGGAAAGAAAACTGCGGGTTGTGCCTCTCAGCTCCAGGGCAATGTAGCAAACCCAGAGCAGAAGTTCTACTTCAGCCAGATCAGGCCTGCAAAGAAACTGCGTTTCACAGGCCTTTGGAAGAGATGCTCCCGGTAGGCTGTAAGAGCACTGAGCAGAGCGAGTTGTTTCTTAGCTTCCCAAAGAGCTGGAAGCAAGATGCTGTGGGGCCCAACTCGCCATTTGGAAAGAAGCCTGCACGTAGTGCCTTTCAGCTCTAGGGCAATGTAGCACACCCAGAGCAGAAGTCCTACTTCAGCCAGATCAGGCTTGCAAAGAAAGTGCATTTCACAGGCCTTTGGAAGAGATGTTCCCGGTAGGCTGTAAGAGCACTGTGCAGAGCGAGTTGTTTCTTAGCTTCCGAAAGAGCTGGAAGCTGGACCTGAGGGACTTGTCTACCCTTGTGGAAACAAGGCAGGACTTTGTGCCTTGCAGCTCCAGCGCCATGTAGGACCCGGCAGAGCAGAAGTTCTACTTCAGCCAGATCAGGGATGGGAAGAAACTGCGTTTCACAGGCCTTTGGAAGAGATGTTCCCGGTAGGCTGTAAGAGCACTGTGCAGAGCGAGTTGTTTCTTCGCTTCCCAAAGAGCTGGAAGCAAGATGCTCTGAGGCCCAACTCGCCCTTTGGAAAGAAGCCTGCACGTTGTGCCTTTCAGCTCTAGGGCAAAGTAGCACACCCAGAGCAGAAGTTCCACTTCAGCCAGATCAGGCCTGCAAAGAAACTGCGTTTCACGGGCCTTTGGAAGAGAAGTTCCCACTAGGCTGTAAGAGCACTGTGCAGAGCGAGTTGTTTCTTAGCTTCCCAAAGAGCTGGAAGCAAGATGCTGTGGGGCCCAACTCGCCCTTTGGAAAGAAGCCTGCACGTTGTGCCTTTCAGCTCTAGGGCAAAGTAGCACACCCAGAGCAGAAGTCCTACTTCAGCCAGATCAGGCCTGCAAAGAAACTGCGTTTCACAGGCCTTTGGAAGAGATGTTCCCACTAGGCTGTAAGAGCACTGTGCAGAGCGAGTTGTTTCTTAGCTTCCCAAAGAGCTGGAAGCAAGATGCTGTGGGGCCCAACTCGCCCTTTGGAAAGAAGCCTGCACGTTGTGCCTTTCAGCTCTAGGGCAAAGTAGCACACCCAGAGCAGAAGTCCTACTTCAGCCAGATCAGGCCTGCAAAGAAACTGCGTTTCACAGGCCTTTGGAAGAGATGTTCCCGGTAGGCTGTAAGAGCACTGTGCAGAGCGAGTTGTTTCTTAGCTTCCCAAAGAGCTGGAAGCAAGATGCTGTGGGGCCCAACTCGCCCTTTGGAAAGAAGCCTGCACGTTGTGCCTTTCAGCTCTAGGGCAAAGTAGCACACCCAGAGCAGAAGTCCTACTTCAGCCAGATCAGGCCTGCAAAGAAACTGCGTTTCACAGGCCTTTGGAAGACTTGTTCCCGGTAGGCTGTAAGAGCACTGTGCAGAGCGAGTTGTTTCTTAGCTTCCCAAAGAGCTGGAAGCAAGATGCTGTGGGGCCCAACTCGCCCTTTGGAAAGAAGCCTGCACGTTGTGCCTTTCAGCTCTAGGGCAAAGTAGCCCACCCAGAGCAGAAGTCCTACTTCAGCCAGATCAGGCCTGCAAAGAAACTGCGTTTCACAGGCGTTTGGAAGACTTGTTCCCGGTAGGCTGTAAGAGCACTGTGCAGAGCGAGTTGTTTCTTAGCTTCCCAAAGAGCTGGAAGCAAGATGCTGTGGGGCCCAACTCGCCCTTTGGAAAGAAGCCTGCACGTTGTGCCTTTCAGCTCTAGGGCAAAGTAGCACACCCAGAGCAGAAGTCCTACTTCAGCCAGATCAGGCCTGCAAAGAAACTGCGTTTCACAGGCCTTTGGAAGAGATGTTCCCACTAGGCTGTAAGAGCACTGTGCAGAGCGAGTTGTTTCTTAGCTTCCCAAAGAGCTGGAAGCAAGATGCTGTGGGGCCCAACTCGCCCTTTGGAAAGAAGCCTGCACGTTGTGCCTTTCAGCTCTAGGGCAAAGTAGCACACCCAGAGCAGAAGTCCTACTTCAGCCAGATCAGGCCTGCAAAGAAACTGCGTTTCACAGGCCTTTGGAAGAGATGTTCCCACTAGGCTGTAAGAGCACTGTGCAGAGCGAGTTGTTTCTTAGCTTCCCAAAGAGCTGGAAGCAAGATGCTGTGGGGCCCAACTCGCCCTTTGGAAAGAAGCCTGCACGTTGTGCCTTTCAGCTCTAGGGCAAAGTAGCACACCCAGAGCAGAAGTCCTACTTCAGCCAGATCAGGCCTGCAAAGAAACTGCCTTTCACAGGCCTTTGGAAGAGATGTTCCCACTAGGCTGTAAGAGCACTGTGCAGAGCGAGTTGTTTCTTAGCTTCCCAAAGAGCTGGAAGCAAGATGCTGTGGGGCCCAACTCGCCCTTTAGAAAGAAGCCTGCACGTTGTGCCTTTCAGCTCTAGGGCAAAGTAGCCCACCCAGAGCAGAAGTCCTACTTCAGCCAGATGAGGCCTGCAAAGAAGCTGCGTTTCACAGGCCTTTGGAAAAGATGTTCCCGGTAGGCTGTAAGAGCACTGTGCAGAGCGAGTTGTTTCTTAGCTTCCCAAAGAGCTGGAAGCAAGATGCTGTGGGGCCCAACTCGCCCTTTGGAAAGAAGCCTGCACGGTGTGCCTTTCAGCTCTAGGGCAAAGTAGCACACCCAGAGCAGAAGTCCTACTTCAGCCAGATCAGGCCTGCAAAGAAACTGCGTTTCACAGGCCTTTGGAAGAGATGTTCCCGGTAGGCTGTAAGAGCACTGTGCAGAGCGAGTTGTTTCTTAGCTTCCCAAAGAGCTGGAAGCAAGATGCTGTGGGGCCCAACTCGCCCTTTGGAAAGAAGCCTGCACGTTGTGCCTTTCAGCTCTAGGGCAAAGTAGCACACCCAGAGCAGTATTCCTACTTCAGCCAGATCAGGCCTGCAAAGAAACTGCGTTTCACAGGCCTTTGGAAGAGATGTTCCCGGTAGGCTGTAAGAGCACTGTGCAGAGCGAGTTGTTTCTTAGCTTCCCAAAGAGCTGGAAGCAAGATGCTGTGGGGCCCAACTCGCCCTTTGGAAAGAAGCCTGCACGTTGTGCCTTTCAACTCTAGGGCAAAGTAGCACACCCAGAGCAGAAGTCCTACTTCAGCCAGATCAGGCCTGCAAAGAAACTGCGTTTCACAGGCCTTTGGAAGAGATGTTCCCGGTAGGCTGTAAGAGCACTGTGCAGAGCGAGTTGTTTCTTAGCTTCCCAAAGAGCTGGAAGCAAGATGCTGTGGGGCCCAACTCGCCCTTTGGAAAGAAGCCTGCACGTTGTGCCTTTCAGCTCTAGGGCAAAGTAGCACACCCAGAGCAGAAGTCCTACTTCAGCCAGATCAGGCCTGCAAAGAAACTGCGTTTCACAGGCCTTTGGAAGAGATGTTCCCACTAGGCTGTAAGAGCACTGTGCAGAGCGAGTTGTTTCTTAGCTTCCCAAAGAGCTGGAAGCAAGATGCTGTGGGGCCCAACTCGCCCTTTGGAAAGAAGCCTGCACGTTGTGCCTTTCAGCTCTAGGGCAAAGTAGCACACCCAGAGCAGAAGTCCTACTTCAGCCAGATCAGGCCTGCAAAGAAACTGCGTTTCACAGGCCTTTGGAAGAGATGTTCCCACTAGGCTGTAAGAGCACTGTGCAGAGCGAGTGGTTTCTTAGCTTCCCAAAGAGCTGGAAGCAAGATGCTGTGGGGCCCAACTCGCCCTTTGGAAAGAAGCCTGCACGTTGTGCCTTTCAGCTCTAGGGCAAAGTAGCACACCCAGAGCAGAAGTCCTACTTCAGCCAGATCAGGCCTGCAAAGAAACTGCATTTCACAGGCCTTTGGAAGAGATGTTCCCGGTAGGCTGTAAGAGCACTGTGCAGAGCGAGTTGTTTCTTAGCTTCCCAAAGAGCTGGAAGCAAGATGCTGTGGGGCCCAACTCGCCCTTTGGAAAGAAGCCTGCACGTTGTGCCTTTCAGCTCTAGGGCAAAGTAGCACACCCAGAGCAGAAGTCCTACTTCAGCCAGATCAGGCCTGCAAAGAAACTGCGTTTCAAAGACCTTTGGAAGAGATGTTCCCACTAGGCTGTAAGAGCACTGTCCAGAGCAAGTTGTTTCTTAGCTTCCCAAAGAGCTGGAAGCAAGATGCTGTGGGGCCCAACTCGCCCTTTGGAAAGAAGCCTGCACGTTGTGCCTTTCAGCTCTAGGGCAAAGTAGCACACCCAGAGCAGAAGTCCTACTTCAGCCAGATCAGACCTGCAAAGAAACTGCGTTTCACAGGCCTTTGGAAGAGATGTTCCCACTAGGCTGTAAGAGCACTGTGCAGAGCGAGTGGTTTCTTAGCTTCCCAAAGAGCTGGAAGCAAGATGCTGTGGGGCCCAACTCGCCCTTTGGAAAGAAGCCTGCACGTTGTGCCTTTCAGCTCTAGGGCAAAGTAGCACACCCAGAGCAGAAGTCCTACTTCAGCCAGATCAGGCCTGCAAAGAAACTGCGTTTCACAGGCCTTTGGAAGAGATGTTCCCACTAGGCTGTAAGAGCACTGTGCAGAGCGAGTGGTTTCTTAGCTTCCCAAAGAGCTGGAAGCAAGATGCTGTGGGGCCCAACTCGCCCTTTGGAAAGAAGCCTGCACGTTGTGCCTTTCAGCTCTAGGGCAAAGTAGCACACCCAGAGCAGAAGTCCTACTTCAGCCAGATCAGGCCTGCAAAGAAACTGCGTTTCACAGGCCTTTGGAAGAGATGTTCCCGGTAGGCTGTAAGAGCACTGTGCAGAGCGAGTGGTTTCTTAGCTTCCCAAAGAGCTGGAAGCAAGATGCTGTGGGGCCCAACTCGCCCTTTGGAAAGAAGCCTGCACGTTGTGCCTTTCAGCTCTAGGGCAAAGTAGCCCACCCAGAGCAGAAGTCCTACTTCAGCCAGATCAGGCCTGCAAAGAAACTGCGTTTCACAGGCCTTTGGAAGACTTGTTCCCGGTAGGCTGTAAGAGCACTGTGCAGAGCGAGTTGTTTCTTAGCTTCCCAAAGAGCTGGAAGCAAGATGCTGTGGGGCCCAACTCGCCCTTTGGAAAGGAGCCTGCACGTTTTGCCTTTCAGCTCTAGGGCAAAGTAGCACACCCAGACAAGAAGACTTACTTCAGCCAGATCAGGCCTGCAAAGAAACTGCGTTTCACAGTCCGTTTTAAGACATGTTCCCGGTAGGCTGTAAGAGCCCTATGCAGAGCGAGTTGTTTCTTAGCTGCTGAAAGAGCTGGATGCTGGACTTGAGGGACTTGTCTACCCTTGTGGAATCAAGGCAGGACTTTGTGCCTTGCAGCTCTAGCGCCATGTAGGACCCGGCAGAGCAGAAGTTCTACTTCAGCCAGATCAGGCCTGGGAAGAAACTGCGTTTCACAGGCCTTTGTAAGATTCGTTCCCTTAGGCTGTAAAACACCAGTGCAGAGCAAGTTGTTTCTTAGCTGCCCAAAGAGGTGGAAGCCCCACGCTGTGGGGCCTGTCTGCCCTTGAGGAGTCAAGGCAGGACTTTGAGCCTTGCAACTCTAGGCCGATGTAGGACACGGCATAGCAGCAGTTCTACCTCAGCGAGATAAGGCCTGCAGGAAACTGTATTTCTCAGGCCTTTGCAAGAGATGTTCCCGGTTGGCTGTAAGAGAGGTCTGCAGAGCGAATAGTTTCTTAGCTTCCCAAAGAGCTGGAAGCAAGATGCTTTGGGGCCCAACTCGCCCTTTGGAAAGAAAACTGCGGGTTGTGCCTCTCAGCTCCAGGGCAATGTAGCAAACCCAGAGCAGAAGTTCTACTTCAGCCAGATCAGGCCTGCAAAGAAACTGCGTTTCACAGGCCTTTGGAAGAGATGCTCCCGGTAGGCTGTAAGAGCACTGAGCAGAGCGAGTTGTTTCTTAGCTTCCCAAAGAGCTGGAAGCAAGATGCTGTGGGGCCCAACTCGCCATTTGGAAAGAAGCCTGCACGTAGTGCCTTTCAGCTCTAGGGCAATGTAGCACACCCAGAGCAGAAGTCCTACTTCAGCCAGATCAGGCTTGCAAAGAAAGTGCATTTCACAGGCCTTTGGAAGAGATGTTCCCGGTAGGCTGTAAGAGCACTGTGCAGAGCGAGTTGTTTCTTAGCTTCCGAAAGAGCTGGAAGCTGGACCTGAGGGACTTGTCTACCCTTGTGGAAACAAGGCAGGACTTTGTGCCTTGCAGCTCCAGCGCCATGTAGGACCCGGCAGAGCAGAAGTTCTACTTCAGCCAGATCAGGGATGGGAAGAAACTGCGTTTCACAGGCCTTTGGAAGAGATGTTCCCGGTAGGCTGTAAGAGCACTGTGCAGAGCGAGTTGTTTCTTCGCTTCCCAAAGAGCTGGAAGCAAGATGCTCTGAGGCCCAACTCGCCCTTTGGAAAGAAGCCTGCACGTTGTGCCTTTCAGCTCTAGGGCAAAGTAGCACACCCAGAGCAGAAGTTCCACTTCAGCCAGATCAGGCCTGCAAAGAAACTGCGTTTCACGGGCCTTTGGAAGAGAAGTTCCCACTAGGCTGTAAGAGCACTGTGCAGAGCGAGTTGTTTCTTAGCTTCCCAAAGAGCTGGAAGCAAGATGCTGTGGGGCCCAACTCGCCCTTTGGAAAGAAGCCTGCACGTTGTGCCTTTCAGCTCTAGGGCAAAGTAGCACACCCAGAGCAGAAGTCCTACTTCAGCCAGATCAGGCCTGCAAAGAAACTGCGTTTCACAGGCCTTTGGAAGAGATGTTCCCACTAGGCTGTAAGAGCACTGTGCAGAGCGAGTTGTTTCTTAGCTTCCCAAAGAGCTGGAAGCAAGATGCTGTGGGGCCCAACTCGCCCTTTGGAAAGAAGCCTGCACGTTGTGCCTTTCAGCTCTAGGGCAAAGTAGCACACCCAGAGCAGAAGTCCTACTTCAGCCAGATCAGGCCTGCAAAGAAACTGCGTTTCACAGGCCTTTGGAAGAGATGTTCCCGGTAGGCTGTAAGAGCACTGTGCAGAGCGAGTTGTTTCTTAGCTTCCCAAAGAGCTGGAAGCAAGATGCTGTGGGGCCCAACTCGCCCTTTGGAAAGAAGCCTGCACGTTGTGCCTTTCAGCTCTAGGGCAAAGTAGCACACCCAGAGCAGAAGTCCTACTTCAGCCAGATCAGGCCTGCAAAGAAACTGCGTTTCACAGGCCTTTGGAAGACTTGTTCCCGGTAGGCTGTAAGAGCACTGTGCAGAGCGAGTTGTTTCTTAGCTTCCCAAAGAGCTGGAAGCAAGATGCTGTGGGGCCCAACTCGCCCTTTGGAAAGAAGCCTGCACGTTGTGCCTTTCAGCTCTAGGGCAAAGTAGCCCACCCAGAGCAGAAGTCCTACTTCAGCCAGATCAGGCCTGCAAAGAAACTGCGTTTCACAGGCGTTTGGAAGACTTGTTCCCGGTAGGCTGTAAGAGCACTGTGCAGAGCGAGTTGTTTCTTAGCTTCCCAAAGAGCTGGAAGCAAGATGCTGTGGGGCCCAACTCGCCCTTTGGAAAGAAGCCTGCACGTTGTGCCTTTCAGCTCTAGGGCAAAGTAGCACACCCAGAGCAGAAGTCCTACTTCAGCCAGATCAGGCCTGCAAAGAAACTGCGTTTCACAGGCCTTTGGAAGAGATGTTCCCACTAGGCTGTAAGAGCACTGTGCAGAGCGAGTTGTTTCTTAGCTTCCCAAAGAGCTGGAAGCAAGATGCTGTGGGGCCCAACTCGCCCTTTGGAAAGAAGCCTGCACGTTGTGCCTTTCAGCTCTAGGGCAAAGTAGCACACCCAGAGCAGAAGTCCTACTTCAGCCAGATCAGGCCTGCAAAGAAACTGCGTTTCACAGGCCTTTGGAAGAGATGTTCCCACTAGGCTGTAAGAGCACTGTGCAGAGCGAGTTGTTTCTTAGCTTCCCAAAGAGCTGGAAGCAAGATGCTGTGGGGCCCAACTCGCCCTTTGGAAAGAAGCCTGCACGTTGTGCCTTTCAGCTCTAGGGCAAAGTAGCACACCCAGAGCAGAAGTCCTACTTCAGCCAGATCAGGCCTGCAAAGAAACTGCCTTTCACAGGCCTTTGGAAGAGATGTTCCCACTAGGCTGTAAGAGCACTGTGCAGAGCGAGTTGTTTCTTAGCTTCCCAAAGAGCTGGAAGCAAGATGCTGTGGGGCCCAACTCGCCCTTTAGAAAGAAGCCTGCACGTTGTGCCTTTCAGCTCTAGGGCAAAGTAGCCCACCCAGAGCAGAAGTCCTACTTCAGCCAGATGAGGCCTGCAAAGAAGCTGCGTTTCACAGGCCTTTGGAAAAGATGTTCCCGGTAGGCTGTAAGAGCACTGTGCAGAGCGAGTTGTTTCTTAGCTTCCCAAAGAGCTGGAAGCAAGATGCTGTGGGGCCCAACTCGCCCTTTGGAAAGAAGCCTGCACGGTGTGCCTTTCAGCTCTAGGGCAAAGTAGCACACCCAGAGCAGAAGTCCTACTTCAGCCAGATCAGGCCTGCAAAGAAACTGCGTTTCACAGGCCTTTGGAAGAGATGTTCCCGGTAGGCTGTAAGAGCACTGTGCAGAGCGAGTTGTTTCTTAGCTTCCCAAAGAGCTGGAAGCAAGATGCTGTGGGGCCCAACTCGCCCTTTGGAAAGAAGCCTGCACGTTGTGCCTTTCAGCTCTAGGGCAAAGTAGCACACCCAGAGCAGTATTCCTACTTCAGCCAGATCAGGCCTGCAAAGAAACTGCGTTTCACAGGCCTTTGGAAGAGATGTTCCCGGTAGGCTGTAAGAGCACTGTGCAGAGCGAGTTGTTTCTTAGCTTCCCAAAGAGCTGGAAGCAAGATGCTGTGGGGCCCAACTCGCCCTTTGGAAAGAAGCCTGCACGTTGTGCCTTTCAACTCTAGGGCAAAGTAGCACACCCAGAGCAGAAGTCCTACTTCAGCCAGATCAGGCCTGCAAAGAAACTGCGTTTCACAGGCCTTTGGAAGAGATGTTCCCGGTAGGCTGTAAGAGCACTGTGCAGAGCGAGTTGTTTCTTAGCTTCCCAAAGAGCTGGAAGCAAGATGCTGTGGGGCCCAACTCGCCCTTTGGAAAGAAGCCTGCACGTTGTGCCTTTCAGCTCTAGGGCAAAGTAGCACACCCAGAGCAGAAGTCCTACTTCAGCCAGATCAGGCCTGCAAAGAAACTGCGTTTCACAGGCCTTTGGAAGAGATGTTCCCACTAGGCTGTAAGAGCACTGTGCAGAGCGAGTTGTTTCTTAGCTTCCCAAAGAGCTGGAAGCAAGATGCTGTGGGGCCCAACTCGCCCTTTGGAAAGAAGCCTGCACGTTGTGCCTTTCAGCTCTAGGGCAAAGTAGCACACCCAGAGCAGAAGTCCTACTTCAGCCAGATCAGGCCTGCAAAGAAACTGCGTTTCACAGGCCTTTGGAAGAGATGTTCCCACTAGGCTGTAAGAGCACTGTGCAGAGCGAGTGGTTTCTTAGCTTCCCAAAGAGCTGGAAGCAAGATGCTGTGGGGCCCAACTCGCCCTTTGGAAAGAAGCCTGCACGTTGTGCCTTTCAGCTCTAGGGCAAAGTAGCACACCCAGAGCAGAAGTCCTACTTCAGCCAGATCAGGCCTGCAAAGAAACTGCATTTCACAGGCCTTTGGAAGAGATGTTCCCGGTAGGCTGTAAGAGCACTGTGCAGAGCGAGTTGTTTCTTAGCTTCCCAAAGAGCTGGAAGCAAGATGCTGTGGGGCCCAACTCGCCCTTTGGAAAGAAGCCTGCACGTTGTGCCTTTCAGCTCTAGGGCAAAGTAGCACACCCAGAGCAGAAGTCCTACTTCAGCCAGATCAGGCCTGCAAAGAAACTGCGTTTCAAAGACCTTTGGAAGAGATGTTCCCACTAGGCTGTAAGAGCACTGTCCAGAGCAAGTTGTTTCTTAGCTTCCCAAAGAGCTGGAAGCAAGATGCTGTGGGGCCCAACTCGCCCTTTGGAAAGAAGCCTGCACGTTGTGCCTTTCAGCTCTAGGGCAAAGTAGCACACCCAGAGCAGAAGTCCTACTTCAGCCAGATCAGACCTGCAAAGAAACTGCGTTTCACAGGCCTTTGGAAGAGATGTTCCCACTAGGCTGTAAGAGCACTGTGCAGAGCGAGTGGTTTCTTAGCTTCCCAAAGAGCTGGAAGCAAGATGCTGTGGGGCCCAACTCGCCCTTTGGAAAGAAGCCTGCACGTTGTGCCTTTCAGCTCTAGGGCAAAGTAGCACACCCAGAGCAGAAGTCCTACTTCAGCCAGATCAGGCCTGCAAAGAAACTGCGTTTCACAGGCCTTTGGAAGAGATGTTCCCACTAGGCTGTAAGAGCACTGTGCAGAGCGAGTGGTTTCTTAGCTTCCCAAAGAGCTGGAAGCAAGATGCTGTGGGGCCCAACTCGCCCTTTGGAAAGAAGCCTGCACGTTGTGCCTTTCAGCTCTAGGGCAAAGTAGCACACCCAGAGCAGAAGTCCTACTTCAGCCAGATCAGGCCTGCAAAGAAACTGCGTTTCACAGGCCTTTGGAAGAGATGTTCCCGGTAGGCTGTAAGAGCACTGTGCAGAGCGAGTTGTTTCTTAGCTTCCCAAAGAGCTGGAAGCAAGATGCTGTGGGGCCCAACTCGCCCTTTGGAAAGAAGCCTGCACGTTGTGCCTTTCAGCTCTAGGGCAAAGTAGCCCACCCAGAGCAGAAGTCCTACTTCAGCCAGATCAGGCCTGCAAAGAAACTGCGTTTCACAGGCCTTTGGAAGACTTGTTCCCGGTAGGCTGTAAGAGCACTGTGCAGAGCGAGTTGTTTCTTAGCTTCCCAAAGAGCTGGAAGCAAGATGCTGTGGGGCCCAACTCGCCCTTTGGAAAGAAGCCTGCACGTTGTGCCTTTCAGCTCTAGGGCAAAGTAGCACACCCAGAGCAGAAGTCCTACTTCAGCCAGATCAGGCCTGCAAAGAAACTGCGTTTCACAGGCCTTTGGAAGAGATGTTCCCACTAGGCTGTAAGAGCACTGTGCAGAGCGAGTTGTTTCTTAGCTTCCCAAAGAGCTGGAAGCAAGATGCTGTGGGGCCCAACTCGCCCTTTGGAAAGAAGCCTGCACGTTGTGCCTTTCAGCTCTAGGGCAAAGTAGCACACCCAGAGCAGAAGTCCTACTTCAGCCAGATCAGGCCTGCAAAGAAACTGCGTTTCACAGGCCTTTGGAAGAGATGTTCCCACTAGGCTGTAAAAGCACTGTGCAGAGCGAGTGGTTTCTTAGCTTCCCAAAGAGCTGGAAGCAAGATGCTGTGGGGCCCAACTCGCCCTTTGGAAAGAAGCCTGCACGTTGTGCCTTTCAGCTCTAGGGCAAAGTAGCACACCCAGAGCAGAAGTCCTACTTCAGCCAGATCAGGCCTGCAAAGAAACTGCGTTTCACAGGCCTTTGGAAGAGATGTTCCCACTAGGCTGTAAGAGCACTGTGCAGAGCGAGTGGTTTCTTAGCTTCCCAAAGAGCTGGAAGCAAGATGCTGTGGGGCCCAACTCGCCCTTTGGAAAGAAGCCTGCACGTTGTGCCTTTCAGCTCTAGGGCAAAGTAGCACACCCAGAGCAGAAGTCCTACTTCAGCCAGATCAGGCCTGCAAAAAAACTGCGTTTCACAGGCCTTTGGAAGAGATGTTCCCACTAGGCTGTAAGAGCACTGTGCAGAGCGAGTGGTTTCTTAGCTTCCCAAAGAGCTGGAAGCAAGATGCTGTGGGGCCCAACTCGCCTTTTGGAAAGAAGCCTGCACGTTGTGCCTTTCAGCTCTAGGGCAAAGTAGCACACCCAGAGCAGAAGTCCTACTTCAGCCAGATCAGGCCTGCAAAGAAACTGCGTTTCACAGGCCTTTGGAAGAGATGTTCCCGGTAGGCTGTAAGAGCACTGTGCAGAGCGAGTTGTTTCTTAGCTTCCCAAAGAGCTGGAAGCAAGATGCTGTGGGGCCCAACTCGCCCTTTGGAAAGAAGCCTGCACGTTGTGCCTTTCAGCTCTAGGGCAAAGTAGCACACCCAGAGCAGAAGTCCTACTTCAGCCAGATCAGGCCTGCAAAGAAACTGCGTTTCACAGGCCTTTGGAAGAGATGTTCCCACTAGGCTGTAAGAGCACTGTGCAGAGCGAGTTGTTTCTTAGCTTCCCAAAGAGCTGGAAGCAAGATGCTGTGGGGCCCAACTCGCCCTTTGGAAAGAAGCCTGCACGTTGTGCCTTTCAGCTCTAGGGCAAAGTAGCACACCCAGAGCAGAAGTCCTACTTCAGCCAGATCAGGCCTGCAAAGAAACTGCGTTTCACAGGCCTTTGGAAGAGATGTTCCCGGTAGGCTGTAAGAGCACTGTGCAGAGCGAGTTGTTTCTTAGCTTCCCAAAGAGCTGGAAGCAAGATGCTGTGGGGCCCAACTCGCCCTTTGGAAAGAAGCCTGCACGTTGTGCCTTTCAGCTCTAGGGCAAAGTAGCCCACCCAGAGCAGAAGTCCTACTTCAGCCAGATCAGGCCTGCAAAGAAACTGCGTTTCACAGGCCTTTGGAAGACTTGTTCCCGGTAGGCTGTAAGAGCACTGTGCAGAGCGAGTTGTTTCTTAGCTTCCCAAAGAGCTGGAAGCAAGATGCTGTGGGGCCCAACTCGCCCTTTGGAAAGGAGCCTGCACGTTTTGCCTTTCAGCTCTAGGGCAAAGTAGCACACCCAGACAAGAAGACTTACTTCAGCCAGATCAGGCCTGCAAAGAAACTGCGTTTCACAGTCCGTTTTAAGACATGTTCCCGGTAGGCTGTAAGAGCCCTATGCAGAGCGAGTTGTTTCTTAGCTGCTGAAAGAGCTGGATGCTGGACTTGAGGGACTTGTCTACCCTTGTGGAATCAAGGCAGGACTTTGTGCCTTGCAGCTCTAGCGCCATGTAGGACCCGGCAGAGCAGAAGTTCTACTTCAGCCAGATCAGGCCTGGGAAGAAACTGCGTTTCACAGGCCTTTGTAAGATTCGTTCCCTTAGGCTGTAAAACACCAGTGCAGAGCAAGTTGTTTCTTAGCTGCCCAAAGAGGTGGAAGCCCCACGCTGTGGGGCCTGTCTGCCCTTGAGGAGTCAAGGCAGGACTTTGAGCCTTGCAACTCTAGGCCGATGTAGGACACGGCATAGCAGCAGTTCTACCTCAGCGAGATAAGGCCTGCAGGAAACTGTATTTCTCAGGCCTTTGCAAGAGATGTTCCCGGTTGGCTGTAAGAGAGGTCTGCAGAGCGAATAGTTTCTTAGCTTCCCAAAGAGCTGGAAGCAAGATGCTTTGGGGCCCAACTCGCCCTTTGGAAAGAAAACTGCGGGTTGTGCCTCTCAGCTCCAGGGCAATGTAGCAAACCCAGAGCAGAAGTTCTACTTCAGCCAGATCAGGCCTGCAAAGAAACTGCGTTTCACAGGCCTTTGGAAGAGATGCTCCCGGTAGGCTGTAAGAGCACTGAGCAGAGCGAGTTGTTTCTTAGCTTCCCAAAGAGCTGGAAGCAAGATGCTGTGGGGCCCAACTCGCCATTTGGAAAGAAGCCTGCACGTAGTGCCTTTCAGCTCTAGGGCAATGTAGCACACCCAGAGCAGAAGTCCTACTTCAGCCAGATCAGGCTTGCAAAGAAAGTGCATTTCACAGGCCTTTGGAAGAGATGTTCCCGGTAGGCTGTAAGAGCACTGTGCAGAGCGAGTTGTTTCTTAGCTTCCGAAAGAGCTGGAAGCTGGACCTGAGGGACTTGTCTACCCTTGTGGAAACAAGGCAGGACTTTGTGCCTTGCAGCTCCAGCGCCATGTAGGACCCGGCAGAGCAGAAGTTCTACTTCAGCCAGATCAGGGATGGGAAGAAACTGCGTTTCACAGGCCTTTGGAAGAGATGTTCCCGGTAGGCTGTAAGAGCACTGTGCAGAGCGAGTTGTTTCTTCGCTTCCCAAAGAGCTGGAAGCAAGATGCTCTGAGGCCCAACTCGCCCTTTGGAAAGAAGCCTGCACGTTGTGCCTTTCAGCTCTAGGGCAAAGTAGCACACCCAGAGCAGAAGTTCCACTTCAGCCAGATCAGGCCTGCAAAGAAACTGCGTTTCACGGGCCTTTGGAAGAGAAGTTCCCACTAGGCTGTAAGAGCACTGTGCAGAGCGAGTTGTTTCTTAGCTTCCCAAAGAGCTGGAAGCAAGATGCTGTGGGGCCCAACTCGCCCTTTGGAAAGAAGCCTGCACGTTGTGCCTTTCAGCTCTAGGGCAAAGTAGCACACCCAGAGCAGAAGTCCTACTTCAGCCAGATCAGGCCTGCAAAGAAACTGCGTTTCACAGGCCTTTGGAAGAGATGTTCCCACTAGGCTGTAAGAGCACTGTGCAGAGCGAGTTGTTTCTTAGCTTCCCAAAGAGCTGGAAGCAAGATGCTGTGGGGCCCAACTCGCCCTTTGGAAAGAAGCCTGCACGTTGTGCCTTTCAGCTCTAGGGCAAAGTAGCACACCCAGAGCAGAAGTCCTACTTCAGCCAGATCAGGCCTGCAAAGAAACTGCGTTTCACAGGCCTTTGGAAGAGATGTTCCCGGTAGGCTGTAAGAGCACTGTGCAGAGCGAGTTGTTTCTTAGCTTCCCAAAGAGCTGGAAGCAAGATGCTGTGGGGCCCAACTCGCCCTTTGGAAAGAAGCCTGCACGTTGTGCCTTTCAGCTCTAGGGCAAAGTAGCACACCCAGAGCAGAAGTCCTACTTCAGCCAGATCAGGCCTGCAAAGAAACTGCGTTTCACAGGCCTTTGGAAGACTTGTTCCCGGTAGGCTGTAAGAGCACTGTGCAGAGCGAGTTGTTTCTTAGCTTCCCAAAGAGCTGGAAGCAAGATGCTGTGGGGCCCAACTCGCCCTTTGGAAAGAAGCCTGCACGTTGTGCCTTTCAGCTCTAGGGCAAAGTAGCCCACCCAGAGCAGAAGTCCTACTTCAGCCAGATCAGGCCTGCAAAGAAACTGCGTTTCACAGGCGTTTGGAAGACTTGTTCCCGGTAGGCTGTAAGAGCACTGTGCAGAGCGAGTTGTTTCTTAGCTTCCCAAAGAGCTGGAAGCAAGATGCTGTGGGGCCCAACTCGCCCTTTGGAAAGAAGCCTGCACGTTGTGCCTTTCAGCTCTAGGGCAAAGTAGCACACCCAGAGCAGAAGTCCTACTTCAGCCAGATCAGGCCTGCAAAGAAACTGCGTTTCACAGGCCTTTGGAAGAGATGTTCCCACTAGGCTGTAAGAGCACTGTGCAGAGCGAGTTGTTTCTTAGCTTCCCAAAGAGCTGGAAGCAAGATGCTGTGGGGCCCAACTCGCCCTTTGGAAAGAAGCCTGCACGTTGTGCCTTTCAGCTCTAGGGCAAAGTAGCACACCCAGAGCAGAAGTCCTACTTCAGCCAGATCAGGCCTGCAAAGAAACTGCGTTTCACAGGCCTTTGGAAGAGATGTTCCCACTAGGCTGTAAGAGCACTGTGCAGAGCGAGTTGTTTCTTAGCTTCCCAAAGAGCTGGAAGCAAGATGCTGTGGGGCCCAACTCGCCCTTTGGAAAGAAGCCTGCACGTTGTGCCTTTCAGCTCTAGGGCAAAGTAGCACACCCAGAGCAGAAGTCCTACTTCAGCCAGATCAGGCCTGCAAAGAAACTGCCTTTCACAGGCCTTTGGAAGAGATGTTCCCACTAGGCTGTAAGAGCACTGTGCAGAGCGAGTTGTTTCTTAGCTTCCCAAAGAGCTGGAAGCAAGATGCTGTGGGGCCCAACTCGCCCTTTAGAAAGAAGCCTGCACGTTGTGCCTTTCAGCTCTAGGGCAAAGTAGCCCACCCAGAGCAGAAGTCCTACTTCAGCCAGATGAGGCCTGCAAAGAAGCTGCGTTTCACAGGCCTTTGGAAAAGATGTTCCCGGTAGGCTGTAAGAGCACTGTGCAGAGCGAGTTGTTTCTTAGCTTCCCAAAGAGCTGGAAGCAAGATGCTGTGGGGCCCAACTCGCCCTTTGGAAAGAAGCCTGCACGGTGTGCCTTTCAGCTCTAGGGCAAAGTAGCACACCCAGAGCAGAAGTCCTACTTCAGCCAGATCAGGCCTGCAAAGAAACTGCGTTTCACAGGCCTTTGGAAGAGATGTTCCCGGTAGGCTGTAAGAGCACTGTGCAGAGCGAGTTGTTTCTTAGCTTCCCAAAGAGCTGGAAGCAAGATGCTGTGGGGCCCAACTCGCCCTTTGGAAAGAAGCCTGCACGTTGTGCCTTTCAGCTCTAGGGCAAAGTAGCACACCCAGAGCAGTATTCCTACTTCAGCCAGATCAGGCCTGCAAAGAAACTGCGTTTCACAGGCCTTTGGAAGAGATGTTCCCGGTAGGCTGTAAGAGCACTGTGCAGAGCGAGTTGTTTCTTAGCTTCCCAAAGAGCTGGAAGCAAGATGCTGTGGGGCCCAACTCGCCCTTTGGAAAGAAGCCTGCACGTTGTGCCTTTCAACTCTAGGGCAAAGTAGCACACCCAGAGCAGAAGTCCTACTTCAGCCAGATCAGGCCTGCAAAGAAACTGCGTTTCACAGGCCTTTGGAAGAGATGTTCCCGGTAGGCTGTAAGAGCACTGTGCAGAGCGAGTTGTTTCTTAGCTTCCCAAAGAGCTGGAAGCAAGATGCTGTGGGGCCCAACTCGCCCTTTGGAAAGAAGCCTGCACGTTGTGCCTTTCAGCTCTAGGGCAAAGTAGCACACCCAGAGCAGAAGTCCTACTTCAGCCAGATCAGGCCTGCAAAGAAACTGCGTTTCACAGGCCTTTGGAAGAGATGTTCCCACTAGGCTGTAAGAGCACTGTGCAGAGCGAGTTGTTTCTTAGCTTCCCAAAGAGCTGGAAGCAAGATGCTGTGGGGCCCAACTCGCCCTTTGGAAAGAAGCCTGCACGTTGTGCCTTTCAGCTCTAGGGCAAAGTAGCACACCCAGAGCAGAAGTCCTACTTCAGCCAGATCAGGCCTGCAAAGAAACTGCGTTTCACAGGCCTTTGGAAGAGATGTTCCCACTAGGCTGTAAGAGCACTGTGCAGAGCGAGTGGTTTCTTAGCTTCCCAAAGAGCTGGAAGCAAGATGCTGTGGGGCCCAACTCGCCCTTTGGAAAGAAGCCTGCACGTTGTGCCTTTCAGCTCTAGGGCAAAGTAGCACACCCAGAGCAGAAGTCCTACTTCAGCCAGATCAGGCCTGCAAAGAAACTGCATTTCACAGGCCTTTGGAAGAGATGTTCCCGGTAGGCTGTAAGAGCACTGTGCAGAGCGAGTTGTTTCTTAGCTTCCCAAAGAGCTGGAAGCAAGATGCTGTGGGGCCCAACTCGCCCTTTGGAAAGAAGCCTGCACGTTGTGCCTTTCAGCTCTAGGGCAAAGTAGCACACCCAGAGCAGAAGTCCTACTTCAGCCAGATCAGGCCTGCAAAGAAACTGCGTTTCAAAGACCTTTGGAAGAGATGTTCCCACTAGGCTGTAAGAGCACTGTCCAGAGCAAGTTGTTTCTTAGCTTCCCAAAGAGCTGGAAGCAAGATGCTGTGGGGCCCAACTCGCCCTTTGGAAAGAAGCCTGCACGTTGTGCCTTTCAGCTCTAGGGCAAAGTAGCACACCCAGAGCAGAAGTCCTACTTCAGCCAGATCAGACCTGCAAAGAAACTGCGTTTCACAGGCCTTTGGAAGAGATGTTCCCACTAGGCTGTAAGAGCACTGTGCAGAGCGAGTGGTTTCTTAGCTTCCCAAAGAGCTGGAAGCAAGATGCTGTGGGGCCCAACTCGCCCTTTGGAAAGAAGCCTGCACGTTGTGCCTTTCAGCTCTAGGGCAAAGTAGCACACCCAGAGCAGAAGTCCTACTTCAGCCAGATCAGGCCTGCAAAGAAACTGCGTTTCACAGGCCTTTGGAAGAGATGTTCCCACTAGGCTGTAAGAGCACTGTGCAGAGCGAGTGGTTTCTTAGCTTCCCAAAGAGCTGGAAGCAAGATGCTGTGGGGCCCAACTCGCCCTTTGGAAAGAAGCCTGCACGTTGTGCCTTTCAGCTCTAGGGCAAAGTAGCACACCCAGAGCAGAAGTCCTACTTCAGCCAGATCAGGCCTGCAAAGAAACTGCGTTTCACAGGCCTTTGGAAGAGATGTTCCCGGTAGGCTGTAAGAGCACTGTGCAGAGCGAGTGGTTTCTTAGCTTCCCAAAGAGCTGGAAGCAAGATGCTGTGGGGCCCAACTCGCCCTTTGGAAAGAAGCCTGCACGTTGTGCCTTTCAGCTCTAGGGCAAAGTAGCCCACCCAGAGCAGAAGTCCTACTTCAGCCAGATCAGGCCTGCAAAGAAACTGCGTTTCACAGGCCTTTGGAAGACTTGTTCCCGGTAGGCTGTAAGAGCACTGTGCAGAGCGAGTTGTTTCTTAGCTTCCCAAAGAGCTGGAAGCAAGATGCTGTGGGGCCCAACTCGCCCTTTGGAAAGAAGCCTGCACGTTGTGCCTTTCAGCTCTAGGGCAAAGTAGCACACCCAGAGCAGAAGTCCTACTTCAGCCAGATCAGGCCTGCAAAGAAACTGCGTTTCACAGGCCTTTGGAAGAGATGTTCCCACTAGGCTGTAAGAGCACTGTGCAGAGCGAGTTGTTTCTTAGCTTCCCAAAGAGCTGGAAGCAAGATGCTGTGGGGCCCAACTCGCCCTTTGGAAAGAAGCCTGCACGTTGTGCCTTTCAGCTCTAGGGCAAAGTAGCACACCCAGAGCAGAAGTCCTACTTCAGCCAGATCAGGCCTGCAAAGAAACTGCGTTTCACAGGCCTTTGGAAGAGATGTTCCCACTAGGCTGTAAAAGCACTGTGCAGAGCGAGTGGTTTCTTAGCTTCCCAAAGAGCTGGAAGCAAGATGCTGTGGGGCCCAACTCGCCCTTTGGAAAGAAGCCTGCACGTTGTGCCTTTCAGCTCTAGGGCAAAGTAGCACACCCAGAGCAGAAGTCCTACTTCAGCCAGATCAGGCCTGCAAAGAAACTGCGTTTCACAGGCCTTTGGAAGAGATGTTCCCACTAGGCTGTAAGAGCACTGTGCAGAGCGAGTGGTTTCTTAGCTTCCCAAAGAGCTGGAAGCAAGATGCTGTGGGGCCCAACTCGCCCTTTGGAAAGAAGCCTGCACGTTGTGCCTTTCAGCTCTAGGGCAAAGTAGCACACCCAGAGCAGAAGTCCTACTTCAGCCAGATCAGGCCTGCAAAAAAACTGCGTTTCACAGGCCTTTGGAAGAGATGTTCCCACTAGGCTGTAAGAGCACTGTGCAGAGCGAGTGGTTTCTTAGCTTCCCAAAGAGCTGGAAGCAAGATGCTGTGGGGCCCAACTCGCCTTTTGGAAAGAAGCCTGCACGTTGTGCCTTTCAGCTCTAGGGCAAAGTAGCACACCCAGAGCAGAAGTCCTACTTCAGCCAGATCAGGCCTGCAAAGAAACTGCGTTTCACAGGCCTTTGGAAGAGATGTTCCCGGTAGGCTGTAAGAGCACTGTGCAGAGCGAGTTGTTTCTTAGCTTCCCAAAGAGCTGGAAGCAAGATGCTGTGGGGCCCAACTCGCCCTTTGGAAAGAAGCCTGCACGTTGTGCCTTTCAGCTCTAGGGCAAAGTAGCACACCCAGAGCAGAAGTCCTACTTCAGCCAGATCAGGCCTGCAAAGAAACTGCGTTTCACAGGCCTTTGGAAGAGATGTTCCCACTAGGCTGTAAGAGCACTGTGCAGAGCGAGTTGTTTCTTAGCTTCCCAAAGAGCTGGAAGCAAGATGCTGTGGGGCCCAACTCGCCCTTTGGAAAGAAGCCTGCACGTTGTGCCTTTCAGCTCTAGGGCAAAGTAGCACACCCAGAGCAGAAGTCCTACTTCAGCCAGATCAGGCCTGCAAAGAAACTGCGTTTCACAGGCCTTTGGAAGAGATGTTCCCGGTAGGCTGTAAGAGCACTGTGCAGAGCGAGTTGTTTCTTAGCTTCCCAAAGAGCTGGAAGCAAGATGCTGTGGGGCCCAACTCGCCCTTTGGAAAGAAGCCTGCACGTTGTGCCTTTCAGCTCTAGGGCAAAGTAGCCCACCCAGAGCAGAAGTCCTACTTCAGCCAGATCAGGCCTGCAAAGAAACTGCGTTTCACAGGCCTTTGGAAGACTTGTTCCCGGTAGGCTGTAAGAGCACTGTGCAGAGCGAGTTGTTTCTTAGCTTCCCAAAGAGCTGGAAGCAAGATGCTGTGGGGCCCAACTCGCCCTTTGGAAAGGAGCCTGCACGTTTTGCCTTTCAGCTCTAGGGCAAAGTAGCACACCCAGACAAGAAGACTTACTTCAGCCAGATCAGGCCTGCAAAGAAACTGCGTTTCACAGTCCGTTTTAAGACATGTTCCCGGTAGGCTGTAAGAGCCCTATGCAGAGCGAGTTGTTTCTTAGCTGCTGAAAGAGCTGGATGCTGGACTTGAGGGACTTGTCTACCCTTGTGGAATCAAGGCAGGACTTTGTGCCTTGCAGCTCTAGCGCCATGTAGGACCCGGCAGAGCAGAAGTTCTACTTCAGCCAGATCAGGCCTGGGAAGAAACTGCGTTTCACAGGCCTTTGTAAGATTCGTTCCCTTAGGCTGTAAAACACCAGTGCAGAGCAAGTTGTTTCTTAGCTGCCCAAAGAGGTGGAAGCCCCACGCTGTGGGGCCTGTCTGCCCTTGAGGAGTCAAGGCAGGACTTTGAGCCTTGCAACTCTAGGCCGATGTAGGACACGGCATAGCAGCAGTTCTACCTCAGCGAGATAAGGCCTGCAGGAAACTGTATTTCTCAGGCCTTTGCAAGAGATGTTCCCGGTTGGCTGTAAGAGAGGTCTGCAGAGCGAATAGTTTCTTAGCTTCCCAAAGAGCTGGAAGCAAGATGCTTTGGGGCCCAACTCGCCCTTTGGAAAGAAAACTGCGGGTTGTGCCTCTCAGCTCCAGGGCAATGTAGCAAACCCAGAGCAGAAGTTCTACTTCAGCCAGATCAGGCCTGCAAAGAAACTGCGTTTCACAGGCCTTTGGAAGAGATGCTCCCGGTAGGCTGTAAGAGCACTGAGCAGAGCGAGTTGTTTCTTAGCTTCCCAAAGAGCTGGAAGCAATATGCTGTGGGGCCCAACTCGCCATTTGGAAAGAAGCCTGCACGTAGTGCCTTTCAGCTCTAGGGCAATGTAGCACACCCAGAGCAGAAGTCCTACTTCAGCCAGATCAGGCTTGCAAAGAAAGTGCATTTCACAGGCCTTTGGAAGAGATGTTCCCGGTAGGCTGTAAGAGCACTGTGCAGAGCGAGTTGTTTCTTAGCTTCCGAAAGAGCTGGAAGCTGGACCTGAGGGACTTGTCTACCCTTGTGGAAACAAGGCAGGACTTTGTGCCTTGCAGCTCCAGCGCCATGTAGGACCCGGCAGAGCAGAAGTTCTACTTCAGCCAGATCAGGGATGGGAAGAAACTGCGTTTCACAGGCCTTTGGAAGAGATGTTCCCGGTAGGCTGTAAGAGCACTGTGCAGAGCGAGTTGTTTCTTCGCTTCCCAAAGAGCTGGAAGCAAGATGCTCTGAGGCCCAACTCGCCCTTTGGAAAGAAGCCTGCACGTTGTGCCTTTCAGCTCTAGGGCAAAGTAGCACACCCAGAGCAGAAGTTCCACTTCAGCCAGATCAGGCCTGCAAAGAAACTGCGTTTCACGGGCCTTTGGAAGAGAAGTTCCCACTAGGCTGTAAGAGCACTGTGCAGAGCGAGTTGTTTCTTAGCTTCCCAAAGAGCTGGAAGCAAGATGCTGTGGGGCCCAACTCGCCCTTTGGAAAGAAGCCTGCACGTTGTGCCTTTCAGCTCTAGGGCAAAGTAGCACACCCAGAGCAGAAGTCCTACTTCAGCCAGATCAGGCCTGCAAAGAAACTGCGTTTCACAGGCCTTTGGAAGAGATGTTCCCACTAGGCTGTAAGAGCACTGTGCAGAGCGAGTTGTTTCTTAGCTTCCCAAAGAGCTGGAAGCAAGATGCTGTGGGGCCCAACTCGCCCTTTGGAAAGAAGCCTGCACGTTGTGCCTTTCAGCTCTAGGGCAAAGTAGCACACCCAGAGCAGAAGTCCTACTTCAGCCAGATCAGGCCTGCAAAGAAACTGCGTTTCACAGGCCTTTGGAAGAGATGTTCCCGGTAGGCTGTAAGAGCACTGTGCAGAGCGAGTTGTTTCTTAGCTTCCCAAAGAGCTGGAAGCAAGATGCTGTGGGGCCCAACTCGCCCTTTGGAAAGAAGCCTGCACGTTGTGCCTTTCAGCTCTAGGGCAAAGTAGCACACCCAGAGCAGAAGTCCTACTTCAGCCAGATCAGGCCTGCAAAGAAACTGCGTTTCACAGGCCTTTGGAAGACTTGTTCCCGGTAGGCTGTAAGAGCACTGTGCAGAGCGAGTTGTTTCTTAGCTTCCCAAAGAGCTGGAAGCAAGATGCTGTGGGGCCCAACTCGCCCTTTGGAAAGAAGCCTGCACGTTGTGCCTTTCAGCTCTAGGGCAAAGTAGCCCACCCAGAGCAGAAGTCCTACTTCAGCCAGATCAGGCCTGCAAAGAAACTGCGTTTCACAGGCGTTTGGAAGACTTGTTCCCGGTAGGCTGTAAGAGCACTGTGCAGAGCGAGTTGTTTCTTAGCTTCCCAAAGAGCTGGAAGCAAGATGCTGTGGGGCCCAACTCGCCCTTTGGAAAGAAGCCTGCACGTTGTGCCTTTCAGCTCTAGGGCAAAGTAGCACACCCAGAGCAGAAGTCCTACTTCAGCCAGATCAGGCCTGCAAAGAAACTGAGTTTCACAGGCCTTTGGAAGAGATGTTCCCGGTAGGCTGTAAGAGCACTGTGCAGAGCGAGTTGTTTCTTAGCTGCCCAAAGAGCTGGAAGCAAGATGCTGTGGGGCCCAACTCGCCCTTTGGAAAGAAGCCTGCACGTTGCGCCTTTCAGCTCTAGGGCAAAGTAGCACACCCAGAGCAGAAGTCCTACTTCAGCCAGATCAGGCCTGCAAAGAAACTGCGTTTCACAGGCCTTTGGAAGAGATGTTCCCACTAGGCTGTAAGAGCACTGTGCAGAGCGAGTTGTTTCTTAGCTTCCCAAAGAGCTGGAAGCAAGATGCTGTGGGGCCCAACTCGCCCTTTGGAAAGAAGCCTGCACGTTGTGCCTTTCAGCTCTAGGGCAAAGTAGCACACCCAGAGCAGAAGTCCTACTTCAGCCAGATCAGGCCTGCAAAGAAACTGCGTTTCACAGGCCTTTGGAAGAGATGTTCCCGGTAGGCTGTAAGAGCACTGTGCAGAGCGAGTTGTTTCTTAGCTTCCCAAAGAGCTGGAAGCAAGATGCTGTGGGGCCCAACTCGCCCTTTGGAAAGAAGCCTGCACGTTGTGCCTTTCAGCTCTAGGGCAAAGTAGCACACCCAGAGCAGAAGTCCTACTTCAGCCAGATCAGGCCTGCAAAGAAACTGCGTTTCACAGGCCTTTGGAAGACTTGTTCCCGGTAGGCTGTAAGAGCACTGTGCAGAGCGAGTTGTTTCTTAGCTTCCCAAAGAGCTGGAAGCAAGATGCTGTGGGGCCCAACTCGCCCTTTGGAAAGAAGCCTGCACGTTGTGCCTTTCAGCTCTAGGGCAAAGTAGCCCACCCAGAGCAGAAGTCCTACTTCAGCCAGATCAGGCCTGCAAAGAAACTGCGTTTCACAGGCGTTTGGAAGACTTGTTCCCGGTAGGCTGTAAGAGCACTGTGCAGAGCGAGTTGTTTCTTAGCTTCCCAAAGAGCTGGAAGCAAGATGCTGTGGGGCCCAACTCGCCCTTTGGAAAGAAGCCTGCACGTTGTGCCTTTCAGCTCTAGGGCAAAGTAGCACACCCAGAGCAGAAGTCCTACTTCAGCCAGATCAGGCCTGCAAAGAAACTGCGTTTCACAGGCCTTTGGAAGAGATGTTCCCGGTAGGCTGTAAGAGCACTGTGCAGAGCGAGTTGTTTCTTAGCTTCCCAAAGAGCTGGAAGCAAGATGCTGTGGGGCCCAACTCGCCCTTTGGAAAGAAGCCTGCACGTTGTGCCTTTCAGCTCTAGGGCAAAGTAGCCCACCCAGAGCAGAAGTCCTACTTCAGCCAGATCAGGCCTGCAAAGAAACTGCGTTTCACAGGCCTTTGGAAGACTTGTTCCCGGTAGGCTGTAAGAGCACTGTGCAGAGCGAGTTGTTTCTTAGCTTCCCAAAGAGCTGGAAGCAAGATGCTGTGGGGCCCAACTCGCCCTTTGGAAAGGAGCCTGCACGTTTTGCCTTTCAGCTCTAGGGCAAAGTAGCACACCCAGACAAGAAGACTTACTTCAGCCAGATCAGGCCTGCAAAGAAACTGCGTTTCACAGTCCGTTTTAAGACATGTTCCCGGTAGGCTGTAAGAGCCCTATGCAGAGCGAGTTGTTTCTTAGCTGCTGAAAGAGCTGGATGCTGGACTTGAGGGACTTGTCTACCCTTGTGGAATCAAGGCAGGACTTTGTGCCTTGCAGCTCTAGCGCCATGTAGGACCCGGCAGAGCAGAAGTTCTACTTCAGCCAGATCAGGCCTGGGAAGAAACTGCGTTTCACAGGCCTTTGTAAGATTCGTTCCCTTAGGCTGTAAAACACCAGTGCAGAGCAAGTTGTTTCTTAGCTGCCCAAAGAGGTGGAAGCCCCACGCTGTGGGGCCTGTCTGCCCTTGAGGAGTCAAGGCAGGACTTTGAGCCTTGCAACTCTAGGCCGATGTAGGACACGGCATAGCAGCAGTTCTACCTCAGCGAGATAAGGCCTGCAGGAAACTGTATTTCTCAGGCCTTTGCAAGAGATGTTCCCGGTTGGCTGTAAGAGAGGTCTGCAGAGCGAATAGTTTCTTAGCTTCCCAAAGAGCTGGAAGCAAGATGCTTTGGGGCCCAACTCGCCCTTTGGAAAGAAAACTGCGGGTTGTGCCTCTCAGCTCCAGGGCAATGTAGCAAACCCAGAGCAGAAGTTCTACTTCAGCCAGATCAGGCCTGCAAAGAAACTGCGTTTCACAGGCCTTTGGAAGAGATGCTCCCGGTAGGCTGTAAGAGCACTGAGCAGAGCGAGTTGTTTCTTAGCTTCCCAAAGAGCTGGAAGCAAGATGCTGTGGGGCCCAACTCGCCATTTGGAAAGAAGCCTGCACGTAGTGCCTTTCAGCTCTAGGGCAATGTAGCACACCCAGAGCAGAAGTCCTACTTCAGCCAGATCAGGCTTGCAAAGAAAGTGCATTTCACAGGCCTTTGGAAGAGATGTTCCCAGTAGGCTGTAAGAGCACTGTGCAGAGCGAGTTGTTTCTTAGCTTCCGAAAGAGCTGGAAGCTGGACCTGAGGGACTTGTCTACCCTTGTGGAAACAAGGCAGGACTTTGTGCCTTGCAGCTCCAGCGCCATGTAGGACCCGGCAGAGCAGAAGTTCTACTTCAGCCAGATCAGGGATGGGAAGAAACTGCGTTTCACAGGCCTTTGGAAGAGATGTTCCCGGTAGGCTGTAAGAGCACTGTGCAGAGCGAGTTGTTTCTTCGCTTCCCAAAGAGCTGGAAGCAAGATGCTCTGAGGCCCAACTCGCCCTTTGGAAAGAAGCCTGCACGTTGTGCCTTTCAGCTCTAGGGCAAAGTAGCACACCCAGAGCAGAAGTTCCACTTCAGCCAGATCAGGCCTGCAAAGAAACTGCGTTTCACGGGCCTTTGGAAGAGAAGTTCCCACTAGGCTGTAAGAGCACTGTGCAGAGCGAGTTGTTTCTTAGCTTCCCAAAGAGCTGGAAGCAAGATGCTGTGGGGCCCAACTCGCCCTTTGGAAAGAAGCCTGCACGTTGTGCCTTTCAGCTCTAGGGCAAAGTAGCACACCCAGAGCAGAAGTCCTACTTCAGCCAGATCAGGCCTGCAAAGAAACTGCGTTTCACAGGCCTTTGGAAGAGATGTTCCCACTAGGCTGTAAGAGCACTGTGCAGAGCGAGTTGTTTCTTAGCTTCCCAAAGAGCTGGAAGCAAGATGCTGTGGGGCCCAACTCGCCCTTTGGAAAGAAGCCTGCACGTTGTGCCTTTCAGCTCTAGGGCAAAGTAGCACACCCAGAGCAGAAGTCCTACTTCAGCCAGATCAGGCCTGCAAAGAAACTGCGTTTCACAGGCCTTTGGAAGAGATGTTCCCGGTAGGCTGTAAGAGCACTGTGCAGAGCGAGTTGTTTCTTAGCTTCCCAAAGAGCTGGAAGCAAGATGCTGTGGGGCCCAACTTGCCCTTTGGAAAGAAGCCTGCACGTTGTGCCTTTCAGCTCTAGGGCAAAGTAGCACACCCAGAGCAGAAGTCCTACTTCAGCCAGATCAGGCCTGCAAAGAAACTGCGTTTCACAGGCCTTTGGAAGACTTGTTCCCGGTAGGCTGTAAGAGCACTGTGCAGAGCGAGTTGTTTCTTAGCTTCCCAAAGAGCTGGAAGCAAGATGCTGTGGGGCCCAACTCGCCCTTTGGAAAGAAGCCTGCACGTTGTGCCTTTCAGCTCTAGGGCAAAGTAGCCCACCCAGAGCAGAAGTCCTACTTCAGCCAGATCAGGCCTGCAAAGAAACTGCGTTTCACAGGCGTTTGGAAGACTTGTTCCCGGTAGGCTGTAAGAGCACTGTGCAGAGCGAGTTGTTTCTTAGCTTCCCAAAGAGCTGGAAGCAAGATGCTGTGGGGCCCAACTCGCCCTTTGGAAAGAAGCCTGCACGTTGTGCCTTTCAGCTCTAGGGCAAAGTAGCACACCCAGAGCAGAAGTCCTACTTCAGCCAGATCAGGCCTGCAAAGAAACTGAGTTTCACAGGCCTTTGGAAGAGATGTTCCCGGTAGGATGTAAGAGCACTGTGCAGAGCGAGTTGTTTCTTAGCTGCCCAAAGAGCTGGAAGCAAGATGCTGTGGGGCCCAACTCGCCCTTTGGAAAGAAGCCTGCACGTTGCGCCTTTCAGCTCTAGGGCAAAGTAGCACACCCAGAGCAGAAGTCCTACTTCAGCCAGATCAGGCCTGCAAAGAAACTGCGTTTCACAGGCCTTTGGAAGAGATGTTCCCACTAGGCTGTAAGAGCACTGTGCAGAGCGAGTTGTTTCTTAGCTTCCCAAAGAGCTGGAAGCAAGATGCTGTGGGGCCCAACTCGCCCTTTGGAAAGAAGCCTGCACGTTGTGCCTTTCAGCTCTAGGGCAAAGTAGCACACCCAGAGCAGAAGTCCTACTTCAGCCAGATCAGGCCTGCAAAGAAACTGCGTTTCACAGGCCTTTGGAAGAGATGTTCCCGGTAGGCTGTAAGAGCACTGTGCAGAGCGAGTTGTTTCTTAGCTTCCCAAAGAGCTGGAAGCAAGATGCTGTGGGGCCCAACTCGCCCTTTGGAAAGAAGCCTGCACGTTGTGCCTTTCAGCTCTAGGGCAAAGTAGCACACCCAGAGCAGAAGTCCTACTTCAGCCAGATCAGGCCTGCAAAGAAACTGCGTTTCACAGGCCTTTGGAAGACTTGTTCCCGGTAGGCTGTAAGAGCACTGTGCAGAGCGAGTTGTTTCTTAGCTTCCCAAAGAGCTGGAAGCAAGATGCTGTGGGGCCCAACTCGCCCTTTGGAAAGAAGCCTGCACGTTGTGCCTTTCAGCTCTAGGGCAAAGTAGCCCACCCAGAGCAGAAGTCCTACTTCAGCCAGATCAGGCCTGCAAAGAAACTGCGTTTCACAGGCGTTTGGAAGACTTGTTCCCGGTAGGCTGTAAGAGCACTGTGCAGAGCGAGTTGTTTCTTAGCTTCCCAAAGAGCTGGAAGCAAGATGCTGTGGGGCCCAACTCGCCCTTTGGAAAGAAGCCTGCACGTTGTGCCTTTCAGCTCTAGGGCAAAGTAGCACACCCAGAGCAGAAGTCCTACTTCAGCCAGATCAGGCCTGCAAAGAAACTGAGTTTCACAGGCCTTTGGAAGAGATGTTCCCGGTAGGCTGTAAGAGCACTGTGCAGAGCGAGTTGTTTCTTAGCTGCCCAAAGAGCTGGAAGCAAGATGCTGTGGGGCCCAACTCGCCCTTTGGAAAGAAGCCTGCACGTTGCGCCTTTCAGCTCTAGGGCAAAGTAGCACACCCAGAGCAGAAGTCCTACTTCAGCCAGATCAGGCCTGCAAAGAAACTGCGTTTCACAGGCCTTTGGAAGAGATGTTCCCACTAGGCTGTAAGAGCACTGTGCAGAGCGAGTTGTTTCTTAGCTTCCCAAAGAGCTGGAAGCAAGATGCTGTGGGGCCCAACTCGCCCTTTGGAAAGAAGCCTGCACGTTGTGCCTTTCAGCTCTAGGGCAAAGTAGCACACCCAGAGCAGAAGTCCTACTTCAGCCAGATCAGGCCTGCAAAGAAACTGCGTTTCACAGGCCTTTGGAAGAGATGTTCCCACTAGGCTGTAAGAGCACTGTGCAGAGCGAGTTGTTTCTTAGCTTCCCAAAGAGCTGGAAGCAAGATGCTGTGGGGCCCAACTCGCCCTTTGGAAAGAAGCCTGCACGTTGTGCCTTTCAGCTCTAGGGCAAAGTAGCACACCCAGAGCAGAAGTCCTACTTCAGCCAGATCAGGCCTGCAAAGAAACTGCGTTTCACAGGCCTTTGGAAGAGATGTTCCCTCTAGGCTGTAAGAGCACTGTGCAGAGCTAGTTGTTTCTTAGCTTCCCAAAGAGCTGGAAGCAAGATGCTGTGGGGCCCAACTCGCCCTTTGGAAAGAAGCCTGCACGTTGTGCCTTTCAGCTCTAGGGCAAAGTAGCTCACCCAGAGCAGAAGTCCTACTTCAGCCAGATCAGGCCTGCAAAGAAACTGCGTTTCACAGGCCTTTGGAAGAGATGTTCCCGGTAGGCTGTAAGAGCACTGTGCAGAGCGAGTTGTTTCTTAGCTTCCCAAAGAGCTGGAAGCAAGATGCTGTGGGGCCCAACTCGCCCTTTGGAAAGAAGCCTGCACGTTGTGCCTTTCAGCTCTAGGGCAAAGTAGCCCACCCAGAGCAGAAGTCCTACTTCAGCCAGATCAGGCCTGCAAAGAAACTGCGTTTCACAGGCCTTTGGAAGACTTGTTCCCGGTAGGCTGTAAGAGCACTGTGCAGAGCGAGTTGTTTCTTAGCTTCCCAAAGAGCTGGAAGCAAGATGCTGTGGGGCCCAACTCGCCCTTTGGAAAGAAGCCTGCACGTTGTGCCTTTCAGCTCTAGGGCAAAGTAGCACACCCAGAGCAGAAGTCCTACTTCAGCCAGATCAGGCCTGCAAAGAAACTGCGTTTCACAGGCCTTTGGAAGAGATGTTCCCGGTAGGCTGTAAGAGCACTGTGCAGAGCGAGTTGTTTCTTAGCTTCCCAAAGAGCTGGAAGCAAGATGCTGTGGGGCCCAACTCGCCCTTTGGAAAGAAGCCTGCACGTTGTGCCTTTCAGCTCTAGGGCAAAGTAGCACACCCAGAGCAGAAGTCCTACTTCAGCCAGATCAGGCCTGCAAAGAAACTGCGTTTCACAGGCCTTTGGAAGAGATGTTCCCGGTAGGCTGTAAGAGCACTGTGCAGAGCGAGTTGTTTCTTAGCTTCCCAAAGAGCTGGAAGCAAGATGCTGTGGGGCCCAACTCGCCCTTTGGAAAGAAGCCTGCACGTTGTGCCTTTCAGCTCTAGGGCAAAGTAGCACACCCAGAGCAGAAGTCCTACTTCAGCCAGATCAGGCCTGCAAAGAAACTGCGTTTCGCAGGCCTTTGGAAGAGATGTTCCCACTAGGCTGTAAGAGCACTGTGCAGAGCGAGTTGTTTCTTAGCTTCCCAAAGAGCTGGAAGCAAGATGCTGTGGGGCCCAACTCGCCCTTTGGAAAGAAGCCTGCACGTTGTGCCTTTCAGCTCTAGGGCAAAGTAGCACACCCAGAGCAGAAGTCCTACTTCATCCAGATCAGACCTGCAAAGAAACTGCGTTTCACAGGCCTTTGGAAGAGATGTTCCCACTAGGCTGTAAGAGCACTGTGCAGAGCGAGTGGTTTCTTAGCTTCCCAAAGAGCTGGAAGCAAGATGCTGTGGTGCCCAACTCGCCCTTTGGAAAGAAGCCTGCACGTTGTGCCTTTCAGCTCTAGGGCAAAGTAGCACACCCAGAGCAGAAGTCCTACTTCAGCCAGATCAGGCCTGCAAAGAAACTGCGTTTCACAGGCCTTTGGAAGAGATGTTCCCACTAGGCTGTAAGAGCACTGTGCAGAGCGAGTGGTTTCTTAGCTTCCCAAAGAGCTGGAAGCAAGATGCTGTGGGGCCCAACTCGCCCTTTGGAAAGAAGCCTGCACGTTGTGCCTTTCAGCTCTAGGGCAAAGTAGCACACCCAGAGCAGAAGTCCTACTTCAGCCAGATCAGGCCTGCAAAGAAACTGCGTTTCACAGGCCTTTGGAAGAGATGTTCCCTCTAGGCTGTAAGAGCACTGTGCAGAGCGAGTTGTTTCTTAGCTTCCCAAAGAGCTGGAAGCAAGATGCTGTGGGGCCCAACTCGCCCTTTGGAAAGAAGCCTGCACGTTGTGCCTTTCAGCTCTAGGGCAAAGTAGCCCACCCAGAGCAGAAGTCCTACTTCAGCCAGATCAGGCCTGCAAAGAAACTGCGTTTCACAGGCCTTTGGAAGACTTGTTCCCGGTAGGCTGTAAGAGCACTGTGCAGAGCGAGTTGTTTCTTAGCTTCCCAAAGAGCTGGAAGCAAGATGCTGTGGGGCCCAACTCGCCCTTTGGAAAGAAGCCTGCACGTTGTGCCTTTCAGCTCTAGGGCAAAGTAGCACACCCAGAGCAGAAGTCCTACTTCAGCCAGATCAGGCCTGCAAAGAAACTGCGTTTCACAGGCCTTTGGAAGAGATGTTCCCACTAGGCTGTAAGAGCACTGTGCAGAGCGAGTTGTTTCTTAGCTTCCCAAAGAGCTGGAAGCAAGATGCTGTGGGGCCCAACTCGCCCTTTGGAAAGAAGCCTGCACGTTGTGCCTTTCAGCTCTAGGGCAAAGTAGCACACCCAGAGCAGAAGTCCTACTTCAGCCAGATCAGGCCTGCAAAGAAACTGCGTTTCACAGGCCTTTGGAAGAGATGTTCCCACTAGGCTGTAAGAGCACTGTGCAGAGCGAGTTGTTTCTTAGCTTCCCAAAGAGCTGGAAGCAAGATGCTGTGGGGCCCAACTCGCCCTTTGGAAAGAAGCCTGCACGTTGTGCCTTTCAGCTCTAGGGCAAAGTAGCACACCCAGAGCAGAAGTCCTACTTCAGCCAGATCAGGCCTGCAAAGAAACTGCGTTTCACAGGCCTTTGGAAGAGATGTTCCCACTAGGCTGTAAGAGCACTGTGCAGAGCGAGTGGTTTCTTAGCTTCCCAAAGAGCTGGAAGCAAGATGCTGTGGGGCCCAACTCGCCCTTTGGAAAGAAGCCTGCACGTTGTGCCTTTCAGCTCTAGGGCAAAGTAGCACACCCAGAGCAGAAGTCCTACTTCATCCAGATCAGGCCTGCAAAAAAACTGCGTTTCACAGGCCTTTGGAAGAGATGTTCCCACTAGGCTGTAAGAGCACTGTGCAGAGCGAGTGGTTTCTTAGCTTCCCAAAGAGCTGGAAGCAAGATGCTGTGGGGCCCAACTCGCCCTTTGGAAAGAAGCCTGCACGTTGTGCCTTTCAGCTCTAGGGCAAAGTAGCACACCCAGAGCAGAAGTCCTACTTCAGCCAGATCAGGCCTGCAAAGAAACTGCGTTTCACAGGCCTTTGGAAGACTTGTTCCCACTAGGCTGTAAGAGCACTGTGCAGAGCGAGTTGTTTCTTAGCTTCCCAAAGAGGCTGGAAGCAAGATGCTGTGGGGCCCAACTCGCCCTTTGGAAAGAAGCCTGCACGTTGTGCCTTTCAGCTCTAGGGCAAAGTAGCACACCCAGAGCAGAAGTCCTACTTCAGCCAGATCAGGCCTGCAAAGAAACTGCGTTTCACAGGCCTTTGGAAGAGATGTTCCCGGTAGGCTGTAAGAGCACTGTGCAGAGCGAGTTGTTTCTTAGCTTCCCAAAGAGCTGGAAGCAAGATGCTGTGGGGCCCAACTCGCCCTTTGGAAAGAAGCCTGCACGTTGTGCCTTTCAGCTCTAGGGCAAAGTAGCCCACCCAGAGCAGAAGTCCTACTTCAGCCAGATCAGGCCTGCAAAGAAACTGCATTTCACAGGCCTTTGGAAGACTTGTTCCCGGTAGGCTGTAAGAGCACTGTGCAGAGCGAGTTGTTTCTTAGCTTCCCAAAGAGCTGGAAGCAAGATGCTGTGGGGCCCAACTCGCCCTTTGGAAAGAAGCCTGCACGTTGTGCCTTTCAGCTCTAGGGCAAAGTAGCACACCCAGAGCAGAAGTCCTACTTCAGCCAGATCAGGCCTGCAAAGAAACTGCGTTTCACAGGCCTTTGGAAGAGATGTTCCCTCTAGGCTGTAAGAGCACTGTGCAGAGCGAGTGGTTTCTTAGCTTCCCAAAGAGCTGGAAGCAAGATGCTGTGGGGCCCAACTCGCCCTTTGGAAAGAAGCCTGCACGTTGTGCCTTTCAGCTCTAGGGCAAAGTAGCACACCCAGAGCAGAAGTCCTACTTCAGCCAGATCAGGCCTGCAAAGAAACTGCGTTTCACAGGCCTTTGGAAGAGATGTTCCCACTAGGCTGTAAGAGCACTGTGCAGAGCGAGTTGTTTCTTAGCTTCCCAAAGAGCTGGAAGCAAGATGCTGTGGGGCCCAACTCGCCCTTTGGAAAGAAGCCTGCACGTTGTGCCTTTCAGCTCTAGGGCAAAGTAGCACACCCAGAGCAGAAGTCCTACTTCAGCCAGATCAGGCCTGCAAAGAAACTGCGTTTCACAGGCCTTTGGAAGAGATGTTCCCACTAGGCTGTAAGAGCACTGTGCAGAGCGAGTGGTTTCTTAGCTTCCCAAAGAGCTGGAAGCAAGATGCTGTGGGGCCCAACTCGCCCTTTGGAAAGAAGCCTGCACGTTGTGCCTTTCAGCTCTAGGGCAAAGTAGCACACCCAGAGCAGAAGTCCTACTTCAGCCAGATCAGGCCTGCAAAAAAACTGCGTTCCACAGGCCTTTGGAAGAGATGTTCCCACTAGGCTGTAAGAGCACTGTGCAGAGCGAGTGGTTTCTTAGCTTCCCAAAGAGCTGGAAGCAAGATGCTGTGGGGCCCAACTCGCCTTTTTGAAAGAAGCCTGCACGTTGTGCCTTTCAGCTCTAGGGCAAAGTAGCACACCCAGAGCAGAAGTCCTACTTCAGCCAGATCAGGCCTGCAAAGAAACTGCGTTTCACAGGCCTTTGGAAGAGATGTTCCCGGTAGGCTGTAAGAGCACTGTGCAGAGCGAGTTGTTTCTTAGCTTCCCAAAGAGCTGGAAGCAAGATGCTCTGGGGCCCAACTCGCCCTTTGGAAAGAAGCCTGCACGTTGTGCCTTTCAGCTCTAGGGCAAAGTAGCACACCCAGAGCAGAAGTCCTACTTCAGCCAGATCAGGCCTGCAAAGAAACTGCGTTTCACAGGCCTTTGGAAGAGATGTTCCCACTAGGCTGTAAGAGCACTGTGCAGAGCGAGTGGTTTCTTAGCTTCCCAAAGAGCTGGAAGCAAGATGCTGTGGGGCCCAACTCGCCCTTTGGAAAGAAGCCTGCACGTTGTGCCTTTCAGCTCTAGGGCAAAGTAGCACACCCAGAGCAGAAGTCCTACTTCAGCCAGATCAGGCCTGCAAAGAAACTGCGTTTCACAGGCCTTTGGAAGAGATGTTCCCACTAGGCTGTAAGAGGACTGTGCAGAGCGAGTTGTTTCTTAGCTTCCCAAAGAGCTGGAAGCAAGATGCTGTGGGGCCCAACTCGCCCTTTGGAAAGAAGCCTGCACGTTGTGCCTTTCAGCTCTAGGGCAAAGTAGCACACCCAGAGCAGAAGTCCTACTTCAGCCAGATCAGGCCTGCAAAGAAACTGCGTTTCACAGGCCTTTGGAAGAGATGTTCCCGGTAGGCTGTAAGAGCACTGTGCAGAGCGAGTTGTTTCTTAGCTTCCCAAAGAGCTGGAAGCAAGATGCTGTGGGGCCCAACTCGCCCTTTGGAAAGAAGCCTGCACGTTGTGCCTTTCAGCTCTAGGGCAAAGTAGCACACCCAGAGCAGAAGTCCTACTTCAGCCAGATCAGGCCTGCAAAGAAACTGCGTTTCACAGGCCTTTGGAAGAGATGTTCCCACTAGGCTGTAAGAGCACTGTGCAGAGCGAGTTGTTTCTTAGCTTCCCAAAGAGCTGGAAGCAAGATGCTGTGGGGCCCAACTCGCCCTTTGGAAAGAAGCCTGCACGTTGTGCCTTTCAGCTCTAGGGCAAAGTAGCACACCCAGAGCAGAAGTCCTACTTCAGCCAGATCAGGCCTGCAAAGAAACTGCGTTTCACAGGCCTTTGGAAGAGATGTTCCCGGTAGGCTGTAAGAGCACTGTGCAGAGCGAGTTGTTTCTTAGCTTCCCAAAGAGCTGGAAGCAAGATGCTGTGGGGCCCAACTCGCCCTTTGGAAAGAAGCCTGCACGTTGTGCCTTTCAGCTCTAGGGCAAAGTAGCACACCCAGAGCAGAAGTCCTACTTCAGCCAGATCAGGCCTGCAAAGAAACTGCGTTTCACAGGCCTTTGGAAGAGATGTTCCCGGTAGGCTGTAAGAGCACTGTGCAGAGCGAGTTGTTTCTTAGCTTCCCAAAGAGCTGGAAGCAAGATGCTGTGGGGCCCAACTCGCCCTTTGGAAAGAAGCCTGCACGTTGTGCCTTTCAGCTCTAGGGCAAAGTATCACACCCAGAGCAGAAGTCCTACTTCAGCCAGATCAGGCCTGCAAAGAAACTGCGTTTCGCAGGACTTTGGAAGAGATGTTCCCACTAGGCTGTAAGAGCACTGTGCAGAGCGAGTTGTTTCTTAGCTTCCCAAAGAGCTGGAAGCAAGATGCTGTGGGGCCCAACTCGCCCTTTGGAAAGAAGCCTGCACGTTGTGCCTTTCAGCTCTAGGGCAAAGTAGCACACCCAGAGCAGAAGTCCTACTTCAGCCAGATCAGACCTGCAAAGAAACTGCGTTTCACAGGCCTTTGGAAGAGATGTTCCCACTAGGCTGTAAGAGCACTGTGCAGAGCGAGTGGTTTCTTAGCTTCCCAAAGAGCTGGAAGCAAGATGCTGTGGTGCCCAACTCGCCCTTTGGAAAGAAGCCTGCACGTTGTGCCTTTCAGCTCTAGGGCAAAGTAGCACACCCAGAGCAGAAGTCCTACTTCAGCCAGATCAGGCCTGCAAAGAAACTGCGTTTCACAGGCCTTTGGAAGAGATGTTCCCGGTAGGCTGTAAGAGCACTGTGCAGAGCGAGTTGTTTCTTAGCTTCCCAAAGAGCTGGAAGCAAGATGTTGTGGGGCCCAACTCGCCCTTTGGAAAGAAGCCTGCACGTTGTGCCTTTCAGCTCTAGGGCAAAGTAGCCCACCCAGAGCAGAAGTCCTACTTCAGCCAGATCAGGCCTGCAAAGAAACTGCGTTTCACAGGCCTTTGGAAGACTTGTTCCCGGTAGGCTGTAAGAGCACTGTGCAGAGCGAGTTGTTTCTTAGCTTCCCAAAGAGCTGGAAGCAAGATGCTGTGGGGCCCAACTCGCCCTTTGGAAAGAAGCCTGCACGTTGTGCCTTTCAGCTCTAGGGCAAAGTAGCACACCCAGAGCAGAAGTCCTACTTCAGCCAGATCAGGTCTGCAAAGAAACTGCGTTTCACAGGCCTTTGGAAGAGATGTTCCCACTAGGCTGTAAGAGCACTGTGCAGAGCGAGTTGTTTCTTAGCTTCCCAAAGAGCTGGAAGCAAGATGCTGTGGGGCCCAACTCGCCCTTTGGAAAGAAGCCTGCACGTTGTGCCTTTCAGCTCTAGGGCAAAGTAGCACACCCAGAGCAGAAGTCCTACTTCAGCCAGATCAGGCCTGCAAAGAAACTGCGTTTCACAGGCCTTTGGAAGAGATGTTCCCGGTAGGCTGTAAGAGCACTGTGCAGAGCGAGTTGTTTCTTAGCTTCCCAAAGAGCTGGAAGCAAGATGCTGTGGGGCCCAACTCGCCCTTTGGAAAGAAGCCTGCACGTTGTGCCTTTCAGCTCTAGGGCAAAGTAGCACACCCAGAGCAGAAGTCCTACTTCATCCAGATCAGGCCTGCAAAGAAACTGCGTTTCACAGGCCTTTGGAAGAGATGTTCCCACTAGGCTGTAAGAGCACTGTGCAGAGCGAGTGGTTTCTTAGCTTCCCAAAGAGCTGGAAGCAAGATGCTGTGGGGCCCAACTCGCCCTTTGGAAAGAAGCCTGCACGTTGTGCCTTTCAGCTCTAGGGCAAAGTAGCACACCCAGAGCAGAAGTCCTACTTCATCCAGATCAGGCCTGCAAAAAAACTGCGTTTCACAGGCCTTTGGAAGAGATGTTCCCACTAGGCTGTAAGAGCACTGTGCAGAGCGAGTGGTTTCTTAGCTTCCCAAAGAGCTGGAAGCAAGATGCTGTGGGGCCCAACTCGCCCTTTGGAAAGAAGCCTGCACGTTGTGCCTTTCAGCTCTAGGGCAAAGTAGCACACCCAGAGCAGAAGTCCTACTTCAGCCAGATCAGGCCTGCAAAGAAACTGCGTTTCACAGGCCTTTGGAAGAGATGTTCCCACTAGGCTGTAAGAGCACTGTGCAGAGCGAGTTGTTTCTTAGCTTCCCAAAGAGCTGGAAGCAAGATGCTGTGGGGCCCAACTCGCCCTTTGGAAAGAAGCCTGCACGTTGTGCCTTTCAGCTCTAGGGCAAAGTAGCACACCCAGAGCAGAAGTCCTACTTCAGCCAGATCAGGCCTGCAAAGAAACTGCGTTTCACAGGCCTTTGGAAGAGATGTTCCCACTAGGCTGTAAGAGCACTGTGCAGAGCGAGTTGTTTCTTAGCTTCCCAAAGAGCTGGAAGCAAGATGCTGTGGGGCCCAACTCGCCCTTTGGAAAGAAGCCTGCACGTTGTGCCTTTCAGCTCTAGGGCAAAGTAGCACACCCAGAGCAGAAGTCCTACTTCAGCCAGATCAGGCCTGCAAAGAAACTGCGTTTCACAGGCCTTTGGAAGAGATGTTCCCACTAGGCTGTAAGAGCACTGTGCAGAGCGAGTTGTTTCTTAGCTTCCCAAAGAGCTGGAAGCAAGATGCTGTGGGGCCCAACTCGCCCTTTGGAAAGAAGCCTGCACGTTGTGCCTTTCAGCTCTAGGGCAAAGTAGCCCACCCAGAGCAGAAGTCCTACTTCAGCCAGATCAGGCCTGCAAAGAAACTGCATTTCACAGGCCTTTGGAAGACTTGTTCCCGGTAGGCTGTAAGAGCACTGTGCAGAGCGAGTTGTTTCTTAGCTTCCCAAAGAGCTGGAAGCAAGATGCTGTGGGGCCCAACTCGCCCTTTGGAAAGAAGCCTGCACGTTGTGCCTTTCAGCTCTAGGGCAAAGTAGCACACCCAGAGCAGAAGTCCTACTTCAGCCAGATCAGGCCTGCAAAGAAACTGCGTTTCACAGGCCTTTGGAAGAGATGTTCCCACTAGGCTGTAAGAGCACTGTGCAGAGCGAGTTGTTTCTTAGCTTCCCAAAGAGCTGGAAGCAAGATGCTGTGGGGCCCAACTCGCCCTTTGGAAAGAAGCCTGCACGTTGTGCCTTTCAGCTCTAGGGCAAAGTAGCACACCCAGAGCAGAAGTCCTACTTCAGCCAGATCAGGCCTGCAAAGAAACTGCGTTTCACAGGCCTTTGGAAGAGATGTTCCCGGTAGGCTGTAAGAGCACTGTGCAGAGCGAGTTGTTCCTTAGCTTCCCAAAGAGCTGGAAGCAAGATGCTGTGGGGCCCAACTCGCCCTTTGGAAAGAAGCCTGCACGTTGTGCCTTTCAGCTCTAGGGCAAAGTAGCACACCCAGAGCAGAAGTCCTACTTCAGCCAGATCAGGCCTGCAAAGAAACTGCGTTTCACAGGCCTTTGGAAGAGATGTTCCCACTAGGCTGTAAGAGCACTGTGCAGAGCGAGTTGTTTCTTAGCTTCCCAAAGAGCTGGAAGCAAGATGCTGTGGGGCCCAACTCGCCCTTTGGAAAGAAGCCTGCACGTTGTGCCTTTCAGCTCTAGGGCAAAGTAGCACACCCAGAGCAGAAGTCCTACTTCAGCCAGATCAGGCCTGCAAAGAAACTGCGTTTCACAGGCCTTTGGAAGAGATGTTCCCTCTAGGCTGTAAGAGCACTGTGCAGAGCGAGTTGTTTCTTAGCTTCCCAAAGAGCTGGAAGCAAGATGCTGTGGGGCCCAACTCGCCCTTTGGAAAGAAGCCTGCACGTTGTGCCTTTCAGCTCTAGGGCAAAGTAGCTCACCCAGAGCAGAAGTCCTACTTCAGCCAGATCAGGCCTGCAAAGAAACTGCGTTTCACAGGCCTTTGGAAGAGATGTTCCCGGTAGGCTGTAAGAGCACTGTGCAGAGCGAGTTGTTTCTTAGCTTCCCAAAGAGCTGGAAGCAAGATGCTGTGGGGCCCAACTCGCCCTTTGGAAAGAAGCCTGCACGTTGTGCCTTTCAGCTCTAGGGCAAAGTAGCCCACCCAGAGCAGAAGTCCTACTTCAGCCAGATCAGGCCTGCAAAGAAACTGCGTTTCACAGGCCTTTGGAAGACTTGTTCCCGGTAGGCTGTAAGAGCACTGTGCAGAGCGAGTTGTTTCTTAGCTTCCCAAAGAGCTGGAAGCAAGATGCTGTGGGGCCCAACTCGCCCTTTGGAAAGAAGCCTGCACGTTGTGCCTTTCAGCTCTAGGGCAAAGTAGCACACCCAGAGCAGAAGTCCTACTTCAGCCAGATCAGGCCTGCAAAGAAACTGCGTTTCACAGGCCTTTGGAAGAGATGTTCCCGGTAGGCTGTAAGAGCACTGTGCAGAGCGAGTTGTTTCTTAGCTTCCCAAAGAGCTGGAAGCAAGATGCTGTGGGGCCCAACTCGCCCTTTGGAAAGAAGCCTGCACGTTGTGCCTTTCAGCTCTAGGGCAAAGTAGCACACCCAGAGCAGAAGTCCTACTTCAGCCAGATCAGGCCTGCAAAGAAACTGCGTTTCACAGGCCTTTGGAAGAGATGTTCCCGGTAGGCTGTAAGAGCACTGTGCAGAGCGAGTTGTTTCTTAGCTTCCCAAAGAGCTGGAAGCAAGATGCTGTGGGGCCCAACTCGCCCTTTGGAAAGAAGCCTGCACGTTGTGCCTTTCAGCTCTAGGGCAAAGTAGCACACCCAGAGCAGAAGTCCTACTTCAGCCAGATCAGGCCTGCAAAGAAACTGCGTTTCGCAGGCCTTTGGAAGAGATGTTCCCACTAGGCTGTAAGAGCACTGTGCAGAGCGAGTTGTTTCTTAGCTTCCCAAAGAGCTGGAAGCAAGATGCTGTGGGGCCCAACTCGCCCTTTGGAAAGAAGCCTGCACGTTGTGCCTTTCAGCTCTAGGGCAAAGTAGCACACCCAGAGCAGAAGTCCTACTTCATCCAGATCAGACCTGCAAAGAAACTGCGTTTCACAGGCCTTTGGAAGAGATGTTCCCACTAGGCTGTAAGAGCACTGTGCAGAGCGAGTGGTTTCTTAGCTTCCCAAAGAGCTGGAAGCAAGATGCTGTGGTGCCCAACTCGCCCTTTGGAAAGAAGCCTGCACGTTGTGCCTTTCAGCTCTAGGGCAAAGTAGCACACCCAGAGCAGAAGTCCTACTTCAGCCAGATCAGGCCTGCAAAGAAACTGCGTTTCACAGGCCTTTGGAAGAGATGTTCCCACTAGGCTGTAAGAGCACTGTGCAGAGCGAGTGGTTTCTTAGCTTCCCAAAGAGCTGGAAGCAAGATGCTGTGGGGCCCAACTCGCCCTTTGGAAAGAAGCCTGCACGTTGTGCCTTTCAGCTCTAGGGCAAAGTAGCACACCCAGAGCAGAAGTCCTACTTCAGCCAGATCAGGCCTGCAAAGAAACTGCGTTTCACAGGCCTTTGGAAGAGATGTTCCCTCTAGGCTGTAAGAGCACTGTGCAGAGCGAGTTGTTTCTTAGCTTCCCAAAGAGCTGGAAGCAAGATGCTGTGGGGCCCAACTCGCCCTTTGGAAAGAAGCCTGCACGTTGTGCCTTTCAGCTCTAGGGCAAAGTAGCCCACCCAGAGCAGAAGTCCTACTTCAGCCAGATCAGGCCTGCAAAGAAACTGCGTTTCACAGGCCTTTGGAAGACTTGTTCCCGGTAGGCTGTAAGAGCACTGTGCAGAGCGAGTTGTTTCTTAGCTTCCCAAAGAGCTGGAAGCAAGATGCTGTGGGGCCCAACTCGCCCTTTGGAAAGAAGCCTGCACGTTGTGCCTTTCAGCTCTAGGGCAAAGTAGCACACCCAGAGCAGAAGTCCTACTTCAGCCAGATCAGGCCTGCAAAGAAACTGCGTTTCACAGGCCTTTGGAAGAGATGTTCCCACTAGGCTGTAAGAGCACTGTGCAGAGCGAGTTGTTTCTTAGCTTCCCAAAGAGCTGGAAGCAAGATGCTGTGGGGCCCAACTCGCCCTTTGGAAAGAAGCCTGCACGTTGTGCCTTTCAGCTCTAGGGCAAAGTAGCACACCCAGAGCAGAAGTCCTACTTCAGCCAGATCAGGCCTGCAAAGAAACTGCGTTTCACAGGCCTTTGGAAGAGATGTTCCCGGTAGGCTGTAAGAGCACTGTGCAGAGCGAGTTGTTTCTTAGCTTCCCAAAGAGCTGGAAGCAAGATGCTGTGGGGCCCAACTCGCCCTTTGGAAAGAAGCCTGCACGTTGTGCCTTTCAGCTCTAGGGCAAAGTAGCCCACCCAGAGCAGAAGTCCTACTTCAGCCAGATCAGGCCTGCAAAGAAACTGCATTTCACAGGCCTTTGGAAGACTTGTTCCCGGTAGGCTGTAAGAGCACTGTGCAGAGCGAGTTGTTTCTTAGCTTCCCAAAGAGCTGGAAGCAAGATGCTGTGGGGCCCAACTCGCCCTTTGGAAAGAAGCCTGCACGTTGTGCCTTTCAGCTCTAGGGCAAAGTAGCACACCCAGAGCAGAAGTCCTACTTCAGCCAGATCAGGCCTGCAAAGAAACTGCGTTTCACAGGCCTTTGGAAGAGATGTTCCCTCTAGGCTGTAAGAGCACTGTGCAGAGCGAGTGGTTTCTTAGCTTCCCAAAGAGCTGGAAGCAAGATGCTGTGGGGCCCAACTCGCCCTTTGGAAAGAAGCCTGCACGTTGTGCCTTTCAGCTCTAGGGCAAAGTAGCACACCCAGAGCAGAAGTCCTACTTCAGCCAGATCAGGCCTGCAAAGAAACTGCGTTTCACAGGCCTTTGGAAGAGATGTTCCCACTAGGCTGTAAGAGCACTGTGCAGAGCGAGTTGTTTCTTAGCTTCCCAAAGAGCTGGAAGCAAGATGCTGTGGGGCCCAACTCGCCCTTTGGAAAGAAGCCTGCACGTTGTGCCTTTCAGCTCTAGGGCAAAGTAGCACACCCAGAGCAGAAGTCCTACTTCAGCCAGATCAGGCCTGCAAAGAAACTGCGTTTCACAGGCCTTTGGAAGAGATGTTCCCACTAGGCTGTAAGAGCACTGTGCAGAGCGAGTGGTTTCTTAGCTTCCCAAAGAGCTGGAAGCAAGATGCTGTGGGGCCCAACTCGCCCTTTGGAAAGAAGCCTGCACGTTGTGCCTTTCAGCTCTAGGGCAAAGTAGCACACCCAGAGCAGAAGTCCTACTTCAGCCAGATCAGGCCTGCAAAAAAACTGCGTTTCACAGGCCTTTGGAAGAGATGTTCCCACTAGGCTGTAAGAGCACTGTGCAGAGCGAGTGGTTTCTTAGCTTCCCAAAGAGCTGGAAGCAAGATGCTGTGGGGCCCAACTCGCCTTTTTGAAAGAAGCCTGCACGTTGTGCCTTTCAGCTCTAGGGCAAAGTAGCACACCCAGAGCAGAAGTCCTACTTCAGCCAGATCAGGCCTGCAAAGAAACTGCGTTTCACAGGCCTTTGGAAGAGATGTTCCCGGTAGGCTGTAAGAGCACTGTGCAGAGCGAGTTGTTTCTTAGCTTCCCAAAGAGCTGGAAGCAAGATGCTCTGGGGCCCAACTCGCCCTTTGGAAAGAAGCCTGCACGTTGTGCCTTTCAGCTCTAGGGCAAAGTAGCACACCCAGAGCAGAAGTCCTACTTCAGCCAGATCAGGCCTGCAAAGAAACTGCGTTTCACAGGCCTTTGGAAGAGATGTTCCCACTAGGCTGTAAGAGCACTGTGCAGAGCGAGTGGTTTCTTAGCTTCCCAAAGAGCTGGAAGCAAGATGCTGTGGGGCCCAACTCGCCCTTTGGAAAGAAGCCTGCACGTTGTGCCTTTCAGCTCTAGGGCAAAGTAGCACACCCAGAGCAGAAGTCCTACTTCAGCCAGATCAGGCCTGCAAAGAAACTGCGTTTCACAGGCCTTTGGAAGAGATGTTCCCACTAGGCTGTAAGAGGACTGTGCAGAGCGAGTTGTTTCTTAGCTTCCCAAAGAGCTGGAAGCAAGATGCTGTGGGGCCCAACTCGCCCTTTGGAAAGAAGCCTGCACGTTGTGCCTTTCAGCTCTAGGGCAAAGTAGCACACCCAGAGCAGAAGTCCTACTTCAGCCAGATCAGGCCTGCAAAGAAACTGCGTTTCACAGGCCTTTGGAAGAGATGTTCCCGGTAGGCTGTAAGAGCACTGTGCAGAGCGAGTTGTTTCTTAGCTTCCCAAAGAGCTGGAAGCAAGATGCTGTGGGGCCCAACTCGCCCTTTGGAAAGAAGCCTGCACGTTGTGCCTTTCAGCTCTAGGGCAAAGTAGCACACCCAGAGCAGAAGTCCTACTTCAGCCAGATCAGGCCTGCAAAGAAACTGCGTTTCACAGGCCTTTGGAAGAGATGTTCCCACTAGGCTGTAAGAGCACTGTGCAGAGCGAGTTGTTTCTTAGCTTCCCAAAGAGCTGGAAGCAAGATGCTGTGGGGCCCAACTCGCCCTTTGGAAAGAAGCCTGCACGTTGTGCCTTTCAGCTCTAGGGCAAAGTAGCACACCCAGAGCAGAAGTCCTACTTCAGCCAGATCAGGCCTGCAAAGAAACTGCGTTTCACAGGCCTTTGGAAGAGATGTTCCCGGTAGGCTGTAAGAGCACTGTGCAGAGCGAGTTGTTTCTTAGCTTCCCAAAGAGCTGGAAGCAAGATGCTGTGGGGCCCAACTCGCCCTTTGGAAAGAAGCCTGCACGTTGTGCCTTTCAGCTCTAGGGCAAAGTAGCACACCCAGAGCAGAAGTCCTACTTCAGCCAGATCAGGCCTGCAAAGAAACTGCGTTTCACAGGCCTTTGGAAGAGATGTTCCCGGTAGGCTGTAAGAGCACTGTGCAGAGCGAGTTGTTTCTTAGCTTCCCAAAGAGCTGGAAGCAAGATGCTGTGGGGCCCAACTCGCCCTTTGGAAAGAAGCCTGCACGTTGTGCCTTTCAGCTCTAGGGCAAAGTATCACACCCAGAGCAGAAGTCCTACTTCAGCCAGATCAGGCCTGCAAAGAAACTGCGTTTCGCAGGACTTTGGAAGAGATGTTCCCACTAGGCTGTAAGAGCACTGTGCAGAGCGAGTTGTTTCTTAGCTTCCCAAAGAGCTGGAAGCAAGATGCTGTGGGGCCCAACTCGCCCTTTGGAAAGAAGCCTGCACGTTGTGCCTTTCAGCTCTAGGGCAAAGTAGCACACCCAGAGCAGAAGTCCTACTTCAGCCAGATCAGACCTGCAAAGAAACTGCGTTTCACAGGCCTTTGGAAGAGATGTTCCCACTAGGCTGTAAGAGCACTGTGCAGAGCGAGTGGTTTCTTAGCTTCCCAAAGAGCTGGAAGCAAGATGCTGTGGTGCCCAACTCGCCCTTTGGAAAGAAGCCTGCACGTTGTGCCTTTCAGCTCTAGGGCAAAGTAGCACACCCAGAGCAGAAGTCCTACTTCAGCCAGATCAGGCCTGCAAAGAAACTGCGTTTCACAGGCCTTTGGAAGAGATGTTCCCGGTAGGCTGTAAGAGCACTGTGCAGAGCGAGTTGTTTCTTAGCTTCCCAAAGAGCTGGAAGCAAGATGTTGTGGGGCCCAACTCGCCCTTTGGAAAGAAGCCTGCACGTTGTGCCTTTCAGCTCTAGGGCAAAGTAGCCCACCCAGAGCAGAAGTCCTACTTCAGCCAGATCAGGCCTGCAAAGAAACTGCGTTTCACAGGCCTTTGGAAGACTTGTTCCCGGTAGGCTGTAAGAGCACTGTGCAGAGCGAGTTGTTTCTTAGCTTCCCAAAGAGCTGGAAGCAAGATGCTGTGGGGCCCAACTCGCCCTTTGGAAAGAAGCCTGCACGTTGTGCCTTTCAGCTCTAGGGCAAAGTAGCACACCCAGAGCAGAAGTCCTACTTCAGCCAGATCAGGCCTGCAAAGAAACTGCGTTTCACAGGCCTTTGGAAGAGATGTTCCCACTAGGCTGTAAGAGCACTGTGCAGAGCGAGTTGTTTCTTAGCTTCCCAAAGAGCTGGAAGCAAGATGCTGTGGGGCCCAACTCGCCCTTTGGAAAGAAGCCTGCACGTTGTGCCTTTCAGCTCTAGGGCAAAGTAGCACACCCAGAGCAGAAGTCCTACTTCAGCCAGATCAGGCCTGCAAAGAAACTGCGTTTCACAGGCCTTTGGAAGAGATGTTCCCGGTAGGCTGTAAGAGCACTGTGCAGAGCGAGTTGTTTCTTAGCTTCCCAAAGAGCTGGAAGCAAGATGCTGTGGGGCCCAACTCGCCCTTTGGAAAGAAGCCTGCACGTTGTGCCTTTCAGCTCTAGGGCAAAGTAGCACACCCAGAGCAGAAGTCCTACTTCAGCCAGATCAGGCCTGCAAAGAAACTGCGTTTCACAGGCCTTTGGAAGAGATGTTCCCACTAGGCTGTAAGAGCACTGTGCAGAGCGAGTGGTTTCTTAGCTTCCCAAAGAGCTGGAAGCAAGATGCTGTGGGGCCCAACTCGCCCTTTGGAAAGAAGCCTGCACGTTGTGCCTTTCAGCTCTAGGGCAAAGTAGCACACCCAGAGCAGAAGTCCTACTTCATCCAGATCAGGCCTGCAAAAAAACTGCGTTTCACAGGCCTTTGGAAGAGATGTTCCCACTAGGCTGTAAGAGCACTGTGCAGAGCGAGTGGTTTCTTAGCTTCCCAAAGAGCTGGAAGCAAGATGCTGTGGGGCCCAACTCGCCCTTTGGAAAGAAGCCTGCACGTTGTGCCTTTCAGCTCTAGGGCAAAGTAGCACACCCAGAGCAGAAGTCCTACTTCAGCCAGATCAGGCCTGCAAAGAAACTGCGTTTCACAGGCCTTTGGAAGAGATGTTCCCACTAGGCTGTAAGAGCACTGTGCAGAGCGAGTTGTTTCTTAGCTTCCCAAAGAGCTGGAAGCAAGATGCTGTGGGGCCCAACTCGCCCTTTGGAAAGAAGCCTGCACGTTGTGCCTTTCAGCTCTAGGGCAAAGTAGCACACCCAGAGCAGAAGTCCTACTTCAGCCAGATCAGGCCTGCAAAGAAACTGCGTTTCACAGGCCTTTGGAAGAGATGTTCCCACTAGGCTGTAAGAGCACTGTGCAGAGCGAGTTGTTTCTTAGCTTCCCAAAGAGCTGGAAGCAAGATGCTGTGGGGCCCAACTCGCCCTTTGGAAAGAAGCCTGCACGTTGTGCCTTTCAGCTCTAGGGCAAAGTAGCACACCCAGAGCAGAAGTCCTACTTCAGCCAGATCAGGCCTGCAAAGAAACTGCGTTTCACAGGCCTTTGGAAGAGATGTTCCCACTAGGCTGTAAGAGCACTGTGCAGAGCGAGTTGTTTCTTAGCTTCCCAAAGAGCTGGAAGCAAGATGCTGTGGGGCCCAACTCGCCCTTTGGAAAGAAGCCTGCACGTTGTGCCTTTCAGCTCTAGGGCAAAGTAGCCCACCCAGAGCAGAAGTCCTACTTCAGCCAGATCAGGCCTGCAAAGAAACTGCATTTCACAGGCCTTTGGAAGACTTGTTCCCGGTAGGCTGTAAGAGCACTGTGCAGAGCGAGTTGTTTCTTAGCTTCCCAAAGAGCTGGAAGCAAGATGCTGTGGGGCCCAACTCGCCCTTTGGAAAGAAGCCTGCACGTTGTGCCTTTCAGCTCTAGGGCAAAGTAGCACACCCAGAGCAGAAGTCCTACTTCAGCCAGATCAGGCCTGCAAAGAAACTGCGTTTCACAGGCCTTTGGAAGAGATGTTCCCACTAGGCTGTAAGAGCACTGTGCAGAGCGAGTTGTTTCTTACCTTCCCAAAGAGCTGGAAGCAAGATGCTGTGGGGCCCAACTCGCCCTTTGGAAAGAAGCCTGCACGTTGTGCCTTTCAGCTCTAGGGCAAAGTAGCACACCCAGAGCAGAAGTCCTACTTCAGCCAGATCAGGCCTGCAAAGAAACTGCGTTTCACAGGCCTTTGGAAGAGATGTTCCCTCTAGGCTGTAAGAGCACTGTGCAGAGCAAGTGGTTTCTTAGCTTCCCAAAGAGCTGGAAGCAAGATGCTGTGGGGCCCAACTCGCCCTTTGGAAAGAAGCCTGCACGTTGTGCCTTTCAGCTCTAGGGCAAAGTAGCACACCCAGAGCAGAAGTCCTACTTCAGCCAGATCAGGCCTGCAAAGAAACTGCGTTTCACAGGCCTTTGGAAGAGATGTTCCCACTAGGCTGTAAGAGCACTGTGCAGAGCGAGTTGTTTCTTAGCTTCCCAAAGAGCTGGAAGCAAGATGCTGTGGGGCCCAACTCGCCCTTTGGAAAGAAGCCTGCACGTTGTGCCTTTCAGCTCTAGGGCAAAGTAGCACACCCAGAGCAGAAGTCCTACTTCAGCCAGATCAGGCCTGCAAAGAAACTGCGTTTCACAGGCCTTTGGAAGAGATGTTCCCACAAGGCTGTAAGAGCACTGTGCAGAGCGAGTGGTTTCTTAGCTTCCCAAAGAGCTGGAAGCAAGATGCTGTGGGGCCCAACTCGCCCTTTGGAAAGAAGCCTGCACGTTGTGCCTTTCAGCTCTAGGGCAAAGTAGCACACCCAGAGCAGAAGTCCTACTTCAGCCAGATCAGACCTGCAAAAAAACTGCGTTTCACAGGCCTTTGGAAGAGATGTTCCCACTAGGCTGTAAGAGCACTGTGCAGAGCGAGTGGTTTCTTAGCTTCCCAAAGAGCTGGAAGCAAGATGCTGTGGGGCCCAACTCGCCTTTTGGAAAGAAGCCTGCACGTTGTGCCTTTCAGCTCTAGGGCAAAGTAGCACACCCAGAGCAGAAGTCCTACTTCAGCCAGATCAGGCCTGCAAAGAAACTGCGTTTCACAGGCCTTTGGAAGAGATGTTCCCGGTAGGCTGTAAGAGCACTGTGCAGAGCGAGTTGTTTCTTAGCTTCCCAAAGAGCTGGAAGCAAGATGCTGTGGGGCCCAACTCGCCCTTTGGAAAGAAGCCTGCACGTTGTGCCTTTCAGCTCTAGGGCAAAGTAGCACACCCAGAGCAGAAGTCCTACTTCAGCCAGATCAGGCCTGCAAAGAAACTGCGTTTCACAGGCCTTTGGAAGAGATATTCCCACTAGGCTGTAAGAGCACTGTGCAGAGCGAGTTGTTTCTTAGCTTCCCAAAGAGCTGGAAGCAAGATGCTGTGGGGCCCAACTCGCCCTTTGGAAAGAAGCCTGCACGTTGTGCCTTTCAGCTCTAGGGCAAAGTAGCACACCCAGAGCAGAAGTCCTACTTCAGCCAGATCAGGCCTGCAAAGAAACTGCGTTTCACAGGCCTTTGGAAGAGATGTTCCCACTAGGCTGTAAGAGGACTGTGCAGAGCGAGTTGTTTCTTAGCTTCCCAAAGAGCTGGAAGCAAGATGCTGTGGGGCCCAACTCGCCCTTTGGAAAGAAGCCTGCACGTTGTGCCTTTCAGCTCTAGGGCAAAGTAGCACACCCAGAGCAGAAGTCCTACTTCAGCCAGATCAGGCCTGCAAAGAAACTGCGTTTCACAGGCCTTTGGAAGAGATGTTCCCGGTAGGCTGTAAGAGCACTGTGCAGAGCGAGTTGTTTCTTAGCTTCCCAAAGAGCTGGAAGCAAGATGCTGTGGGGCCCAACTCGCCCTTTGGAAAGAAGCCTGCACGTTGTGCCTTTCAGCTCTAGGGCAAAGTAGCACACCCAGAGCAGAAGTCCTACTTCAGCCAGATCAGGCCTGCAAAGAAACTGCGTTTCACAGGCCTTTGGAAGAGATGTTCCCGGTAGGCTGTAAGAGCACTGTGCAGAGCGAGTTGTTTCTTAGCTTCCCAAAGAGCTGGAAGCAAGATGCTGTGGGGCCCAACTCGCCCTTTGGAAAGAAGCCTGCACGTTGTGCCTTTCAGCTCTAGGGCAAAGTAGCACACCCAGAGCAGAAGTCCTACTTCAGCCAGATCAGGCCTGCAAAGAAACTGCGTTTCACAGGCCTTTGGAAGAGATGTTCCCACTAGGCTGTAAGAGCACTGTGCAGAGCGAGTTGTTTCTTAGCTTCCCAAAGAGCTGGAAGCAAGATGCTGTGGGGCCCAACTCGCCCTTTGGAAAGAAGCCTGCACGTTGTGCCTTTCAGCTCTAGGGCAAAGTAGCACACCCAGAGCAGAAGTCCTACTTCAGCCAGATCAGGCCTGCAAAGAAACTGCGTTTCACAGGCCTTTGGAAGAGATGTTCCCGGTAGGCTGTAAGAGCACTGTGCAGAGCGAGTTGTTTCTTAGCTTCCCAAAGAGCTGGAAGCAAGATGCTGTGGGGCCCAACTCGCCCTTTGGAAAGAAGCCTGCACGTTGTGCCTTTCAGCTCTAGGGCAAAGTAGCACACCCAGAGCAGAAGTCCTACTTCAGCCAGATCAGGCCTGCAAAGAAACTGCGTTTCACAGGCCTTTGGAAGAGATGTTCCCGGTAGGCTGTAAGAGCACTGTGCAGAGCGAGTTGTTTCTTAGCTTCCCAAAGAGCTGGAAGCAAGATGCTGTGGGGCCCAACTCGCCCTTTGGAAAGAAGCCTGCACGTTGTGCCTTTCAGCTCTAGGGCAAAGTAGCACACCCAGAGCAGAAGTCCTACTTCAGCCAGATCAGGCCTGCAAAGAAACTGCGTTTCACAGGCCTTTGGAAGAGATGTTCCCACTAGGCTGTAAGAGGACTGTGCAGAGCGAGTTGTTTCTTAGCTTCCCAAAGAGCTGGAAGCAAGATGCTGTGGGGCCCAACTCGCCCTTTGGAAAGAAGCCTGCACGTTGTGCCTTTCAGCTCTAGGGCAAAGTAGCACACCCAGAGCAGAAGTCCTACTTCAGCCAGATCAGGCCTGCAAAGAAACTGCGTTTCACAGGCCTTTGGAAGAGATGTTCCCGGTAGGCTGTAAGAGCACTGTGCAGAGCGAGTTGTTTCTTAGCTTCCCAAAGAGCTGGAAGCAAGATGCTGTGGGGCCCAACTCGCCCTTTGGAAAGAAGCCTGCACGTTGTGCCTTTCAGCTCTAGGGCAAAGTAGCACACCCAGAGCAGAAGTCCTACTTCAGCCAGATCAGGCCTGCAAAGAAACTGCGTTTCACAGGCCTTTGGAAGAGATGTTCCCGGTAGGCTGTAAGAGCACTGTGCAGAGCGAGTTGTTTCTTAGCTTCCCAAAGAGCTGGAAGCAAGATGCTGTGGGGCCCAACTCGCCCTTTGGAAAGAAGCCTGCACGTTGTGCCTTTCAGCTCTAGGGCAAAGTAGCACACCCAGAGCAGAAGTCCTACTTCAGCCAGATCAGGCCTGCAAAGAAACTGCGTTTCACAGGCCTTTGGAAGAGATGTTCCCACTAGGCTGTAAGAGCACTGTGCAGAGCGAGTTGTTTCTTAGCTTCCCAAAGAGCTGGAAGCAAGATGCTGTGGGGCCCAACTCGCCCTTTGGAAAGAAGCCTGCACGTTGTGCCTTTCAGCTCTAGGGCAAAGTAGCACACCCAGAGCAGAAGTCCTACTTCAGCCAGATCAGGCCTGCAAAGAAACTGCGTTTCACAGGCCTTTGGAAGAGATGTTCCCGGTAGGCTGTAAGAGCACTGTGCAGAGCGAGTTGTTTCTTAGCTTCCCAAAGAGCTGGAAGCAAGATGCTGTGGGGCCCAACTCGCCCTTTGGAAAGAAGTCTGCACGTTGTGCCTTTCAGCTCTAGGGCAAAGTAGCACACCCAGAGCAGAAGTCCTACTTCAGCCAGATCAGGCCTGCAAAAAAACTGCGTTTCACAGGCCTTTGGAAGAGATGTTCCCACTAGGCTGTAAGAGCACTGTGCAGAGCGAGTTGTTTCTTAGCTTCCCAAAGAGCTGGAAGCAAGATGCTGTGGGGCCCAACTCGCCCTTTGGAAAGAAGCCTGCACGTTGTGCCTTTCAGCTCTAGGGCAAAGTAGCACACCCAGAGCAGAAGTCCTACTTCAGCCAGATCAGGCCTGCAAAGAAACTGCCTTTCACAGACCTTTGGAAGAGATGTTCCCGCTAGGCTGTAAGAGCACTGTGCAGAGCGAGTTGTTTCTTAGATTCCCAAAGAGCTGGAAGCAAGATGCTGTGGGGCCCAACTCGCCCTTTGGAAAGAAGCCTGCACGCTGTCCCTTTCAACTCTAGGGCAAAGTAGCACACCCAGAGCAGAAGTGCTACTTCAGCCAGATCAGGCCTGCAAAGAAACTGCGTTTCACAGGCCTTTGGAAGAGATGTTCCCGGTAGGCTGTAAGAGCACTGTGCAGAGCGAGTTTATTCTTAGCTTCCCAAAGAGCTGGAAGCAAGATGCTGTGGGGCCCAACTCGCCCTTTGGAAAGAAGCCTGCACGTTGTGCCTTTCAACTCTAGGGCAAAGTAGCACACCCAGAGCAGAAGTGCTACTTGAGACTGATCAGGCCTGCAAAGAAACTGCGTTTCACAGGCCTTTGGAAGAGATGTTCCAGGTAGGCTGTAAGAGCACTGTGCAGAGCGAGTTGATTCTTAGCTTCCCAAAGAGCTGGAAGCAAGATGCTGTGGGGCCCAACTCGCCCTTTGGAAAGAAGCCTGCACGTTGTGCCTTTCAGCTCTAGGGCAAAGTAGCACACCCAGAGCAGAAGTCCTACTTCAGCCAGATCAGGCCTGCAAAGAAACTGCGTTTCACAGGCCTTTGGAAGAGATGTTCCCGGTAGGCTGTAAGAGCACTGTGCAGAGCGAGTTGTTTCTTAGCTTCCCAAAGAGCTGGAAGCAAGATGCTGTGGGGCCCAACTCGCCCTTTGGAAAGAAGCCTGCACGTTGTGCCTTTCAGCTCTAGGGCAAAGTAGCACACCCAGAGCAGAAGTCCTACTTCAGCCAGATCAGGCCTGCAAAGAAACTGCGTTTCACAGGCCTTTGGAAGAGATGTTCCCACTAGGCTGTAAGAGCACTGTGCAGAGCGAGTTGTTTCTTAGCTTCCCAAAGAGCTGGAAGCAAGATGCTGTGGGGCCCAACTCGCCCTTTGGAAAGAAGCCTGCACGTTGTGCCTTTCAGCTCTAGGGCAAAGTAGCACACCCAGAGCAGAAGTCCTACTTCAGCCAGATCAGGCCTGCAAAGAAACTGCGTTTCACAGGCCTTTGGAAGAGATGTTCCCACTAGGCTGTAAGAGCACTGTGCAGAGCGAGTTGTTTCTTAGCTTCCCAAAGAGCTGGAAGCAAGATGCTGTGGGGCCCAACTCGCCCTTTGGAAAGAAGCCTGCACGTTGTGCCTTTCAGCTCTAGGGCAAAGTAGCACACCCAGAGCAGAAGTCCTACTTCAGCCAGATCAGGCCTGCAAAGAAACTGCGTTTCACAGGCCTTTGGAAGAGATGTTCCCGGTAGGCTGTAAGAGCACTGTGCAGAGCGAGTTGTTTCTTAGCTTCCCAAAGAGCTGGAAGCAAGATGCTGTGGGGCCCAACTCGCCCTTTGGAAAGAAGCCTGCACGTTGTGCCTTTCAGCTCTAGGGCAAAGTAGCACACCCAGAGCAGAAGTCCTACTTCAGCCAGATCAGGCCTGCAAAGAAACTGCGTTTCACAGGCCTTTGGAAGAGATGTTCCCACTAGGCTGTAAGAACACTGTCCAGAGCAAGTTGTTTCTTAGCTTCCCAAAGAGCTGGAAGCAAGATGCTGTGGGGCCCAACTCGCCCTTTGGAAAGAAGCCTGCACGTTGTGCCTTTCAGCTCTAGGGCAAAGTAGCACACCCAGAGCAGAAGTCCTACTTCAGCCAGATCAGACCTGCAAAGAAACTGCGTTTCACAGGCCTTTGGAAGAGATGTTCCCACTAGGCTGTAAGAGCACTGTGCAGAGCGAGTGGTTTCTTAGCTTCCCAAAGAGCTGGAAGCAAGATGCTGTGGGGCCCAACTCGCCCTTTGGAAAGAAGCCTGCATGTTGTGCCTTTCAGCTCTAGGGCAAAGTAGCACACCCAGAGCAGAAGTCCTACTTCAGCCAGATCAGGCCTGCAAAGAAACTGCGTTTCACAGGCCTTTGGAAGAGATGTTCCCACTAGGCTGTAAGAGGACTGTGCAGAGCGAGTGGTTTCTTAGCTTCCCAAAGAGCTGGAAGCAAGATGCTGTGGGGCCCAACTCGCCCTTTGGAAAGAAGCCTGCACGTTGTGCCTTTCAGCTCTAGGGCAAAGTAGCACACCCAGAGCAGAAGTCCTACTTCAGCCAGATCAGGCCTGCAAAGAAACTGCGTTTCACAGGCCTTTGGAAGAGATGTTCCCGGTAGGCTGTAAGAGCACTGTGCAGAGCGAGTTGTTTCTTAGCTTCCCAAAGAGCTGGAAGCAAGATGCTGTGGGGCCCAACTCGCCCTTTGGAAAGAAGCCTGCACGTTGTGCCTTTCAGCTCTAGGGCAAAGTAGCCCACCCAGAGCAGAAGTCCTACTTCAGCCAGATCAGGCCTGCAAAGAAACTGCGTTTCACAGGCCTTTGGAAGACTTGTTCCCGGTAGGCTGTAAGAGCACTGTGCAGAGCGAGTTGTTTCTTAGCTTCCCAAAGAGCTGGAAGCAAGATGCTGTGGGGCCCAACTCGCCCTTTGGAAAGAAGCCTGCACGTTGTGCCTTTCAGCTCTAGGGCAAAGTAGCACACCCAGAGCAGAAGTCCTACTTCAGCCAGATCAGGCCTGCAAAGAAACTGCGTTTCACAGGCCTTTGGAAGAGATGTTCCCACTAGGCTGTAAGAGCACTGTGCAGAGCGAGTTGTTTCTTAGCTTCCCAAAGAGCTGGAAGCAAGATGCTGTGGGGCCCAACTCGCCCTTTGGAAAGAAGCCTGCACGTTGTGCCTTTCAGCTCTAGGGCAAAGTAGCACACCCAGAGCAGAAGTCCTACTTCAGCCAGATCAGGCCTGCAAAGAAACTGCGTTTCACAGGCCTTTGGAAGAGATGTTCCCACTAGGCTGTAAGAGCACTGTGCAGAGCGAGTTGTTTCTTAGCTTCCCAAAGAGCTGGAAGCAAGATGCTGTGGGGCCCAACTCGCCCTTTGGAAAGAAGCCTGCACGTTGTGCCTTTCAGCTCTAGGGCAAAGTAGCACACCCAGAGCAGAAGTCCTACTTCAGCCAGATCAGGCCTGCAAAGAAACTGCGTTTCACAGGCCTTTGGAAGAGATGTTCCCGGTAGGCTGTAAGAGCACTGTGCAGAGCGAGTGGTTTCTTAGCTTCCCAAAGAGCTGGAAGCAAGATGCTGTGGGGCCCAACTCGCCCTTTGGAAAGAAGCCTGCACGTTGTGCCTTTCAGCTCTAGGGCAAAGTAGCACACCCAGAGCAGAAGTCCTACTTCAGCCAGATCAGGCCTGCAAAGAAACTGCGTTTCACAGGCCTTTGGAAGAGATGTTCCCACTAGGCTGTAAGAGCACTGTGCAGAGCGAGTTGTTTCTTAGCTTCCCAAAGAGCTGGAAGCAAGATGCTGTGGGGCCCAACTCGCCCTTTGGAAAGAAGCCTGCACGTTGTGCCTTTCAGCTCTAGGGCAAAGTAGCACACCCAGAGCAGAAGTCCTACTTCAGCCAGATCAGGCCTGCAAAGAAACTGCGTTTCACAGGCCTTTGGAAGAGATGTTCCCACTAGGCTGTAAGAGCACTGTGCAGAGCGAGTTGTTTCTTAGCTTCCCAAAGAGCTGGAAGCAAGATGCTGTGGGGCCCAACTCGCCCTTTGGAAAGAAGCCTGCACGTTGTGCCTTTCAGCTCTAGGGCAAAGTAGCACACCCAGAGCAGAAGTCCTACTTCAGCCAGATCAGGCCTGCAAAGAAACTGCGTTTCACAGGCCTTTGGAAGAGATGTTCCCGGTAGGCTGTAAGAGCACTGTGCAGAGCGAGTGGTTTCTTAGCTTCCCAAAGAGCTGGAAGCAAGATGCTGTGGGGCCCAACTCGCCCTTTGGAAAGAAGCCTGCACGTTGTGCCTTTCAGCTCTAGGGCAAAGTAGCACACCCAGAGCAGAAGTCCTACTTCAGCCAGATCAGGCCTGCAAAGAAACTGCGTTTCACAGGCCTTTGGAAGAGATGTTCCCACTAGGCTGTAAGAGCACTGTGCAGAGCGAGTTGTTTCTTAGCTTCCCAAAGAGCTGGAAGCAAGATGCTGTGGGGCCCAACTCGCCCTTTGGAAAGAAGCCTGCACGTTGTGCCTTTCAGCTCTAGGGCAAAGTAGCACACCCAGAGCAGAAGTCCTACTTCAGCCAGATCAGGCCTGCAAAGAAACTGCGTTTCACAGGCCTTTGGAAGAGATGTTCCCGGTAGGCTGTAAGAGCACTGTGCAGAGCGAGTTGTTTCTTAGCTTCCCAAAGAGCTGGAAGCAAGATGCTGTGGGGCCCAACTCGCCCTTTGGAAAGAAGCCTGCACGTTGTGCCTTTCAGCTCTAGGGCAAAGTAGCACACCCAGAGCAGAAGTCCTACTTCAGCCAGATCAGGCCTGCAAAGAAACTGCGTTTCACAGGCCTTTGGAAGAGATGTTCCCGGTAGGCTGTAAGAGCACTGTGCAGAGCGAGTTGTTTCTTAGCTTCCCAAAGAGCTGGAAGCAAGATGCTGTGGGGCCCAACTCGCCCTTTGGAAAGAAGCCTGCACGTTGTGCCTTTCAGCTCTAGGGCAAAGTAGCACACCCAGAGCAGAAGTCCTACTTCAGCCAGATCAGGCCTGCAAAGAAACTGCGTTTCACAGGCCTTTGGAAGACATGTTCCCGGTAGGCTGTAAGAGCACTGTGCAGAGCGAGTTGTTTCTTAGCTTCCCAAAGAGCTGGAAGCAAGATGCTGTGGGGCCCAACTCGCCCTTTGGAAAGAAGCCTGCACGTTGTGCCTTTCAGCTCTAGGGCAAAGTAGCACACCCAGAGCAGAAGTCCTACTTCAGCCAGATCAGGCCTGCAAAGAAACTGCGTTTCACAGGCCTTTGGAAGAGATGTTCCCGGTAGGCTGTAAGAGCACAGTGCAGAGCGAGTTGTTTCTTAGCTTCCCAAAGAGCTGGAAGCAAGATGCTGTGGGGCCCAACTCGCCCTTTGGAAAGAAGCCTGCACGTTGTGCCTTTCAGCTCTAGGGCAAAGTAGCACACCCAGAGCAGAAGTCCTACTTCAGCCAGATCAGGCCTGCAAAGAAACTGCATTTCACAGGCCTTTGGAAGAGATGTTCCCACTAGGCTGTAAGAGCACTGTGCAGAGCGAGTTGTTTCTTAGCTTCCCAAAGAGCTGGAAGCAAGATGCTGTGGGGCCCAACTCGCCCTTTGGAAAGAAGCCTGCACGTTGTGCCTTTCAGCTCTAGGGCAAAGTAGCACACCCAGAGCAGAAGTCCTACTTCAGCCAGATCAGGCCTGCAAAGAAACTGCGTTTCACAGGCCTTTGGAAGAGATGTTCCCGGTAGGCTGTAAGAGCACTGTGCAGAGCGAGTTGTTTCTTAGCTTCCCAAAGAGCTGGAAGCAAGATGCTGTGGGGCCCAACTCGCCCTTTGGAAAGAAGCCTGCACGTTGTGCCTTTCAGCTCTAGGGCAAAGTAGCACAACCAGAGCAGAAGTCCTACTTCAGCCAGATCAGGCCTGCAAAGAAACTGCGTTTCACAGGCCTTTGGAAGAGATGTTCCCGGTAGGCTGTAAGAGCACTGTGCAGAGCGAGTTGTTTCTTAGCTTCCCAAAGAGCTGGAAGCAAGATGCTGTGGGGCCCAACTCGCCCTTTGGAAAGAAGCCTGCACGTTGTGCCTTTCAGCTCTAGGGCAAAGTAGCACACCCAGAGCAGAAGTCCTACTTCAGCCAGATCAGGCCTGCAAAGAAACTGCGTTTCACAGGCCTTTGGAAGAGATGTTCCCACTAGGCTGTAAGAGCACTGTGCAGAGCGAGTTGTTTCTTAGCTTCCCAAAGAGCTGGAAGCAAGATGCTGTGGGGCCCAACTCGCCCTTTGGAAAGAAGCCTGCACGTTGTGCCTTTCAGCTCTAGGGCAAAGTAGCACACCCAGAGCAGAAGTCCTACTTCAGCCAGATCAGGCCTGCAAAGAAACTGCGTTTCACAGGCCTTTGGAAGAGATGTTCCCACTAGGCTGTAAGAGCACTGTGCAGAGCGAGTGGTTTCTTAGCTTCCCAAAGAGCTGGAAGCAAGATGCTGTGGGGCCCAACTCGCCCTTTGGAAAGAAGCCTGCACGTTGTGCCTTTCAGCTCTAGGGCAAAGTAGCACACCCAGAGCAGAAGTCCTACTTCAGCCAGAACAGGCCTGCAAAAAAACTGCGTTTCACAGGCCTTTGGAAGAGATGTTCCCACTAGGCTGTAAGAGCACTGTGCAGAGCGAGTGGTTTCTTAGCTTCCCAAAGAGCTGGAAGCAAGATGCTGTGGGGCCCAACTCGCCTTTTGGAAAGAAGCCTGCACGTTGTGCCTTTCAGCTCTAGGGCAAAGTAGCACACCCAGAGCAGAAGTCCTACTTCAGCCAGATCAGGCCTGCAAAGAAACTGCGTTTCACAGGCCTTTGGAAGAGATGTTCCCGGTAGGCTGTAAGAGCACTGTGCAGAGCGAGTTGTTTCTTAGCTTCCCAAAGAGCTGGAAGCAAGATGCTGTGGGGCCCAACTCGCCCTTTGGAAAGAAGCCTGCACGTTGTGCCTTTCAGCTCTAGGGCAAAGTAGCACACCCAGAGCAGAAGTCCTACTTCAGCCAGATCAGGCCTGCAAAGAAACTGCGTTTCACAGGCCTTTGGAAGAGATGTTCCCACTAGGCTGTAAGAGCACTGTGCAGAGCGAGTTGTTTCTTAGCTTCCCAAAGAGCTGGAAGCAAGATGCTGTGGGGCCCAACTCGCCCTTTGGAAAGAAGCCTGCACGTTGTGCCTTTCAGCTCTAGGGCAAAGTAGCACACCCAGAGCAGAAGTCCTACTTCAGCCAGATCAGGCCTGCAAAGAAACTGCGTTTCACAGGCCTTTGGAAGAGATGTTCCCACTAGGCTGTAAGAGCACTGTGCAGAGCGAGTTGTTTCTTAGCTTCCCAAAGAGCTGGAAGCAAGATGCTGTGGGGCCCAACTCGCCCTTTGGAAAGAAGCCTGCACGTTGTGCCTTTCAGCTCTAGGGCAAAGTAGCACACCCAGAGCAGAAGTCCTACTTCAGCCAGATCAGGCCTGCAAAGAAACTGCGTTTCACAGGCCTTTGGAAGAGATGTTCCCACTAGGCTGTAAGAGCACTGTGCAGAGCGAGTTGTTTCTTAGCTTCCCAAAGAGCTGGAAGCAAGATGCTGTGGGGCCCAACTCGCCCTTTGGAAAGAAGCCTGCACGTTGTGCCTTTCAGCTCTAGGGCAAAGTAGCACACCCAGAGCAGAAGTCCTACTTCAGCCAGATCAGGCCTGCAAAGAAACTGCGTTTCACAGGCCTTTGGAAGAGATGTTCCCGGTAGGCTGTAAGAGCACTGTGCAGAGCGAGTGGTTTCTTAGCTTCCCAAAGAGCTGGAAGCAAGATGCTGTGGGGCCCAACTCGCCCTTTGGAAAGAAGCCTGCACGTTGTGCCTTTCAGCTCTAGGGCAAAGTAGCACACCCAGAGCAGAAGTCCTACTTCAGCCAGATCAGGCCTGCAAAGAAACTGAGTTTCACAGGCCTTTGGAAGAGATGTTCCCGGTAGGCTGTAAGAGCACTGTGCAGAGCGAGTTGTTTCTTAGCTGCCCAAAGAGCTGGAAGCAAGATGCTGTGGGGCCCAACTCGCCCTTTGGAAAGAAGCCTGCACGTTGCGCCTTTCAGCTCTAGGGCAAAGTAGCACACCCAGAGCAGAAGTCCTACTTCAGCCAGATCAGGCCTGCAAAGAAACTGCGTTTCACAGGCCTTTGGAAGAGATGTTCCCACTAGGCTGTAAGAGCACTGTGCAGAGCGAGTTGTTTCTTAGCTTCCCAAAGAGCTGGAAGCAAGATGCTGTGGGGCCCAACTCGCCCTTTGGAAAGAAGCCTGCACGTTGTGCCTTTCAGCTCTAGGGCAAAGTAGCACACCCAGAGCAGAAGTCCTACTTCAGCCAGATCAGGCCTGCAAAGAAACTGCGTTTCACAGGCCTTTGGAAGAGATGTTCCCGGTAGGCTGTAAGAGCACTGTGCAGAGCGAGTTGTTTCTTAGCTTCCCAAAGAGCTGGAAGCAAGATGCTGTGGGGCCCAACTCGCCCTTTGGAAAGAAGCCTGCACGTTGTGCCTTTCAGCTCTAGGGCAAAGTAGCACACCCAGAGCAGAAGTCCTACTTCAGCCAGATCAGGCCTGCAAAAAAACTGCGTTTCACAGGCCTTTGGAAGAGATGTTCCCACTAGGCTGTAAGAGCACTGTGCAGAGCGAGTGGTTTCTTAGCTTCCCAAAGAGCTGGAAGCAAGATGCTGTGGGGCCCAACTCGCCCTTTGGAAAGAAGCCTGCACGTTGTGCCTTTCAGCTCTAGGGCAAAGTAGCCCACCCAGAGCAGAAGTCCTACTTCAGCCAGATCAGGCCTGCAAAGAAACTGCGTTTCACAGGCGTTTGGAAGACTTGTTCCCGGTAGGCTGTAAGAGCACTGTGCAGAGCGAGTTGTTTCTTAGCTTCCCAAAGAGCTGGAAGCAAGATGCTGTGGGGCCCAACTCGCCCTTTGGAAAGAAGCCTGCACGTTGTGCCTTTCAGCTCTAGGGCAAAGTAGCACACCCAGAGCAGAAGTCCTACTTCAGCCAGATCAGGCCTGCAAAGAAACTGCGTTTCACAGGCCTTTGGAAGAGATGTTCCCGGTAGGCTGTAAGAGCACTGTGCAGAGCGAGTTGTTTCTTAGCTTCCCAAAGAGCTGGAAGCAAGATGCTGTGGGGCCCAACTCGCCCTTTGGAAAGAAGCCTGCACGTTGTGCCTTTCAGCTCTAGGGCAAAGTAGCCCACCCAGAGCAGAAGTCCTACTTCAGCCAGATCAGGCCTGCAAAGAAACTGCGTTTCACAGGCCTTTGGAAGACTTGTTCCCGGTAGGCTGTAAGAGCACTGTGCAGAGCGAGTTGTTTCTTAGCTTCCCAAAGAGCTGGAAGCAAGATGCTGTGGGGCCCAACTCGCCCTTTGGAAAGGAGCCTGCACGTTTTGCCTTTCAGCTCTAGGGCAAAGTAGCACACCCAGACAAGAAGACTTACTTCAGCCAGATCAGGCCTGCAAAGAAACTGCGTTTCACAGTCCGTTTTAAGACATGTTCCCGGTAGGCTGTAAGAGCCCTATGCAGAGCGAGTTGTTTCTTAGCTGCTGAAAGAGCTGGATGCTGGACTTGAGGGACTTGTCTACCCTTGTGGAATCAAGGCAGGACTTTGTGCCTTGCAGCTCTAGCGCCATGTAGGACCCGGCAGAGCAGAAGTTCTACTTCAGCCAGATCAGGCCTGGGAAGAAACTGCGTTTCACAGGCCTTTGTAAGATTCGTTCCCTTAGGCTGTAAAACACCAGTGCAGAGCAAGTTGTTTCTTAGCTGCCCAAAGAGGTGGAAGCCCCACGCTGTGGGGCCTGTCTGCCCTTGAGGAGTCAAGGCAGGACTTTGAGCCTTGCAACTCTAGGCCGATGTAGGACACGGCATAGCAGCAGTTCTACCTCAGCGAGATAAGGCCTGCAGGAAACTGTATTTCTCAGGCCTTTGCAAGAGATGTTCCCGGTTGGCTGTAAGAGAGGTCTGCAGAGCGAATAGTTTCTTAGCTTCCCAAAGAGCTGGAAGCAAGATGCTTTGGGGCCCAACTCGCCCTTTGGAAAGAAAACTGCGGGTTGTGCCTCTCAGCTCCAGGGCAATGTAGCAAACCCAGAGCAGAAGTTCTACTTCAGCCAGATCAGGCCTGCAAAGAAACTGCGTTTCACAGGCCTTTGGAAGAGATGCTCCCGGTAGGCTGTAAGAGCACTGAGCAGAGCGAGTTGTTTCTTAGCTTCCCAAAGAGCTGGAAGCAAGATGCTGTGGGGCCCAACACGCCATTTGGAAAGAAGCCTGCACGTAGTGCCTTTCAGCTCTAGGGCAATGTAGCACACCCAGAGCAGAAGTCCTACTTCAGCCAGATCAGGCTTGCAAAGAAAGTGCATTTCACAGGCCTTTGGAAGAGATGTTCCCAGTAGGCTGTAAGAGCACTGTGCAGAGCGAGTTGTTTCTTAGCTTCCGAAAGAGCTGGAAGCTGGACCTGAGGGACTTGTCTACCCTTGTGGAAACAAGGCAGGACTTTGTGCCTTGCAGCTCCAGCGCCATGTAGGACCCGGCAGAGCAGAAGTTCTACTTCAGCCAGATCAGGGATGGGAAGAAACTGCATTTCACAGGCCTTTGGAAGAGATGTTCCCGGTAGGCTGTAAGAGCACTGTGCAGAGCGAGTTGTTTCTTCGCTTCCCAAAGAGCTGGAAGCAAGATGCTCTGAGGCCCAACTCGCCCTTTGGAAAGAAGCCTGCACGTTGTGCCTTTCAGCTCTAGGGCAAAGTAGCACACCCAGAGCAGAAGTTCCACTTCAGCCAGATCAGGCCTGCAAAGAAACTGCGTTTCACGGGCCTTTGGAAGAGAAGTTCCCACTAGGCTGTAAGAGCACTGTGCAGAGCGAGTTGTTTCTTAGCTTCCCAAAGAGCTGGAAGCAAGATGCTGTGGGGCCCAACTCGCCCTTTGGAAAGAAGCCTGCACGTTGTGCCTTTCAGCTCTAGGGCAAAGTAGCACACCCAGAGCAGAAGTCCTACTTCAGCCAGATCAGGCCTGCAAAGAAACTGCGTTTCACAGGCCTTTGGAAGAGATGTTCCCACTAGGCTGTAAGAGCACTGTGCAGAGCGAGTTGTTTCTTAGCTTCCCAAAGAGCTGGAAGCAAGATGCTGTGGGGCCCAACTCGCCCTTTGGAAAGAAGCCTGCACGTTGTGCCTTTCAGCTCTAGGGCAAAGTAGCACACCCAGAGCAGAAGTCCTACTTCAGCCAGATCAGGCCTGCAAAGAAACTGCGTTTCACAGGCCTTTGGAAGAGATGTTCCCGGTAGGCTGTAAGAGCACTGTGCAGAGCGAGTTGTTTCTTAGCTTCCCAAAGAGCTGGAAGCAAGATGCTGTGGGGCCCAACTCGCCCTTTGGAAAGAAGCCTGCACGTTGTGCCTTTCAGCTCTAGGGCAAAGTAGCACACCCAGAGCAGAAGTCCTACTTCAGCCAGATCAGGCCTGCAAAGAAACTGCGTTTCACAGGCCTTTGGAAGACTTGTTCCCGGTAGGCTGTAAGAGCACTGTGCAGAGCGAGTTGTTTCTTAGCTTCCCAAAGAGCTGGAAGCAAGATGCTGTGGGGCCCAACTCGCCCTTTGGAAAGAAGCCTGCACGTTGTGCCTTTCAGCTCTAGGGCAAAGTAGCCCACCCAGAGCAGAAGTCCTACTTCAGCCAGATCAGGCCTGCAAAGAAACTGCGTTTCACAGGCGTTTGGAAGACTTGTTCCCGGTAGGCTGTAAGAGCACTGTGCAGAGCGAGTTGTTTCTTAGCTTCCCAAAGAGCTGGAAGCAAGATGCTGTGGGGCCCAACTCGCCCTTTGGAAAGAAGCCTGCACGTTGTGCCTTTCAGCTCTAGGGCAAAGTAGCACACCCAGAGCAGAAGTCCTACTTCAGCCAGATCAGGCCTGCAAAGAAACTGAGTTTCACAGGCCTTTGGAAGAGATGTTCCCGGTAGGCTGTAAGAGCACTGTGCAGAGCGAGTTGTTTCTTAGCTGCCCAAAGAGCTGGAAGCAAGATGCTGTGGGGCCCAACTCGCCCTTTGGAAAGAAGCCTGCACGTTACGCCTTTCAGCTCTAGGGCAAAGTAGCACACCCAGAGCAGAAGTCCTACTTCAGCCAGATCAGGCCTGCAAAGAAACTGCGTTTCACAGGCCTTTGGAAGAGATGTTCCCACTAGGCTGTAAGAGCACTGTGCAGAGCGAGTTGTTTCTTAGCTTCCCAAAGAGCTGGAAGCAAGATGCTGTGGGGCCCAACTCGCCCTTTGGAAAGAAGCCTGCACGTTGTGCCTTTCAGCTCTAGGGCAAAGTAGCACACCCAGAGCAGAAGTCCTACTTCAGCCAGATCAGGCCTGCAAAGAAACTGCGTTTCACAGGCCTTTGGAAGAGATGTTCCCGGTAGGCTGTAAGAGCACTGTGCAGAGCGAGTTGTTTCTTAGCTTCCCAAAGAGCTGGAAGCAAGATGCTGTGGGGCCCAACTCGCCCTTTGGAAAGAAGCCTGCACGTTGTGCCTTTCAGCTCTAGGGCAAAGTAGCACACCCAGAGCAGAAGTCCTACTTCAGCCAGATCAGGCCTGCAAAGAAACTGCGTTTCACAGGCCTTTGGAAGACTTGTTCCCGGTAGGCTGTAAGAGCACTGTGCAGAGCGAGTTGTTTCTTAGCTTCCCAAAGAGCTGGAAGCAAGATGCTGTGGGGCCCAACTCGCCCTTTGGAAAGAAGCCTGCACGTTGTGCCTTTCAGCTCTAGGGCAAAGTAGCCCACCCAGAGCAGAAGTCCTACTTCAGCCAGATCAGGCCTGCAAAGAAACTGCGTTTCACAGGCGTTTGGAAGACTTGTTCCCGGTAGGCTGTAAGAGCACTGTGCAGAGCGAGTTGTTTCTTAGCTTCCCAAAGAGCTGGAAGCAAGATGCTGTGGGGCCCAACTCGCCCTTTGGAAAGAAGCCTGCACGTTGTGCCTTTCAGCTCTAGGGCAAAGTAGCACACCCAGAGCAGAAGTCCTACTTCAGCCAGATCAGGCCTGCAAAGAAACTGAGTTTCACAGGCCTTTGGAAGAGATGTTCCCGGTAGGCTGTAAGAGCACTGTGCAGAGCGAGTTGTTTCTTAGCTGCCCAAAGAGCTGGAAGCAAGATGCTGTGGGGCCCAACTCGCCCTTTGGAAAGAAGCCTGCACGTTGCGCCTTTCAGCTCTAGGGCAAAGTAGCACACCCAGAGCAGAAGTCCTACTTCAGCCAGATCAGGCCTGCAAAGAAACTGCGTTTCACAGGCCTTTGGAAGAGATGTTCCCACTAGGCTGTAAGAGCACTGTGCAGAGCGAGTTGTTTCTTAGCTTCCCAAAGAGCTGGAAGCAAGATGCTGTGGGGCCCAACTCGCCCTTTGGAAAGAAGCCTGCACGTTGTGCCTTTCAGCTCTAGGGCAAAGTAGCACACCCAGAGCAGAAGTCCTACTTCAGCCAGATCAGGCCTGCAAAGAAACTGCGTTTCACAGGCCTTTGGAAGAGATGTTCCCACTAGGCTGTAAGAGCACTGTGCAGAGCGAGTTGTTTCTTAGCTTCCCAAAGAGCTGGAAGCAAGATGCTGTGGGGCCCAACTCGCCCTTTGGAAAGAAGCCTGCACGTTGTGCCTTTCAGCTCTAGGGCAAAGTAGCACACCCAGAGCAGAAGTCCTACTTCAGCCAGATCAGGCCTGCAAAGAAACTGCGTTTCACAGGCCTTTGGAAGAGATGTTCCCGGTAGGCTGTAAGAGCACTGTGCAGAGCGAGTTGTTTCTTAGCTTCCCAAAGAGCTGGAAGCAAGATGCTGTGGGGCCCAACTCGCCCTTTGGAAAGAAGCCTGCACGTTGTGCCTTTCAGCTCTAGGGCAAAGTAGCCCACCCAGAGCAGAAGTCCTACTTCAGCCAGATCAGGCCTGCAAAGAAACTGCGTTTCACAGGCGTTTGGAAGACTTGTTCCCGGTAGGCTGTAAGAGCACTGTGCAGAGCGAGTTGTTTCTTAGCTTCCCAAAGAGCTGGAAGCAAGATGCTGTGGGGCCCAACTCGCCCTTTGGAAAGAAGCCTGCACGTTGTGCCTTTCAGCTCTAGGGCAAAGTAGCACACCCAGAGCAGAAGTCCTACTTCAGCCAGATCAGGCCTGCAAAGAAACTGAGTTTCACAGGCCTTTGGAAGAGATGTTCCCGGTAGGCTGTAAGAGCACTGTGCAGAGCGAGTTGTTTCTTAGCTGCCCAAAGAGCTGGAAGCAAGATGCTGTGGGGCCCAACTCGCCCTTTGGAAAGAAGCCTGCACGTTGCGCCTTTCAGCTCTAGGGCAAAGTAGCACACCCAGAGCAGAAGTCCTACTTCAGCCAGATCAGGCCTGCAAAGAAACTGCGTTTCACAGGCCTTTGGAAGAGATGTTCCCACTAGGCTGTAAGAGCACTGTGCAGAGCGAGTTGTTTCTTAGCTTCCCAAAGAGCTGGAAGCAAGATGCTGTGGGGCCCAACTCGCCCTTTGGAAAGAAGCCTGCACGTTGTGCCTTTCAGCTCTAGGGCAAAGTAGCACACCCAGAGCAGAAGTCCTACTTCAGCCAGATCAGGCCTGCAAAGAAACTGCGTTTCACAGGCCTTTGGAAGAGATGTTCCCACTAGGCTGTAAGAGCACTGTGCAGAGCGAGTTGTTTCTTAGCTTCCCAAAGAGCTGGAAGCAAGATGCTGTGGGGCCCAACTCGCCCTTTGGAAAGAAGCCTGCACGTTGTGCCTTTCAGCTCTAGGGCAAAGTAGCACACCCAGAGCAGAAGTCCTACTTCAGCCAGATCAGGCCTGCAAAGAAACTGCGTTTCACAGGCCTTTGGAAGAGATGTTCCCTCTAGGCTGTAAGAGCACTGTGCAGAGCTAGTTGTTTCTTAGCTTCCCAAAGAGCTGGAAGCAAGATGCTGTGGGGCCCAACTCGCCCTTTGGAAAGAAGCCTGCACGTTGTGCCTTTCAGCTCTAGGGCAAAGTAGCTCACCCAGAGCAGAAGTCCTACTTCAGCCAGATCAGGCCTGCAAAGAAACTGCGTTTCACAGGCCTTTGGAAGAGATGTTCCCGGTAGGCTGTAAGAGCACTGTGCAGAGCGAGTTGTTTCTTAGCTTCCCAAAGAGCTGGAAGCAAGATGCTGTGGGGCCCAACTCGCCCTTTGGAAAGAAGCCTGCACGTTGTGCCTTTCAGCTCTAGGGCAAAGTAGCCCACCCAGAGCAGAAGTCCTACTTCAGCCAGATCAGGCCTGCAAAGAAACTGCGTTTCACAGGCCTTTGGAAGACTTGTTCCCGGTAGGCTGTAAGAGCACTGTGCAGAGCGAGTTGTTTCTTAGCTTCCCAAAGAGCTGGAAGCAAGATGCTGTGGGGCCCAACTCGCCCTTTGGAAAGAAGCCTGCACGTTGTGCCTTTCAGCTCTAGGGCAAAGTAGCACACCCAGAGCAGAAGTCCTACTTCAGCCAGATCAGGCCTGCAAAGAAACTGCGTTTCACAGGCCTTTGGAAGAGATGTTCCCACTAGGCTGTAAGAGCACTGTGCAGAGCGAGTTGTTTCTTAGCTTCCCAAAGAGCTGGAAGCAAGATGCTGTGGGGCCCAACTCGCCCTTTGGAAAGAAGCCTGCACGTTGTGCCTTTCAGCTCTAGGGCAAAGTAGCACACCCAGAGCAGAAGTCCTACTTCAGCCAGATCAGGCCTGCAAAGAAACTGCGTTTCACAGGCCTTTGGAAGAGATGTTCCCACTAGGCTGTAAGAGCACTGTGCAGAGCGAGTGGTTTCTTAGCTTCCCAAAGAGCTGGAAGCAAGATGCTGTGGGGCCCAACTCGCCCTTTGGAAAGAAGCCTGCACGTTGTGCCTTTCAGCTCTAGGGCAAAGTAGCACACCCAGAGCAGAAGTCCTACTTCATCCAGATCAGGCCTGCAAAAAAACTGCGTTTCACAGGCCTTTGGAAGAGATGTTCCCACTAGGCTGTAAGAGCACTGTGCAGAGCGAGTGGTTTCTTAGCTTCCCAAAGAGCTGGAAGCAAGATGCTGTGGGGCCCAACTCGCCCTTTGGAAAGAAGCCTGCACGTTGTGCCTTTCAGCTCTAGGGCAAAGTAGCACACCCAGAGCAGAAGTCCTACTTCAGCCAGATCAGGCCTGCAAAGAAACTGCGTTTCACAGGCCTTTGGAAGACTTGTTCCCACTAGGCTGTAAGAGCACTGTGCAGAGCGAGTTGTTTCTTAGCTTCCCAAAGAGGCTGGAAGCAAGATGCTGTGGGGCCCAACTCGCCCTTTGGAAAGAAGCCTGCACGTTGTGCCTTTCAGCTCTAGGGCAAAGTAGCACACCCAGAGCAGAAGTCCTACTTCAGCCAGATCAGGCCTGCAAAGAAACTGCGTTTCACAGGCCTTTGGAAGAGATGTTCCCGGTAGGCTGTAAGAGCACTGTGCAGAGCGAGTTGTTTCTTAGCTTCCCAAAGAGCTGGAAGCAAGATGCTGTGGGGCCCAACTCGCCCTTTGGAAAGAAGCCTGCACGTTGTGCCTTTCAGCTCTAGGGCAAAGTAGCCCACCCAGAGCAGAAGTCCTACTTCAGCCAGATCAGGCCTGCAAAGAAACTGCATTTCACAGGCCTTTGGAAGACTTGTTCCCGGTAGGCTGTAAGAGCACTGTGCAGAGCGAGTTGTTTCTTAGCTTCCCAAAGAGCTGGAAGCAAGATGCTGTGGGGCCCAACTCGCCCTTTGGAAAGAAGCCTGCACGTTGTGCCTTTCAGCTCTAGGGCAAAGTAGCACACCCAGAGCAGAAGTCCTACTTCAGCCAGATCAGGCCTGCAAAGAAACTGCGTTTCACAGGCCTTTGGAAGAGATGTTCCCTCTAGGCTGTAAGAGCACTGTGCAGAGCGAGTGGTTTCTTAGCTTCCCAAAGAGCTGGAAGCAAGATGCTGTGGGGCCCAACTCGCCCTTTGGAAAGAAGCCTGCACGTTGTGCCTTTCAGCTCTAGGGCAAAGTAGCACACCCAGAGCAGAAGTCCTACTTCAGCCAGATCAGGCCTGCAAAGAAACTGCGTTTCACAGGCCTTTGGAAGAGATGTTCCCACTAGGCTGTAAGAGCACTGTGCAGAGCGAGTTGTTTCTTAGCTTCCCAAAGAGCTGGAAGCAAGATGCTGTGGGGCCCAACTCGCCCTTTGGAAAGAAGCCTGCACGTTGTGCCTTTCAGCTCTAGGGCAAAGTAGCACACCCAGAGCAGAAGTCCTACTTCAGCCAGATCAGGCCTGCAAAGAAACTGCGTTTCACAGGCCTTTGGAAGAGATGTTCCCACTAGGCTGTAAGAGCACTGTGCAGAGCGAGTGGTTTCTTAGCTTCCCAAAGAGCTGGAAGCAAGATGCTGTGGGGCCCAACTCGCCCTTTGGAAAGAAGCCTGCACGTTGTGCCTTTCAGCTCTAGGGCAAAGTAGCACACCCAGAGCAGAAGTCCTACTTCAGCCAGATCAGGCCTGCAAAAAAACTGCGTTTCACAGGCCTTTGGAAGAGATGTTCCCACTAGGCTGTAAGAGCACTGTGCAGAGCGAGTGGTTTCTTAGCTTCCCAAAGAGCTGGAAGCAAGATGCTGTGGGGCCCAACTCGCCTTTTTGAAAGAAGCCTGCACGTTGTGCCTTTCAGCTCTAGGGCAAAGTAGCACACCCAGAGCAGAAGTCCTACTTCAGCCAGATCAGGCCTGCAAAGAAACTGCGTTTCACAGGCCTTTGGAAGAGATGTTCCCGGTAGGCTGTAAGAGCACTGTGCAGAGCGAGTTGTTTCTTAGCTTCCCAAAGAGCTGGAAGCAAGATGCTCTGGGGCCCAACTCGCCCTTTGGAAAGAAGCCTGCACGTTGTGCCTTTCAGCTCTAGGGCAAAGTAGCACACCCAGAGCAGAAGTCCTACTTCAGCCAGATCAGGCCTGCAAAGAAACTGCGTTTCACAGGCCTTTGGAAGAGATGTTCCCACTAGGCTGTAAGAGCACTGTGCAGAGCGAGTGGTTTCTTAGCTTCCCAAAGAGCTGGAAGCAAGATGCTGTGGGGCCCAACTCGCCCTTTGGAAAGAAGCCTGCACGTTGTGCCTTTCAGCTCTAGGGCAAAGTAGCACACCCAGAGCAGAAGTCCTACTTCAGCCAGATCAGGCCTGCAAAGAAACTGCGTTTCACAGGCCTTTGGAAGAGATGTTCCCACTAGGCTGTAAGAGGACTGTGCAGAGCGAGTTGTTTCTTAGCTTCCCAAAGAGCTGGAAGCAAGATGCTGTGGGGCCCAACTCGCCCTTTGGAAAGAAGCCTGCACGTTGTGCCTTTCAGCTCTAGGGCAAAGTAGCACACCCAGAGCAGAAGTCCTACTTCAGCCAGATCAGGCCTGCAAAGAAACTGCGTTTCACAGGCCTTTGGAAGAGATGTTCCCGGTAGGCTGTAAGAGCACTGTGCAGAGCGAGTTGTTTCTTAGCTTCCCAAAGAGCTGGAAGCAAGATGCTGTGGGGCCCAACTCGCCCTTTGGAAAGAAGCCTGCACGTTGTGCCTTTCAGCTCTAGGGCAAAGTAGCACACCCAGAGCAGAAGTCCTACTTCAGCCAGATCAGGCCTGCAAAGAAACTGCGTTTCACAGGCCTTTGGAAGAGATGTTCCCACTAGGCTGTAAGAGCACTGTGCAGAGCGAGTTGTTTCTTAGCTTCCCAAAGAGCTGGAAGCAAGATGCTGTGGGGCCCAACTCGCCCTTTGGAAAGAAGCCTGCACGTTGTGCCTTTCAGCTCTAGGGCAAAGTAGCACACCCAGAGCAGAAGTCCTACTTCAGCCAGATCAGGCCTGCAAAGAAACTGCGTTTCACAGGCCTTTGGAAGAGATGTTCCCGGTAGGCTGTAAGAGCACTGTGCAGAGCGAGTTGTTTCTTAGCTTCCCAAAGAGCTGGAAGCAAGATGCTGTGGGGCCCAACTCGCCCTTTGGAAAGAAGCCTGCACGTTGTGCCTTTCAGCTCTAGGGCAAAGTAGCACACCCAGAGCAGAAGTCCTACTTCAGCCAGATCAGGCCTGCAAAGAAACTGCGTTTCACAGGCCTTTGGAAGAGATGTTCCCGGTAGGCTGTAAGAGCACTGTGCAGAGCGAGTTGTTTCTTAGCTTCCCAAAGAGCTGGAAGCAAGATGCTGTGGGGCCCAACTCGCCCTTTGGAAAGAAGCCTGCACGTTGTGCCTTTCAGCTCTAGGGCAAAGTAGCACACCCAGAGCAGAAGTCCTACTTCAGCCAGATCAGGCCTGCAAAGAAACTGCGTTTCGCAGGACTTTGGAAGAGATGTTCCCACTAGGCTGTAAGAGCACTGTGCAGAGCGAGTTGTTTCTTAGCTTCCCAAAGAGCTGGAAGCAAGATGCTGTGGGGCCCAACTCGCCCTTTGGAAAGAAGCCTGCACGTTGTGCCTTTCAGCTCTAGGGCAAAGTAGCACACCCAGAGCAGAAGTCCTACTTCAGCCAGATCAGACCTGCAAAGAAACTGCGTTTCACAGGCCTTTGGAAGAGATGTTCCCACTAGGCTGTAAGAGCACTGTGCAGAGCGAGTGGTTTCTTAGCTTCCCAAAGAGCTGGAAGCAAGATGCTGTGGTGCCCAACTCGCCCTTTGGAAAGAAGCCTGCACGTTGTGCCTTTCAGCTCTAGGGCAAAGTAGCACACCCAGAGCAGAAGTCCTACTTCAGCCAGATCAGGCCTGCAAAGAAACTGCGTTTCACAGGCCTTTGGAAGAGATGTTCCCGGTAGGCTGTAAGAGCACTGTGCAGAGCGAGTTGTTTCTTAGCTTCCCAAAGAGCTGGAAGCAAGATGTTGTGGGGCCCAACTCGCCCTTTGGAAAGAAGCCTGCACGTTGTGCCTTTCAGCTCTAGGGCAAAGTAGCCCACCCAGAGCAGAAGTCCTACTTCAGCCAGATCAGGCCTGCAAAGAAACTGCGTTTCACAGGCCTTTGGAAGACTTGTTCCCGGTAGGCTGTAAGAGCACTGTGCAGAGCGAGTTGTTTCTTAGCTTCCCAAAGAGCTGGAAGCAAGATGCTGTGGGGCCCAACTCGCCCTTTGGAAAGAAGCCTGCACGTTGTGCCTTTCAGCTCTAGGGCAAAGTAGCACACCCAGAGCAGAAGTCCTACTTCAGCCAGATCAGGCCTGCAAAGAAACTGCGTTTCACAGGCCTTTGGAAGAGATGTTCCCACTAGGCTGTAAGAGCACTGTGCAGAGCGAGTTGTTTCTTAGCTTCCCAAAGAGCTGGAAGCAAGATGCTGTGGGGCCCAACTCGCCCTTTGGAAAGAAGCCTGCACGTTGTGCCTTTCAGCTCTAGGGCAAAGTAGCACACCCAGAGCAGAAGTCCTACTTCAGCCAGATCAGGCCTGCAAAGAAACTGCGTTTCACAGGCCTTTGGAAGAGATGTTCCCGGTAGGCTGTAAGAGCACTGTGCAGAGCGAGTTGTTTCTTAGCTTCCCAAAGAGCTGGAAGCAAGATGCTGTGGGGCCCAACTCGCCCTTTGGAAAGAAGCCTGCACGTTGTGCCTTTCAGCTCTAGGGCAAAGTAGCACACCCAGAGCAGAAGTCCTACTTCAGCCAGATCAGGCCTGCAAAGAAACTGCGTTTCACAGGCCTTTGGAAGAGATGTTCCCACTAGGCTGTAAGAGCACTGTGCAGAGCGAGTGGTTTCTTAGCTTCCCAAAGAGCTGGAAGCAAGATGCTGTGGGGCCCAACTCGCCCTTTGGAAAGAAGCCTGCACGTTGTGCCTTTCAGCTCTAGGGCAAAGTAGCACACCCAGAGCAGAAGTCCTACTTCATCCAGATCAGGCCTGCAAAAAAACTGCGTTTCACAGGCCTTTGGAAGAGATGTTCCCACTAGGCTGTAAGAGCACTGTGCAGAGCGAGTGGTTTCTTAGCTTCCCAAAGAGCTGGAAGCAAGATGCTGTGGGGCCCAACTCGCCCTTTGGAAAGAAGCCTGCACGTTGTGCCTTTCAGCTCTAGGGCAAAGTAGCACACCCAGAGCAGAAGTCCTACTTCAGCCAGATCAGGCCTGCAAAGAAACTGCGTTTCACAGGCCTTTGGAAGAGATGTTCCCACTAGGCTGTAAGAGCACTGTGCAGAGCGAGTTGTTTCTTAGCTTCCCAAAGAGCTGGAAGCAAGATGCTGTGGGGCCCAACTCGCCCTTTGGAAAGAAGCCTGCACGTTGTGCCTTTCAGCTCTAGGGCAAAGTAGCACACCCAGAGCAGAAGTCCTACTTCAGCCAGATCAGGCCTGCAAAGAAACTGCGTTTCACAGGCCTTTGGAAGAGATGTTCCCACTAGGCTGTAAGAGCACTGTGCAGAGCGAGTTGTTTCTTAGCTTCCCAAAGAGCTGGAAGCAAGATGCTGTGGGGCCCAACTCGCCCTTTGGAAAGAAGCCTGCACGTTGTGCCTTTCAGCTCTAGGGCAAAGTAGCACACCCAGAGCAGAAGTCCTACTTCAGCCAGATCAGGCCTGCAAAGAAACTGCGTTTCACAGGCCTTTGGAAGAGATGTTCCCACTAGGCTGTAAGAGCACTGTGCAGAGCGAGTTGTTTCTTAGCTTCCCAAAGAGCTGGAAGCAAGATGCTGTGGGGCCCAACTCGCCCTTTGGAAAGAAGCCTGCACGTTGTGCCTTTCAGCTCTAGGGCAAAGTAGCCCACCCAGAGCAGAAGTCCTACTTCAGCCAGATCAGGCCTGCAAAGAAACTGCATTTCACAGGCCTTTGGAAGACTTGTTCCCGGTAGGCTGTAAGAGCACTGTGCAGAGCGAGTTGTTTCTTAGCTTCCCAAAGAGCTGGAAGCAAGATGCTGTGGGGCCCAACTCGCCCTTTGGAAAGAAGCCTGCACGTTGTGCCTTTCAGCTCTAGGGCAAAGTAGCACACCCAGAGCAGAAGTCCTACTTCAGCCAGATCAGGCCTGCAAAGAAACTGCGTTTCACAGGCCTTTGGAAGAGATGTTCCCACTAGGCTGTAAGAGCACTGTGCAGAGCGAGTTGTTTCTTAGCTTCCCAAAGAGCTGGAAGCAAGATGCTGTGGGGCCCAACTCGCCCTTTGGAAAGAAGCCTGCACGTTGTGCCTTTCAGCTCTAGGGCAAAGTAGCACACCCAGAGCAGAAGTCCTACTTCAGCCAGATCAGGCCTGCAAAGAAACTGCGTTTCACAGGCCTTTGGAAGAGATGTTCCCTCTAGGCTGTAAGAGCACTGTGCAGAGCAAGTGGTTTCTTAGCTTCCCAAAGAGCTGGAAGCAAGATGCTGTGGGGCCCAACTCGCCCTTTGGAAAGAAGCCTGCACGTTGTGCCTTTCAGCTCTAGGGCAAAGTAGCACACCCAGAGCAGAAGTCCTACTTCAGCCAGATCAGGCCTGCAAAGAAACTGCGTTTCACAGGCCTTTGGAAGAGATGTTCCCACTAGGCTGTAAGAGCACTGTGCAGAGCGAGTTGTTTCTTAGCTTCCCAAAGAGCTGGAAGCAAGATGCTGTGGGGCCCAACTCGCCCTTTGGAAAGAAGCCTGCACGTTGTGCCTTTCAGCTCTAGGGCAAAGTAGCACACCCAGAGCAGAAGTCCTACTTCAGCCAGATCAGGCCTGCAAAGAAACTGCGTTTCACAGGCCTTTGGAAGAGATGTTCCCACAAGGCTGTAAGAGCACTGTGCAGAGCGAGTGGTTTCTTAGCTTCCCAAAGAGCTGGAAGCAAGATGCTGTGGGGCCCAACTCGCCCTTTGGAAAGAAGCCTGCACGTTGTGCCTTTCAGCTCTAGGGCAAAGTAGCACACCCAGAGCAGAAGTCCTACTTCAGCCAGATCAGGCCTGCAAAAAAACTGCGTTTCACAGGCCTTTGGAAGAGATGTTCCCACTAGGCTGTAAGAGCACTGTGCAGAGCGAGTGGTTTCTTAGCTTCCCAAAGAGCTGGAAGCAAGATGCTGTGGGGCCCAACTCGCCTTTTGGAAAGAAGCCTGCACGTTGTGCCTTTCAGCTCTAGGGCAAAGTAGCACACCCAGAGCAGAAGTCCTACTTCAGCCAGATCAGGCCTGCAAAGAAACTGCGTTTCACAGGCCTTTGGAAGAGATGTTCCCGGTAGGCTGTAAGAGCACTGTGCAGAGCGAGTTGTTTCTTAGCTTCCCAAAGAGCTGGAAGCAAGATGCTGTGGGGCCCAACTCGCCCTTTGGAAAGAAGCCTGCACGTTTTGCCTTTCAGCTCTAGGGCAAAGTAGCACACCCAGAGCAGAAGTCCTACTTCAGCCAGATCAGGCCTGCAAAGAAACTGCGTTTCACAGGCCTTTGGAAGAGATATTCCCACTAGGCTGTAAGAGCACTGTGCAGAGCGAGTTGTTTCTTAGCTTCCCAAAGAGCTGGAAGCAAGATGCTGTGGGGCCCAACTCGCCCTTTGGAAAGAAGCCTGCACGTTGTGCCTTTCAGCTCTAGGGCAAAGTAGCACACCCAGAGCAGAAGTCCTACTTCAGCCAGATCAGGCCTGCAAAGAAACTGCGTTTCACAGGCCTTTGGAAGAGATGTTCCCACTAGGCTGTAAGAGGACTGTGCAGAGCGAGTTGTTTCTTAGCTTCCCAAAGAGCTGGAAGCAAGATGCTGTGGGGCCCAACTCGCCCTTTGGAAAGAAGCCTGCACGTTGTGCCTTTCAGCTCTAGGGCAAAGTAGCACACCCAGAGCAGAAGTCCTACTTCAGCCAGATCAGGCCTGCAAAGAAACTGCGTTTCACAGGCCTTTGGAAGAGATGTTCCCGGTAGGCTGTAAGAGCACTGTGCAGAGCGAGTTGTTTCTTAGCTTCCCAAAGAGCTGGAAGCAAGATGCTGTGGGGCCCAACTCGCCCTTTGGAAAGAAGCCTGCACGTTGTGCCTTTCAGCTCTAGGGCAAAGTAGCACACCCAGAGCAGAAGTCCTACTTCAGCCAGATCAGGCCTGCAAAGAAACTGCGTTTCACAGGCCTTTGGAAGAGATGTTCCCGGTAGGCTGTAAGAGCACTGTGCAGAGCGAGTTGTTTCTTAGCTTCCCAAAGAGCTGGAAGCAAGATGCTGTGGGGCCCAACTCGCCCTTTGGAAAGAAGCCTGCACGTTGTGCCTTTCAGCTCTAGGGCAAAGTAGCACACCCAGAGCAGAAGTCCTACTTCATCCAGATCAGGCCTGCAAAGAAACTGCGTTTCACAGGCCTTTGGAAGAGATGTTCCCACTAGGCTGTAAGAGCACTGTGCAGAGCGAGTTGTTTCTTAGCTTCCCAAAGAGCTGGAAGCAAGATGCTGTGGGGCCCAACTCGCCCTTTGGAAAGAAGCCTGCACGTTGTGCCTTTCAGCTCTAGGGCAAAGTAGCACACCCAGAGCAGAAGTCCTACTTCAGCCAGATCAGGCCTGCAAAGAAACTGCGTTTCACAGGCCTTTGGAAGAGATGTTCCCGGTAGGCTGTAAGAGCACTGTGCAGAGCGAGTTGTTTCTTAGCTTCCCAAAGAGCTGGAAGCAAGATGCTGTGGGGCCCAACTCGCCCTTTGGAAAGAAGCCTGCACGTTGTGCCTTTCAGCTCTAGGGCAAAGTAGCACACCCAGAGCAGAAGTCCTACTTCAGCCAGATCAGGCCTGCAAAGAAACTGCGTTTCACAGGCCTTTGGAAGAGATGTTCCCGGTAGGCTGTAAGAGCACTGTGCAGAGCGAGTTGTTTCTTAGCTTCCCAAAGAGCTGGAAGCAAGATGCTGTGGGGCCCAACTCGCCCTTTGGAAAGAAGCCTGCACGTTGTGCCTTTCAGCTCTAGGGCAAAGTAGCACACCCAGAGCAGAAGTCCTACTTCAGCCAGATCAGGCCTGCAAAGAAACTGCGTTTCACAGGCCTTTGGAAGAGATGTTCCCACTAGGCTGTAAGAGCACTGTGCAGAGCGAGTGGTTTCTTAGCTTCCCAAAGAGCTGGAAGCAAGATGCTGTGGGGCCCAACTCGCCCTTTGGAAAGAAGCCTGCACGTTGTGCCTTTCAGCTCTAGGGCAAAGTAGCACACCCAGAGCAGAAGTCCTACTTCAGCCAGAACAGGCCTGCAAAAAAACTGCGTTTCACAGGCCTTTGGAAGAGATGTTCCCACTAGGCTGTAAGAGCACTGTGCAGAGCGAGTGGTTTCTTAGCTTCCCAAAGAGCTGGAAGCAAGATGCTGTGGGGCCCAACTCGCCTTTTGGAAAGAAGCCTGCACGTTGTGCCTTTCAGCTCTAGGGCAAAGTAGCACACCCAGAGCAGAAGTCCTACTTCAGCCAGATCAGGCCTGCAAAGAAACTGCGTTTCACAGGCCTTTGGAAGAGATGTTCCCGGTAGGCTGTAAGAGCACTGTGCAGAGCGAGTTGTTTCTTAGCTTCCCAAAGAGCTGGAAGCAAGATGCTGTGGGGCCCAACTCGCCCTTTGGAAAGAAGCCTGCACGTTGTGCCTTTCAGCTCTAGGGCAAAGTAGCACACCCAGAGCAGAAGTCCTACTTCAGCCAGATCAGGCCTGCAAAGAAACTGCGTTTCACAGGCCTTTGGAAGAGATGTTCCCACTAGGCTGTAAGAGCACTGTGCAGAGCGAGTTGTTTCTTAGCTTCCCAAAGAGCTGGAAGCAAGATGCTGTGGGGCCCAACTCGCCCTTTGGAAAGAAGCCTGCACGTTGTGCCTTTCAGCTCTAGGGCAAAGTAGCACACCCAGAGCAGAAGTCCTACTTCAGCCAGATCAGGCCTGCAAAGAAACTGCGTTTCACAGGCCTTTGGAAGAGATGTTCCCACTAGGCTGTAAGAGCACTGTGCAGAGCGAGTTGTTTCTTAGCTTCCCAAAGAGCTGGAAGCAAGATGCTGTGGGGCCCAACTCGCCCTTTGGAAAGAAGCCTGCACGTTGTGCCTTTCAGCTCTAGGGCAAAGTAGCACACCCAGAGCAGAAGTCCTACTTCAGCCAGATCAGGCCTGCAAAGAAACTGCGTTTCACAGGCCTTTGGAAGAGATGTTCCCACTAGGCTGTAAGAGCACTGTGCAGAGCGAGTTGTTTCTTAGCTTCCCAAAGAGCTGGAAGCAAGATGCTGTGGGGCCCAACTCGCCCTTTGGAAAGAAGCCTGCACGTTGTGCCTTTCAGCTCTAGGGCAAAGTAGCACACCCAGAGCAGAAGTCCTACTTCAGCCAGATCAGGCCTGCAAAGAAACTGCGTTTCACAGGCCTTTGGAAGAGATGTTCCCGGTAGGCTGTAAGAGCACTGTGCAGAGCGAGTGGTTTCTTAGCTTCCCAAAGAGCTGGAAGCAAGATGCTGTGGGGCCCAACTCGCCCTTTGGAAAGAAGCCTGCACGTTGTGCCTTTCAGCTCTAGGGCAAAGTAGCACACCCAGAGCAGAAGTCCTACTTCAGCCAGATCAGGCCTGCAAAGAAACTGCGTTTCACAGGCCTTTGGAAGAGATGTTCCCACTAGGCTGTAAGAGCACTGTGCAGAGCGAGTTGTTTCTTAGCTTCCCAAAGAGCTGGAAGCAAGATGCTGTGGGGCCCAACTCGCCCTTTGGAAAGAAGCCTGCACGTTGTGCCTTTCAGCTCTAGGGCAAAGTAGCACACCCAGAGCAGAAGTCCAACTTCAGCCAGATCAGGCCTGCAAAGAAACTGCGTTTCACAGGCCTTTGGAAGAGATGTTCCCACTAGGCTGTTAGAGCACTGTGCAGAGCGAGTTGTTTCTTAGCTTCCCAAAGAGCTGGAAGCAAGATGCTGTGGGGCCCAACTCGCCCTTTGGAAAGAAGCCTGCACGTTGTGCCTTTCAGCTCTAGGGCAAAGTAGCACACCCAGAGCAGAAGTCCTACTTCAGCCAGATCAGGCCTGCAAAGAAACTGCGTTTCACAGGCCTTTGGAAGAGATGTTCCCACTAGGCTGTAAGAGCACTGTGCAGAGCGAGTTGTTTCTTAGCTTCCCAAAGAGCTGGAAGCAAGATGCTGTGGGGCCCAACTCGCCCTTTGGAAAGAAGCCTGCACGTTGTGCCTTTCAGCTCTAGGGCAAAGTAGCACACCCAGAGCAGAAGTCCTACTTCAGCCAGATCAGGCCTGCAAAGAAACTGCGTTTCACAGGCCTTTGGAAGACATGTTCCCGGTAGGCTGTAAGAGCACTGTGCAGAGCGAGTTGTTTCTTAGCTTCCCAAAGAGCTGGAAGCAAGATGCTGTGGGGCCCAACTCGCCCTTTGGAAAGAAGCCTGCACGTTGTGCCTTTCAGCTCTAGGGCAAAGTAGCACACCCAGAGCAGAAGTCCTACTTCAGCCAGATCAGGCCTGCAAAGAAACTGCGTTTCACAGGCCTTTGGAAGAGATGTTCCCGGTAGGCTGTAAGAGCACTGTGCAGAGCGAGTTGTTTCTTAGCTTCCCAAAGAGCTGGAAGCAAGATGCTGTGGGGCCCAACTCGCCCTTTGGAAAGAAGCCTGCACGTTGTGCCTTTCAGCTCTAGGGCAAAGTAGCACACCCAGAGCAGAAGTCCTACTTCAGCCAGATCAGGCCTGCAAAGAAACTGCGTTTCACAGGCCTTTGGAAGACATGTTCCCGGTAGGCTGTAAGAGCACTGTGCAGAGCGAGTTGTTTCTTAGCTTCCCAAAGAGCTGGAAGCAAGATGCTGTGGGGCCCAACTCGCCCTTTGGAAAGAAGCCTGCACGTTGTGCCTTTCAGCTCTAGGGCAAAGTAGCACACCCAGAGCAGAAGTCCTACTTCAGCCAGATCAGGCCTGCAAAGAAACTGCGTTTCACAGGCCTTTGGAAGAGATGTTCCCACTAGGCTGTAAGAGGACTGTGCAGAGCGAGTTGTTTCTTAGCTTCCCAAAGAGCTGGAAGCAAGATGCTGTGGGGCCCAACTCGCCCTTTGGAAAGAAGCCTGCACGTTGTGCCTTTCAGCTCTAGGGCAAAGTAGCACACCCAGAGCAGAAGTCCTACTTCAGCCAGATCAGGCCTGCAAAGAAACTGCGTTTCACAGGCCTTTGGAAGAGATGTTCCCACTAGGCTGTAAGAGCACTGTGCAGAGCGAGTTGTTTCTTAGCTTCCCAAAGAGCTGGAAGCAAGATGCTGTGGGGCCCAACTCGCCCTTTGGAAAGAAGCCTGCACGTTGTGCCTTTCAGCTCTAGGGCAAAGTAGCACACCCAGAGCAGAAGTCCTACTTCAGCCAGATCAGGCCTGCAAAGAAACTGCGTTTCACAGGCCTTTGGAAGAGATGTTCCCACTAGGCTGTAAGAGCACTGTGCAGAGCGAGTTGTTTCTTAGCTTCCCAAAGAGCTGGAAGCAAGATGCTGTGGGGCCCAACTCGCCCTTTGGAAAGAAGCCTGCACGTTGTGCCTTTCAGCTCTAGGGCAAAGTAGCACACCCAGAGCAGAAGTCCTACTTCAGCCAGATCAGGCCTGCAAAGAAACTGCGTTTCACAGGCCTTTGGAAGAGATGTTCCCTCTAGGCTGTAAGAGCACTGTGCAGAGCGAGTGGTTTCTTAGCTTCCCAAAGAGCTGGAAGCAAGATGCTGTGGGGCCCAACTCGCCCTTTGGAAAGAAGCCTGCACGTTGTGCCTTTCAGCTCTAGGGCAAAGTAGCACACCCAGAGCAGAAGTCCTACTTCAGCCAGATCAGGCCTGCAAAGAAACTGCGTTTCACAGGCCTTTGGAAGAGATGTTCCCACTAGGCTGTAAGAGCACTGTGCAGAGCGAGTTGTTTCTTAGCTTCCCAAAGAGCTGGAAGCAAGATGCTGTGGGGCCCAACTCGCCCTTTGGAAAGAAGCCTGCACGTTGTGCCTTTCAGCTCTAGGGCAAAGTAGCACACCCAGAGCAGAAGTCCTACTTCAGCCAGATCAGGCCTGCAAAGAAACTGCGTTTCACAGGCCTTTGGAAGAGATGTTCCCACTAGGCTGTAAGAGCACTGTGCAGAGCGAGTTGTTTCTTAGCTTCCCAAAGAGCTGGAAGCAAGATGCTGTGGGGCCCAACTCGCCCTTTGGAAAGAAGCCTGCACGTTGTGCCTTTCAGCTCTAGGGCAAAGTAGCACACCCAGACAAGAAGACTTACTTCAGCCAGATCAGGCCTGCAAAGAAACTGCGTTTCACAGTCCGTTTTAAGACATGTTCCCGGTAGGCTGTAAGAGCCCTATGCAGAGCGAGTTGTTTCTTAGCTGCTGTAAGAGCTGGATGCTGGACTTGAGGGACTTGTCTACCCTTGTGGAATCAAGGCAGGACTTTGTGCCTTGCAGCTCTAGCGCCATGTAGGACCCGGCAGAGCAGAAGTTCTACTTCAGCCAGATCAGGCCTGGGAAGAAACTGCGTTTCACAGGCCTTTGTAAGATTCGTTCCCTTAGGCTGTAAAACACCAGTGCAGAGCAAGTTGTTTCTTAGCTGCCCAAAGAGGTGGAAGCCCCACGCTGTGGGGCCTGTCTGCCCTTGAGGAGTCAAGGCAGGACTTTGAGCCTTGCAACTCTAGGCCGATGTAGGACACGGCATAGCAGCAGTTCTACCTCAGCGAGATAAGGCCTGCAGGAAACTGTATTTCTCAGGCCTTTGCAAGAGATGTTCCCGGTTGGCTGTAAGAGAGGTCTGCAGAGCGAATAGTTTCTTAGCTTCCCAAAGAGCTGGAAGCAAGATGCTTTGGGGCCCAACTCGCCCTTTGGAAAGAAAACTGCGGGTTGTGCCTCTCAGCTCCAGGGCAATGTAGCAAACCCAGAGCAGAAGTTCTACTTCAGCCAGATCAGGCCTGCAAAGAAACTGCGTTTCACAGGCCTTTGGAAGAGATGCTCCCGGTAGGCTGTAAGAGCACTGAGCAGAGCGAGTTGTTTCTTAGCTTCCCAAAGAGCTGGAAGCAAGATGCTGTGGGGCCCAACTCGCCCTTTGGAAAGAAGCCTGCACGTAGTGCCTTTCAGCTCTAGGGCAATGTAGCACACCCAGAGCAGAAGTCCTACTTCAGCCAGATCAGGCTTGCAAAGAAAGTGCGTTTCACAGGCCTTTGGAAGAGATGTTCCCGGTAGGCTGTAAGAGCACTGTGCAGAGCGAGTTGTTTCTTAGCTGCCGAAAGAGCTGGAAGCTGGACCTGAGGGACTTGTCTACCCTTGTGGAAACAAGGCAGGACTTTGTGCCTTGCAGCTCCAGCGCCATGTAGGACCCGGCAGAGCAGAAGTTCTACTTCAGCCAGATCAGGGATGGGAAGAAACTGCGTTTCACAGGCCTTTGGAAGAGATGTTCCCGGTAGGCTGTAAGAGCACTGTGCAGAGCGAGTTGTTTCTTAGATTCCCAAAGAGCTGGAAGCAAGATGCTCTGAGGCCCAACTCGCCCTTTGGAAAGAAGCCTGCACGTTGTGCCTTTCAGCTCTAGGGCAAAGTAGCACACCCAGAGCAGAAGTTCCACTTCAGCCAGATCAGGCCTGCAAAGAAACTGCGTTTCACGGGCCTTTGGAAGAGAAGTTCCCACTAGGCTGTAAGAGCACTGTGCAGAGCGAGTTGTTTCTTAGCTTCCCAAAGAGCTGGAAGCAAGATGCTGTGGGGCCCAACTCGCCCTTTGGAAAGAAGCCTGCACGTTGTGCCTTTCAGCTCTAGGGCAAAGTAGCACACCCAGAGCAGAAGTCCTACTTCAGCCAGATCAGGCCTGCAAAGAAACTGCGTTTCACAGGCCTTTGGAAGAGATGTTCCCACTAGGCTGTAAGAGCACTGTGCAGAGCGAGTTGTTTCTTAGCTTCCCAAAGAGCTGGAAGCAAGATGCTGTGGGGCCCAACTCGCCCTTTGGAAAGAAGCCTGCACGTTGTGCCTTTCAGCTCTAGGGCAAAGTAGCACACCCAGAGCAGAAGTCCAACTTCAGCCAGATCAGGCCTGCAAAGAAACTGCGTTTCACAGGCCTTTGGAAGAGATGTTCCCACTAGGCTGTAAGAGCACTGTGCAGAGCGAGTTGTTTCTTAGCTTCCCAAAGAGCTGGAAGCAAGATGCTGTGGGGCCCAACTCGCCCTTTGGAAAGAAGCCTGCACGTTGTGCCTTTCAGCTCTAGGGCAAAGTAGCACACCCATAGCAGAAGTCCTACTTCAGCCAGATCAGGCCTGCAAAGAAACTGCGTTTCACAGGCCTTTGGAAGAGATGTTCCCACTAGGCTGTAAGAGCACTGTGCAGAGCGAGTTGTTTCTTAGCTTCCCAAAGAGCTGGAAGCAAGATGCTGTGGGGCCCAACTCGCCCTTTGGAAAGAAGCCTGCACGTTGTGCCTTTCAGCTCTAGGGCAAAGTAGCACACCCAGAGCAGAAGTCCTACTTCAGCCAGATCAGGCCTGCAAAGAAACTGCGTTTCACAGGCCTTTGGAAGAGATGCTCCCACTAGGCTGTAAGAGCACTGTGCAGAGCGAGTTGTTTCTTAGCTTCCCAAAGAGCTGGAAGCAAGATGCTGTGGGGCCCAACTCGCCCTTTGGAAAGAAGCCTGCACGTTGTGCCTTTCAGCTCTAGGGCAAAGTAGCACACCCAGAGCAGAAGTCCTACTTCAGCCAGATCAGGCCTGCAAAGAAACTGCGTTTCACAGGCCTTTGGAAGAGATGCTCCCACTAGGCTGTAAGAGCACTGTGCAGAGCGAGTTGTTTCTTAGCTTCCCAAAGAGCTGGAAGCAAGATGCTGTGGGGCCCAACTCGCCCTTTGGAAAGAAGCCTGCATGTTGTGCCTTTCAGCTCTAGGGCAAAGTAGCACACCCAGAGCAGAAGTCCTACTTCAGCCAGATCAGGCCTGCAAAGAAACTGCGTTTCACAGGCCTTTGGAAGAGATGTTCCCGGTAGGCTGTAAGAGCACTGTGCAGAGCGAGTTGTTTCTTAGCTTCCCAAACAGCTGGAAGCAAGATGCTGTGGGGCCCAACTCGCCCTTTGGAAAGAAGCCTGCACGTTGTGCCTTTCAGCTCTAGGGCAAAGTAGCACACCCAGAGCAGAAGTCCTACTTCAGCCAGATCAGGCCTGCAAAGAAACTGCGTTTCACAGGCCTTTGGAAGAGATGTTCCCTCTAGGCTGTAAGAGCACTGTGCAGAGCGAGTGGTTTCTTAGCTTCCCAAAGAGCTGGAAGCAAGATGCTGTGGGGCCCAACTCGCCCTTTGGAAAGAAGCCTGCACGTTGTGCCTTTCAGCTCTAGGGCAAAGTAGCACACCCAGAGCAGAAGTCCTACTTCAGCCAGATCAGGCCTGCAAAGAAACTGCGTTTCACAGGCCTTTGGAAGAGATGTTCCCTCTAGGCTGTAAGAGCACTGTGCAGAGCGAGTTGTTTCTTAGCTTCCCAAAGAGCTGGAAGCAAGATGCTGTGGGGCCCAACTCGCCCTTTGGAAAGAAGCCTGCACGTTGTGCCTTTCAGCTCTAGGGCAAAGTAGCACACCCAGAGCAGAAGTCCTACTTCAGCCAGATCAGGCCTGCAAAGAAACTGCGTTTCACAGGCCTTTGGAAGAGATGTTCCCACTAGGCTGTAAGAGCACTGTGCAGAGCGAGTTGTTTCTTAGCTTCCCAAAGAGCTGGAAGCAAGATGCTGTGGGGCCCAACTCGCCCTTTGGAAAGAAGCCTGCACGTTGTGCCTTTCAGCTCTAGGGCAAAGTAGCACACCCATAGCAGAAGTCCTACTTCAGCCAGATCAGGCCTGCAAAGAAACTGCGTTTCACAGGCCTTTGGAAGAGATGTTCCCACTAGGCTGTTAGAGCACTGTGCAGAGCGAGTTGTTTCTTAGCTTCCCAAAGAGCTGGAAGCAAGATGCTGTGGGGCCCAACTCGCCCTTTGGAAAGAAGCCTGCACGTTGTGCCTTTCAGCTCTAGGGCAAAGTAGCACACCCAGAGCAGAAGTCCTACTTCAGCCAGATCAGGCCTGCAAAGAAACTGCGTTTCACAGGCCTTTGGAAGAGATGCTCCCACTAGGCTGTAAGAGCACTGTGCAGAGCGAGTTGTTTCTTAGCTTCCCAAAGAGCTGGAAGCAAGATGCTGTGGGGCCCAACTCGCCCTTTGGAAAGAAGCCTGCACGTTGTGCCTTTCAGCTCTAGGGCAAAGTAGCACACCCAGAGCAGAAGTCCTACTTCAGCCAGATCAGGCCTGCAAAGAAACTGCGTTTCACAGGCCTTTGGAAGAGATGTTCCCACTAGGCTGTAAGAGCACTGTGCAGAGCGAGTTGTTTCTTAGCTTCCCAAAGAGCTGGAAGCAAGATGCTGTGGGGCCCAACTCGCCCTTTGGAAAGAAGCCTGCACGTTGTGCCTTTCAGCTCTAGGGCAAAGTAGCACACCCAGAGCAGAAGTCCTACTTCAGCCAGATCAGGCCTGCAAAGAAACTGCGTTTCACAGGCCTTTGGAAGACTTGTTCCCGGTAGGCTGTAAGAGCACTGTGCAGAGCGAGTTGTTTCTTAGCTTCCCAAAGAGCTGGAAGCAAGATGCTGTGGGGCCCAACTCGCCCTTTGGAAAGAAGCCTGCACGTTGTGCCTTTCAGCTCTAGGGCAAAGTAGCACACCCAGAGCAGAAGTCCTACTTCAGCCAGATCAGGCCTGCAAAGAAACTGCGTTTCACAGGCCTTTGGAAGAGATGTTCCCACTAGGCTGTAAGAGCACTGTGCAGAGCGAGTTGTTTCTTAGCTTCCCAAAGAGCTGGAAGCAAGATGCTGTGGGGCCCAACTCGCCCTTTGGAAAGAAGCCTGCACGTTGTGCCTTTCAGCTCTAGGGCAAAGTAGCACACCCAGAGCAGAAGTCCTACTTCAGCCAGATCAGGCCTGCAAAGAAACTGCGTTTCACAGGCCTTTGGAAGAGATGCTCCCACTAGGCTGTAAGAGCACTGTGCAGAGCGAGTTGTTTCTTAGCTTCCCAAAGAGCTGGAAGCAAGATGCTGTGGGGCCCAACTCGCCCTTTGGAAAGAAGCCTGCACGTTGTGCCTTTCAGCTCTAGGGCAAAGTAGCACACCCAGAGCAGAAGTCCTACTTCAGCCAGATCAAGCCTGCAAAGAAACTGCGTTTCACAGGCCTTTGGAAGAGATGTTCCCGGTAGGCTGTAAGAGCACTGTGCAGAGCGAGTTGTTTCTTAGCTTCCCAAAGAGCTGGAAGCAAGATGCTGTGGGGCCCAACTCGCCCTTTGGAAAGAAGCCTGCACGTTGTGCCTTTCAGCTCTAGGGCAAAGTAGCACACCCAGAGCAGAAGTCCTACTTCAGCCAGATCAGGCCTGCAAAGAAACTGCGTTTCACAGGCCTTTGGAAGAGATGTTCCCTCTAGGCTGTAAGAGCACTGTGCAGAGCGAGTGGTTTCTTAGCTTCCCAAAGAGCTGGAAGCAAGATGCTGTGGGGCCCAACTCGCCCTTTGGAAAGAAGCCTGCACGTTGTGCCTTTCAGCTCTAGGGCAAAGTAGCACACCCAGAGCAGAAGTCCTACTTCAGCCAGATCAGGCCTGCAAAGAAACTGCGTTTCACAGGCCTTTGGAAGAGATGTTCCCTCTAGGCTGTAAGAGCACTGTGCAGAGCGAGTTGTTTCTTAGCTTCCCAAAGAGCTGGAAGCAAGATGCTGTGGGGCCCAACTCGCCCTTTGGAAAGAAGCCTGCACGTTGTGCCTTTCAGCTCTAGGGCAAAGTAGCACACCCAGAGCAGAAGTCCTACTTCAGCCAGATCAGGCCTGCAAAGAAACTGCGTTTCACAGGCCTTTGGAAGAGATGTTCCCACTAGGCTGTAAGAGCACTGTGCAGAGCGAGTTGTTTCTTAGCTTCCCAAAGAGCTGGAAGCAAGATGCTGTGGGGCCCAACTCGCCCTTTGGAAAGAAGCCTGCACGTTGTGCCTTTCAGCTCTAGGGCAAAGTAGCACACCCAGAGCAGAAGTCCTACTTCAGCCAGATCAGGCCTGCAAAGAAACTGCGTTTCACAGGCCTTTGGAAGAGATGTTCCCTCTAGGCTGTAAGAGCACTGTGCAGAGCGAGTGGTTTCTTAGCTTCCCAAAGAGCTGGAAGCAAGATGCTGTGGGGCCCAACTCGCCCTTTGGAAAGAAGCCTGCACGTTGTGCCTTTCAGCTCTAGGGCAAAGTAGCACACCCAGAGCAGAAGTCCTACTTCAGCCAGATCAGGCCTGCAAAGAAACTGCGTTTCACAGGCCTTTGGAAGAGATGTTCCCTCTAGGCTGTAAGAGCACTGTGCAGAGCGAGTTGTTTCTTAGCTTCCCAAAGAGCTGGAAGCAAGATGCTGTGGGGCCCAACTCGCCCTTTGGAAAGAAGCCTGCACGTTGTGCCTTTCAGCTCTAGGGCAAAGTAGCACACCCAGAGCAGAAGTCCTACTTCAGCCAGATCAGGCCTGCAAAGAAACTGCGTTTCACAGGCCTTTGGAAGAGATGTTCCCTCTAGGCTGTAAGAGCACTGTGCAGAGCGAGTTGTTTCTTAGCTTCCCAAAGAGCTGGAAGCAAGATGCTGTGGGGCCCAACTCGCCCTTTGGAAAGAAGCCTGCACGTTGTGCCTTTCAGCTCTAGGGCAAAGTAGCACACCCAGAGCAGAAGTCCTACTTCAGCCAGATCAGGCCTGCAAAGAAACTGCGTTTCACAGGCCTTTGGAAGAGATGTTCCCACTAGGCTGTAAGAGCACTGTGCAGAGCGAGTTGTTTCTTAGCTTCCCAAAGAGCTGGAAGCAAGATGCTGTGGGGCCCAACTCGCCCTTTGGAAAGAAGCCTGCACGTTGTGCCTTTCAGCTCTAGGGCAAAGTAGCACACCCAGAGCAGAAGTCCTACTTCAGCCAGATCAGGCCTGCAAAGAAACTGCGTTTCACAGGCCTTTGGAAGAGATGTTCCCGGTAGGCTGTAAGAGGACTGTGCAGAGCGAGTTGTTTCTTAGCTTCCCAAAGAGCTGGAAGCAAGATGCTGTGGGGCCCAACTCGCCCTTTGGAAAGAAGCCTGCACGTTGTGCCTTTCAGCTCTAGGGCAAAGTAGCACACCCAGAGCAGAAGTCCTACTTCAGCCAGATCAGGCCTGCAAAGAAACTGCGTTTCACAGGCCTTTGGAAGAGATGTTCCCACTAGGCTGTAAGAGCACTGTGCAGAGCGAGTTGTTTCTTAGCTTCCCAAAGAGCTGGAAGCAAGATGCTGTGGGGCCAACTCGCCCTTTGGAAAGAAGCCTGCACGTTGTGCCTTTCAGCTCTAGGGCAAAGTAGCACACCCAGAGCAGAAGTCCTACTTCAGCCAGATCAGGCCTGCAAAGAAACTGCGTTTCACAGGCCTTTGGAAGAGATGATCCCACTAGGCTGTAAGAGCACTGTGCAGAGCGAGTTGTTTCTTAGCTTCCCAAAGAGCTGGAAGCAAGATGCTGTGGGGCCCAACTCGCCCTTTGGAAAGAAGCCTGCACGTTGTGCCTTTCAGCTCTAGGGCTAAGTAGCACACCCAGAGCAGAAGTCCTACTTCAGCCAGATCAGGCCTGCAAAGATACTGCCTTTCACAGGGCTTTGGAAGAGATGTTCCCACTAGGCTGTAAGAGCACTGTGCAGAGCGAGTGGTTTCTTAGCTTCCCAAAGAGCTGGAAGCAAGATGCTGTGGGGCCCAACTCGCCCTTTGGAAAGAAGCCTGCACGTTGTGCCTTTCAGCTCTAGGGCAAAGTAGCACACCCAGAGCAGAAGTCCTACTTCAGCCAGATCAGGCCTGCAAAGAAACTGCGTTTCACAGGCCTTTGGAAGACATGTTCCCGGTAGGCTATAAGAGCACTGTGCAGAGCGAGTTGTTTCTTAGCTTCCCAAAGAGCTGGAAGCAAGATGCTGTGGGGCCCAACTCGCCCTTTGGAAAGAAGCCTGCACGTTGTGCCTTTCAGCTCTAGGGCAAAGTAGCCCACCCAGAGCAGAAGTCCTACTTCAGCCAGATCAGGCCTGCAAAGAAACTGCGTTTCACAGGCCTTTGGAAGACTTGTTCCCGGTAGGCTGTAAGAGCACTGTGCAGAGCGAGTTGTTTCTTAGCTTCCCAAAGAGCTGGAAGCAAGATGCTGTGGGGCCCAACTCGCCCTTTGGAAAGAAGCCTGCACGTTGTGCCTTTCAGCTCTAGGGCAAAGTAGCACACCCAGAGCAGAAGTCCTACTTCAGCCAGATCAGGCCTGCAAAGAAACTGCGTTTCACAAGCCTTTGGAAGAGATGTTCCCACTAGGCTGTAAGAGCACTGTGCAGAGCGAGTTGTTTCTTAGCTTCCCAAAGAGCTGGAAGCAAGATGCTGTGGGGCCCAACTCGCCCTTTGGAAAGAAGCCTGCACGTTGTGCCTTTCAGCTCTAGGGCAAAGTAGCACACCCAGAGCAGAAGTCCTACTTCAGCCAGATCAGGCCTGCAAAGAAACTGCGTTTCACAGGCCTTTGGAAGAGATGTTCCCACTAGGCTGTAAGAGCACTGTGCAGAGCGAGTTGTTTCTTAGCTTCCCAAAGAGCTGGAAGCAAGATGCTGTGGGGCCCAACTCGCCCTTTGGAAAGAAGCCTGCACGTTGTGCCTTTCAGCTCTAGGGCAAAGTAGCACACCCAGAGCAGAAGTCCTACTTCAGCCAGATCAGGCCTGCAAAGAAACTGCGTTTCACAGGCCTTTGGAAGACTTGTTCCCGGTAGGCTGTAAGAGCACTGTGCAGAGCGAGTTGTTTCTTAGCTTCCCAAAGAGCTGGAAGCAAGATGCTGTGGGGCCCAACTCGCCCTTTGGAAAGAAGCCTGCACGTTGTGCCTTTCAGCTCTAGGGCAAAGTAGCACACCCAGAGCAGAAGTCCTACTTCAGCCAGATCAGGCCTGCAAAGAAACTGCGTTTCACAGGCCTTTGGAAGAGATGTTCCCACTAGGCTGTAAGAGCACTGTGCAGAGCGAGTTGTTTCTTAGCTTCCCAAAGAGCTGGAAGCAAGATGCTGTGGGGCCCAACTCGCCCTTTGGACAGAAGCCTGCACGTTGTGCCTTTCAGCTCTAGGGCAAAGTAGCACACCCAGAGCAGAAGTCCTACTTCAGCCAGATCAGGCCTGCAAAGAAACTGCGTTTCACAGGCCTTTGGAAGAGATGTTCCCTCTAGGCTGTAAGAGCACTGTGCAGAGCGAGTGGTTTCTTAGCTTCCCAAAGAGCTGGAAGCAAGATGCTGTGGGGCCCAACTCGCCCTTTGGAAAGAAGCCTGCACGTTGTGCCTTTCAGCTCTAGGGCAAAGTAGCACACCCAGAGCAGAAGTCCTACTTCAGCCAGATCAGGCCTGCAAAGAAACTGCGTTTCACAGGCCTTTGGAAGAGATGTTCCCACTAGGCTGTAAGAGCACTGTGCAGAGCGAGTGGTTTCTTAGCTTCCCAAAGAGCTGGAAGCAAGATGCTGTGGGGCCCAACTCGCCCTTTGGAAAGAAGCCTGCACGTTGTGCCTTTCAGCTCTAGGGCAAAGTAGCACACCCAGAGCAGAAGTCCAACTTCAGCCAGATCAGGCCTGCAAAGAAACTGCGTTTCACAGGCCTTTGGAAGAGATGTTCCCGGTAGGCTGTAAGAGCACTGTGCAGAGCGAGTTGTTTCTTAGCTTCCCAAAGAGCTGGAAGCAAGATGCTGTGGGGCCCAACTCGCCCTTTGGAAAGAAGCCTGCACGTTGTGCCTTTCAGCTCTAGGGCAAAGTAGCACACCCAGAGCAGAAGTCCTACTTCAGCCAGATCAGGCCTGCAAAGAAACTGCGTTTCACAGGCCTTTGGAAGAGATGTTCCCGGTAGGCTGTAAGAGCACTGTGCAGAGCGAGTTGTTTCTTAGCTTCCCAAAGAGCTGGAAGCAAGATGCTGTGGGGCCCAACTCGCCCTTTGGAAAGAAGCCTGCACGTTGTGCCTTTCAGCTCTAGGGCAAAGTAGCACACCCAGAGCAGAAGTCCTACTTCAGCCAGATCAGGCCTGCAAAGAAACTGCGTTTCACAGGCCTTTGGAAGAGATGTTCCCGGTAGGCTGTAAGAGCACTGTGCAGAGCGAGTTGTTTCTTAGCTTCCCAAAGAGCTGGAAGCAAGATGCTGTGGGGCCCAACTCGCCCTTTGGAAAGAAGCCTGCACGTTGTGCCTTTCAGCTCTAGGGCAAAGTAGCACACCCAGAGCAGAAGTCCTACTTCAGCCAGATCAGGCCTGCAAAGAAACTGCGTTTCACAGGCCTTTGGAAGAGATGCTCCCACTAGGCTGTACGAGCACTGTGCAGAGCGAGTTGTTTCTTAGCTTCCCAAAGAGCTGGAAGCAAGATGCTGTGGGGCCCAACTCGCCCTTTGGAAAGAAGCCTGCACGTTGTGCCTTTCAGCTCTAGGGCAAAGTAGCACACCCAGAGCAGAAGTCCTACTTCAGCCAGATCAGGCCTGCAAAGAAACTGCCTTTCACAGGCCTTTGGAAGAGATGTTCCCTCTAGGCTGTAAGAGCACTGTGCAGAGCGAGTGGTTTCTTAGCTTCCCAAAGAGCTGGAAGCAAGATGCTGTGGGGCCCAACTCGCCCTTTGGAAAGAAGCCTGCACGTTGTGCCTTTCAGCTCTAGGGCAAAGTAGCACACCCAGAGCAGAAGTCCTACTTCAGCCAGATCAGGCCTGCAAAGAAACTGCGTTTCACAGGCCTTTGGAAGAGATGTTCCCTCTAGGCTGTAAGAGCACTGTGCAGAGCGAGTTGTTTCTTAGCTTCCCAAAGAGCTGGAAGCAAGATGCTGTGGGGCCCAACTCGCCCTTTGGAAAGAAGCCTGCACGTTGTGCCTTTCAGCTCTAGGGCAAAGTAGCACACCCAGAGCAGAAGTCCAACTTCAGCCAGATCAGGCCTGCAAAGAAACTGCGTTTCACAGGCCTTTGGAAGAGATGTTCCCACTAGGCTGTAAGAGCACTGTGCAGAGCGAGTTGTTTCTTAGCTTCCCAAAGAGCTGGAAGCAAGATGCTGTGGGGCCCAACTCGCCCTTTGGAAAGAAGCCTGCACGTTGTGCCTTTCAGCTCTAGGGCAAAGTAGCACACCCATAGCAGAAGTCCTACTTCAGCCAGATCAGGCCTGCAAAGAAACTGCGTTTCACAGGCCTTTGGAAGAGATGTTCCCGGTAGGCTGTAAGAGCACTGTGCAGAGCGAGTTGTTTCTTAGCTTCCCAAAGAGCTGGAAGCAAGATGCTGTGGGGCCCAACTCGCCCTTTGGAAAGAAGCCTGCACGTTGTGCCTTTCAGCTCTAGGGCAAAGTAGCACACCCAGAGCAGAAGTCCTACTTCAGCCACATCAGGCCTGCAAAGAAACTGCGTTTCACAGGCCTTTGGAAGAGATGCTCCCACTAGGCTGTAAGAGCACTGTGCAGAGCGAGTTGTTTCTTAGCTTCCCAAAGAGCTGGAAGCAAGATGCTGTGGGGCCCAACTCGCCCTTTGGAAAGAAGCCTGCACGTTGTGCCTTTCAGCTCTAGGGCAAAGTAGCACACCCAGAGCAGAAGTCCTACTTCAGCCAGATCAGGCCTGCAAAGAAACTGCGTTTCACAGGCCTTTGGAAGAGATGCTCCCACTAGGCTGTAAGAGCACTGTGCAGAGCGAGTTGTTTCTTAGCTTCCCAAAGAGCTGGAAGCAAGATGCTGTGGGGCCCAACTCGCCCTTTGGAAAGAAGCCTGCACGTTGTGCCTTTCAGCTCTAGGGCAAAGTAGCACACCCAGAGCAGAAGTCCTACTTCAGCCAGATCAGGCCTGCAAAGAAACTGCGTTTCACAGGCCTTTGGAAGAGATGTTCCCACTAGGCTGTAAGAGCACTGTGCAGAGCGAGTTGTTTCTTAGCTTCCCAAAGAGCTGGAAGCAAGATGCTGTGGGGCCCAACTCGCCCTTTGGAAAGAAGCCTGCACGTTGTGCCTTTCAGCTCTAGGGCAAAGTAGCACACCCAGAGCAGAAGTCCTACTTCAGCCAGATCAGGCCTGCAAAGAAACTGCGTTTCACAGGCCTTTGGAAGAGATGTTCCCGGTAGGCTGTAAGAGCACTGTGCAGAGCGAGTTGTTTCTTAGCTTCCCAAAGAGCTGGAAGCAAGATGCTGTGGGGCCCAACTCGCCCTTTGGAAAGAAGCCTGCACGTTGTGCCTTTCAGCTCTAGGGCAAAGTAGCACACCCAGAGCAGAAGTCCTACTTCAGCCAGATCAGGCCTGCAAAGAAACTGCGTTTCACAGGCCTTTGGAAGAGATGCTCCCACTAGGCTGTAAGAGCACTGTGCAGAGCGAGTTGTTTCTTAGCTTCCCAAAGAGCTGGAAGCAAGATGCTGTGGGGCCCAACTCGCCCTTTGGAAAGAAGCCTGCACGTTGTGCCTTTCAGCTCTAGGGCAAAGTAGCACACCCAGAGCAGAAGTCCTACTTCAGCCAGATCAGGCCTGCAAAGAAACTGCGTTTCACAGGCCTTTGGAAGAGATGCTCCCACTAGGCTGTAAGAGCACTGTGCAGAGCGAGTTGTTTCTTAGCTTCCCAAAGAGCTGGAAGCAAGATGCTGTGGGGCCCAACTCGCCCTTTGGAAAGAAGCCTGCACGTTGTGCCTTTCAGCTCTAGGGCAAAGTAGCACACCCAGAGCAGAAGTCCTACTTCAGCCAGATCAGGCCTGCAAAGAAACTGCCTTTCACAGGCCTTTGGAAGAGATGTTCCCGGTAGGCTGTAAGAGCACTGTGCAGAGCGAGTTGTTTCTTAGCTTCCCAAACAGCTGGAAGCAAGATGCTGTGGGGCCCAACTCGCCCTTTGGAAAGAAGCCTGCACGTTGTGCCTTTCAGCTCTAGGGCAAAGTAGCACACCCAGAGCAGAAGTCCTACTTCAGCCAGATCAGGCCTGCAAAGAAACTGCGTTTCACAGGCCTTTGGAAGAGATGTTCCCTCTAGGCTGTAAGAGCACTGTGCAGAGCCAGTGGTTTCTTAGCTTCCCAAAGAGCTGGAAGCAAGATGCTGTGGGGCCCAACTCGCCCTTTGGAAAGAAGCCTGCACGTTGTGCCTTTCAGCTCTAGGGCAAAGTAGCACACCCAGAGCAGAAGTCCTACTTCAGCCAGATCAGGCCTGCAAAGAAACTGCGTTTCACAGGCCTTTGGAAGAGATGTTCCCTCTAGGCTGTAAGAGCACTGTGCAGAGCAAGTGGTTTCTTAGCTTCCCAAAGAGCTGGAAGCAAGATGCTGTGGGGCCCAACTCGCCCTTTGGAAAGAAGCCTGCACGTTGTGCCTTTCAGCTCTAGGGCAAAGTAGCACACCCAGAGCAGAAGTCCTACTTCAGCCAGATCAGGCCTGCAAAGAAACTGCGTTTCACAGGCCTTTGGAAGAGATGTTCCCACTAGGCTGTTAGAGCACTGTGCAGAGCGAGTTGTTTCTTAGCTTCCCAAAGAGCTGGAAGCAAGATGCTGTGGGGCCCAACTCGCCCTTTGGAAAGAAGCCTGCACGTTGTGCCTTTCAGCTCTAGGGCAAAGTAGCACACCCAGAGCAGAAGTCCTACTTCAGCCAGATCAGGCCTGCAAAGAAACTGCGTTTCACAGGCCTTTGGAAGAGATGCTCCCACTAGGCTGTAAGAGCACTGTGCAGAGCGAGTTGTTTCTTAGCTTCCCAAAGAGCTGGAAGCAAGATGCTGTGGGGCCCAACTCGCCCTTTGGAAAGAAGCCTGCACGTTGTGCCTTTCAGCTCTAGGGCAAAGTAGCACACCCAGAGCAGAAGTCCTACTTCAGCCAGATCAGGCCTGCAAAGAAACTGCGTTTCACAGGCCTTTGGAAGAGATGTTCCCACTAGGCTGTAAGAGCACTGTGCAGAGCGAGTGGTTTCTTAGCTTCCCAAAGAGCTGGAAGCAAGATGCTGTGGGGCCCAACTCGCCCTTTGGAAAGAAGCCTGCACGTTGTGCCTTTCAGCTCTAGGGCAAAGTAGCACACCCAGAGCAGAAGTCCTACTTCAGCCAGATCAGGCCTGCAAAGAAACTGCGTTTCACAGGCCTTTGGAAGACTTGTTCCCGGTAGGCTGTAAGAGCACTGTGCAGAGCGAGTTGTTTCTTAGCTTCCCAAAGAGCTGGAAGCAAGATGCTGTGGGGCCCAACTCGCCCTTTGGAAAGAAGCCTGCACGTTGTGCCTTTCAGCTCTAGGGCAAAGTAGCACACCCAGAGCAGAAGTCCTACTTCAGCCAGATCAGGCCTGCAAAGAAACTGCGTTTCACAGGCCTTTGGAAGAGATGTTCCCACTAGGCTGTAAGAGCACTGTGCAGAGCGAGTTGTTTCTTAGCTTCCCAAAGAGCTGGAAGCAAGATGCTGTGGGGCCCAACTCGCCCTTTGGAAAGAAGCCTGCACGTTGTGCCTTTCAGCTCTAGGGCAAAGTAGCACACCCAGAGCAGAAGTCCTACTTCAGCCAGATCAGGCCTGCAAAGAAACTGCGTTTCACAGGCCTTTGGAAGACATGTTCCCGGTAGGCTGTAAGAGCACTGTGCAGAGCGAGTTGTTTCTTAGCTTCCCAAAGAGCTGGAAGCAAGATGCTGTGGGGCCCAACTCGCCCTTTGGAAAGAAGCCTGCACGTTGTGCCTTTCAGCTCTAGGGCAAAGTAGCACACCCAGAGCAGAAGTCCTACTTCAGCCAGATCAGGCCTGCAAAGAAACTGCGTTTCACAGGCCTTTGGAAGACTTGTTCCCGGTAGGCTGTAAGAGCACTGTGCAGAGCGAGTTGTTTCTTAGCTTCCCAAAGAGCTGGAAGCAAGATGCTGTGGGGCCCAACTCGCCCTTTGGAAAGAAGCCTGCACGTTGTGCCTTTCAGCTCTAGGGCAAAGTAGCACACCCAGAGCAGAAGTCCTACTTCAGCCAGATCAGGCCTGCAAAGAAACTGCGTTTCACAGGCCTTTGGAAGAGATGTTCCCACTAGGCTGTAAGAGCACTGTGCAGAGCGAGTTGTTTCTTAGCTTCCCAAAGAGCTGGAAGCAAGATGCTGTGAGGCCCAACTCGCCCTTTGGAAAGAAGCCTGCACGTTGTGCCTTTCAGCTCTAGGGCAAAGTAGCACACCCAGAGCAGAAGTCCTACTTCAGCCAGATCAGGCCTGCAAAGAAACTGCGTTTCAAAGACCTTTGGAAGAGATGTTCCCACTAGGCTGTAAGAGCACTGTCCAGAGCAAGTTGTTTCTTAGCTTCCCAAAGAGCTGGAAGCAAGATGCTGTGGGGCCCAACTCGCCCTTTGGAAAGAAGCCTGCACGTTGTGCCTTTCAGCTCTAGGGCAAAGTAGCACACCCAGAGCAGAAGTCCTACTTCAGCCAGATCAGACCTGCAAAGAAACTGCGTTTCACAGGCCTTTGGAAGAGATGCTCCCACTAGGCTGTAAGAGCACTGTGCAGAGCGAGTGGTTTCTTAGCTTCCCAAAGAGCTGGAAGCAAGATGCTGTGGGGCCCAACTCGCCCTTTGGAAAGAAGCCTGCACGTTGTGCCTTTCAGCTCTAGGGCAAAGTAGCACACCCAGAGCAGAAGTCCTACTTCAGCCAGATCAGGCCTGCAAAGAAACTGCGTTTCACAGGCCTTTGGAAGAGATGTTCCCACTAGGCTGTAAGAGCACTGTGCAGAGCGAGTGGTTTCTTTGCTTCCCAAAGAGCTGGAAGCAAGATGCTGTGGGGCCAAACTCGCCCTTTGGAAAGAAGCCTGCACGTTGTGCCTTTCAGCTCTAGGGCAAAGTAGCACACCCAGAGCAGAAGTCCTACTTCAGCCAGATCAGGCCTGCAAAGAAACTGCGTTTCACAGGCCTTTGGAAGAGATGTTCCCGGTAGGCTGTAAGAGCACTGTGCAGAGCGAGTGGTTTCTTAGCTTCCCAAAGAGCTGGAAGCAAGATGCTGTGGGGCCCAACTCGCCCTTTGGAAAGAAGCCTGCACGTTGTGCCTTTCAGCTCTAGGGCAAAGTAGCACACCCAGAGCAGAAGTCCTACTTCAGCCAGATCAGGCCTGCAAAGAAACTGCGTTTCACAGGCCTTTGGAAGAGATGTTCCCTCTAGGCTGTAAGAGCACTGTGCAGAGCGAGTTGTTTCTTAGCTTCCCAAAGAGCTGGAAGCAAGATGCTGTGGGGCCCAACTCGCCCTTTGGAAAGAAGCCTGCACGTTGTGCCTTTCAGCTCTAGGGCAAAGTAGCACACCCAGAGCAGAAGTCCAACTTCAGCCAGATCAGGCCTGCAAAGAAACTGCGTTTCACAGGCCTTTGGAAGAGATGTTCCCACTAGGCTGTAAGAGCACTGTGCAGAGCGAGTTGTTTCTTAGCTTCCCAAAGAGCTGGAAGCAAGATGCTGTGGGGCCCAACTCGCCCTTTGGAAAGAAGCCTGCACGTTGTGCCTTTCAGCTCTAGGGCAAAGTAGCACACCCATAGCAGAAGTCCTACTTCAGCCAGATCAGGCCTGCAAAGAAACTGCGTTTCACAGGCCTTTGGAAGAGATGTTCCCACTAGGCTGTTAGAGCACTGTGCAGAGCGAGTTGTTTCTTAGCTTCCCAAAGAGCTGGAAGCAAGATGCTGTGGGGCCCAACTCGCCCTTTGGAAAGAAGCCTGCACGTTGTGCCTTTCAGCTCTAGGGCAAAGTAGCACACCCAGAGCAGAAGTCCTACTTCAGCCAGATCAGGCCTGCAAAGAAACTGCGTTTCACAGGCCTTTGGAAGAGATGCTCCCACTAGGCTGTAAGAGCACTGTGCAGAGCGAGTTGTTTTTTAGCCTCCCAAAGAGCTGGAAGCAAGATGCTGTGGGGCCCAACTCGCCCTTTGGAAAGAAGCCTGCACGTTGTGCCTTTCAGCTCTAGGGCAAAGTAGCACACCCAGAGCAGAAGTCCTACTTCAGCCAGATCAGGCCTGCAAAGAAACTGCGTTTCACAGGCCTTTGGAAGAGATGTTCCCGGTAGGCTGTAAGAGGACTGTGCAGAGCGAGTTGTTTCTTAGCTTCCCAAAGAGCTGGAAGCAAGATGCTGTGGGGCCCAACTCGCCCTTTGGAAAGAAGCCTGCACGTTGTGCCTTTCAGCTCTAGGGCAAAGTAGCACACCCAGAGCAGAAGTCCTACTTCAGCCAGATCAGGCCTGCAAAGAAACTGCGTTTCACAGGCCTTTGGAAGACTTGTTCCCGGTAGGCTGTAAGAGCACTGTGCAGAGCGAGTTGTTTCTTAGCTTCCCAAAGAGCTGGAAGCAAGATGCTGTGGGGCCCAACTCGCCCTTTGGAAAGAAGCCTGCACGTTGTGCCTTTCAGCTCTAGGGCAAAGTAGCACACCCAGAGCAGAAGTCCTACTTCAGCCAGATCAGGCCTGCAAAGAAACTGCGTTTCACAGGCCTTTGGAAGAGATGCTCCCACTAGGCTGTAAGAGCACTGTGCAGAGCGAGTTGTTTTTTAGCCTCCCAAAGAGCTGGAAGCAAGATGCTGTGGGGCCCAACTCGCCCTTTGGAAAGAAGCCTGCACGTTGTGCCTTTCAGCTCTAGGGCAAAGTAGCACACCCAGAGCAGAAGTCCTACTTCAGCCAGATCAGGCCTGCAAAGAAACTGCGTTTCACAGGCCTTTGGAAGAGATGCTCCCACTAGGCTGTAAGAGCACTGTGCAGAGCGAGTTGTTTTTTAGCCTCCCAAAGAGCTGGAAGCAAGATGCTGTGGGGCCCAACTCGCCCTTTGGAAAGAAGCCTGCACGTTGTGCCTTTCAGCTCTAGGGCAAAGTAGCACACCCAGAGCAGAAGTCCTACTTCAGCCAGATCAGGCCTGCAAAGAAACTGCGTTTCACAGGCCTTTGGAAGAGATGTTCCCGGTAGGCTGTAAGAGGACTGTGCAGAGCGAGTTGTTTCTTAGCTTCCCAAAGAGCTGGAAGCAAGATGCTGTGGGGCCCAACTCGCCCTTTGGAAAGAAGCCTGCACGTTGTGCCTTTCAGCTCTAGGGCAAAGTAGCACACCCAGAGCAGAAGTCCTACTTCAGCCAGATCAGGCCTGCAAAGAAACTGCGTTTCACAGGCCTTTGGAAGACTTGTTCCCGGTAGGCTGTAAGAGCACTGTGCAGAGCGAGTTGTTTCTTAGCTTCCCAAAGAGCTGGAAGCAAGATGCTGTGGGGCCCAACTCGCCCTTTGGAAAGAAGCCTGCACGTTGTGCCTTTCAGCTCTAGGGCAAAGTAGCACACCCAGAGCAGAAGTCCTACTTCAGCCAGATCAGGCCTGCAAAGAAACTGCGTTTCAAAGACCTTTGGAAGAGATGTTCCCACTAGGCTGTAAGAGCACTGTCCAGAGCAAGTTGTTTCTTAGCTTCCCAAAGAGCTGGAAGCAAGATGCTGTGGGGCCCAACTCGCCCTTTGGAAAGAAGCCTGCACGTTGTGCCTTTCAGCTCTAGGGCAAAGTAGCACACCCAGAGCAGAAGTCCTACTTCAGCCAGATCAGACCTGCAAAGAAACTGCGTTTCACAGGCCTTTGGAAGAGATGCTCCCACTAGGCTGTAAGAGCACTGTGCAGAGCGAGTGGTTTCTTAGCTTCCCAAAGAGCTGGAAGCAAGATGCTGTGGGGCCCAACTCGCCCTTTGGAAAGAAGCCTGCACGTTGTGCCTTTCAGCTCTAGGGCAAAGTAGCACACCCAGAGCAGAAGTCCTACTTCAGCCAGATCAGGCCTGCAAAGAAACTGCGTTTCACAGGCCTTTGGAAGAGATGTTCCCACTAGGCTGTAAGAGCACTGTGCAGAGCGAGTGGTTTCTTTGCTTCCCAAAGAGCTGGAAGCAAGATGCTGTGGGGCCAAACTCGCCCTTTGGAAAGAAGCCTGCACGTTGTGCCTTTCAGCTCTAGGGCAAAGTAGCACACCCAGAGCAGAAGTCCTACTTCAGCCAGATCAGGCCTGCAAAGAAACTGCGTTTCACAGGCCTTTGGAAGAGATGTTCCCGGTAGGCTGTAAGAGCACTGTGCAGAGCGAGTGGTTTCTTAGCTTCCCAAAGAGCTGGAAGCAAGATGCTGTGGGGCCCAACTCGCCCTTTGGAAAGAAGCCTGCACGTTGTGCCTTTCAGCTCTAGGGCAAAGTAGCACACCCAGAGCAGAAGTCCTACTTCAGCCAGATCAGGCCTGCAAAGAAACTGCGTTTCACAGGCCTTTGGAAGAGATGTTCCCTCTAGGCTGTAAGAGCACTGTGCAGAGCGAGTTGTTTCTTAGCTTCCCAAAGAGCTGGAAGCAAGATGCTGTGGGGCCCAACTCGCCCTTTGGAAAGAAGCCTGCACGTTGTGCCTTTCAGCTCTAGGGCAAAGTAGCACACCCAGAGCAGAAGTCCAACTTCAGCCAGATCAGGCCTGCAAAGAAACTGCGTTTCACAGGCCTTTGGAAGAGATGTTCCCACTAGGCTGTAAGAGCACTGTGCAGAGCGAGTTGTTTCTTAGCTTCCCAAAGAGCTGGAAGCAAGATGCTGTGGGGCCCAACTCGCCCTTTGGAAAGAAGCCTGCACGTTGTGCCTTTCAGCTCTAGGGCAAAGTAGCACACCCATAGCAGAAGTCCTACTTCAGCCAGATCAGGCCTGCAAAGAAACTGCGTTTCACAGGCCTTTGGAAGAGATGTTCCCACTAGGCTGTTAGAGCACTGTGCAGAGCGAGTTGTTTCTTAGCTTCCCAAAGAGCTGGAAGCAAGATGCTGTGGGGCCCAACTCGCCCTTTGGAAAGAAGCCTGCACGTTGTGCCTTTCAGCTCTAGGGCAAAGTAGCACACCCAGAGCAGAAGTCCTACTTCAGCCAGATCAGGCCTGCAAAGAAACTGCGTTTCACAGGCCTTTGGAAGAGATGCTCCCACTAGGCTGTAAGAGCACTGTGCAGAGCGAGTTGTTTTTTAGCCTCCCAAAGAGCTGGAAGCAAGATGCTGTGGGGCCCAACTCGCCCTTTGGAAAGAAGCCTGCACGTTGTGCCTTTCAGCTCTAGGGCAAAGTAGCACACCCAGAGCAGAAGTCCTACTTCAGCCAGATCAGGCCTGCAAAGAAACTGCGTTTCACAGGCCTTTGGAAGAGATGTTCCCGGTAGGCTGTAAGAGGACTGTGCAGAGCGAGTTGTTTCTTAGCTTCCCAAAGAGCTGGAAGCAAGATGCTGTGGGGCCCAACTCGCCCTTTGGAAAGAAGCCTGCACGTTGTGCCTTTCAGCTCTAGGGCAAAGTAGCACACCCAGAGCAGAAGTCCTACTTCAGCCAGATCAGGCCTGCAAAGAAACTGCGTTTCACAGGCCTTTGGAAGACTTGTTCCCGGTAGGCTGTAAGAGCACTGTGCAGAGCGAGTTGTTTCTTAGCTTCCCAAAGAGCTGGAAGCAAGATGCTGTGGGGCCCAACTCGCCCTTTGGAAAGAAGCCTGCACGTTGTGCCTTTCAGCTCTAGGGCAAAGTAGCACACCCAGAGCAGAAGTCCTACTTCAGCCAGATCAGGCCTGCAAAGAAACTGCGTTTCACAGGCCTTTGGAAGAGATGTTCCCACTAGGCTGTAAGAGCACTGTGCAGAGCGAGTTGTTTCTTAGCTTCCCAAAGAGCTGGAAGCAAGATGCTGTGGGGCCCAACTCGCCCTTTGGAAAGAAGCCTGCACGTTGTGCCTTTCAGCTCTAGGGCAAAGTAGCACACCCAGAGCAGAAGTCCTACTTCAGCCAGATCAGGCCTGCAAAGAAACTGCGTTTCACAGGCCTTTGGAAGAGATGTTCCCACTAGGCTGTAAGAGCACTGTGCAGAGCGAGTTGTTTCTTAGCTTCCCAAAGAGCTGGAAGCAAGATGCTGTGGGGCCCAACTCGCCCTTTGGAAAGAAGCCTGCACGTTGTGCCTTTCAGCTCTAGGGCAAAGTAGCACACCCAGAGCAGAAGTCCTACTTCAGCCAGATCAGGCCTGCAAAGAAACTGCGTTTCACAGGCCTTTGGAAGAGATGTTCCCTCTAGGCTGTAAGAGCACTGTGCAGAGCGAGTTGTTTCTTAGCTTCCCAAAGAGCTGGAAGCAAGATGCTGTGGGGCCCAACTCGCCCTTTGGAAAGAAGCCTGCACGTTGTGCCTTTCAGCTCTAGGGCAAAGTAGCACACCCAGAGCAGAAGTCCTACTTCAGCCAGATCAGGCCTGCAAAGAAACTGCGTTTCACAGGCCTTTGGAAGAGATGTTCCCACTAGGCTGTAAGAGCACTGTGCAGAGCGAGTTGTTTCTTAGCTTCCCAAAGAGCTGGAAGCAAGATGCTGTGGGGCCCAACTCGCCCTTTGGAAAGAAGCCTGCACGTTGTGCCTTTCAGCTCTAGGGCAAAGTAGCACACCCATAGCAGAAGTCCTACTTCAGCCAGATCAGGCCTGCAAAGAAACTGCGTTTCACAGGCCTTTGGAAGAGATGTTCCCGGTAGGCTGTAAGAGCACTGTGCAGAGCGAGTTGTTTCTTAGCTTCCCAAAGAGCTGGAAGCAAGATGCTGTGGGGCCCAACTCGCCCTTTGGAAAGAAGCCTGCACGTTGTGCCTTTCAGCTCTAGGGCAAAGTAGCACACCCAGAGCAGAAGTCCTACTTCAGCCAGATCAGGCCTGCAAAGAAACTGCGTTTCACAGGCCTTTGGAAGAGATGCTCCCACTAGGCTGTAAGAGCACTGTGCAGAGCGAGTTGTTTCTTAGCTTCCCAAAGAGCTGGAAGCAAGATGCTGTGGGGCCCAACTCGCCCTTTGGAAAGAAGCCTGCACGTTGTGCCTTTCAGCTCTAGGGCAAAGTAGCACACCCAGAGCAGAAGTCCTACTTCAGCCAGATCAGGCCTGCAAAGAAACTGCCTTTCACAGGCCTTTGGAAGAGATGTTCCCGGTAGGCTGTAAGAGCACTGTGCAGAGCGAGTTGTTTCTTAGCTTCCCAAACAGCTGGAAGCAAGATGCTGTGGGGCCCAACTCGCCCTTTGGAAAGAAGCCTGCACGTTGTGCCTTTCAGCTCTAGGGCAAAGTAGCACACCCAGAGCAGAAGTCCTACTTCAGCCAGATCAGGCCTGCAAAGAAACTGCGTTTCACAGGCCTTTGGAAGAGATGTTCCCTCTAGGCTGTAAGAGCACTGTGCAGAGCGAGTGGTTTCTTAGCTTCCCAAAGAGCTGGAAGCAAGATGCTGTGGGGCCCAACTCGCCCTTTGGAAAGAAGCCTGCACGTTGTGCCTTTCAGCTCTAGGGCAAAGTAGCACACCCAGAGCAGAAGTCCTACTTCAGCCAGATCAGGCCTGCAAAGAAACTGCGTTTCACAGGCCTTTGGAAGAGATGTTCCCTCTAGGCTGTAAGAGCACTGTGCAGAGCGAGTTGTTTCTTAGCTTCCCAAAGAGCTGGAAGCAAGATGCTGTGGGGCCCAACTCGCCCTTTGGAAAGAAGCCTGCACGTTGTGCCTTTCAGCTCTAGGGCAAAGTAGCACACCCAGAGCAGAAGTCCAAATTCAGCCAGATCAGGCCTGCAAAGAAACTGCGTTTCACAGGCCTTTGGAAGAGATGTTCCCACTAGGCTGTAAGAGCACTGTGCAGAGCGAGTTGTTTCTTAGCTTCCCAAAGAGCTGGAAGCAAGATGCTGTGGGGCCCAACTCGCCCTTTGGAAAGAAGCCTGCACGTTGTGCCTTTCAGCTCTAGGGCAAAGTAGCACACCCATAGCAGAAGTCCTACTTCAGCCAGATCAGGCCTGCAAAGAAACTGCGTTTCACAGGCCTTTGGAAGAGATGTTCCCACTAGGCTGTTAGAGCACTGTGCAGAGCGAGTTGTTTCTTAGCTTCCCAAAGAGCTGGAAGCAAGATGCTGTGGGGCCCAACTCGCCCTTTGGAAAGAAGCCTGCACGTTGTGCCTTTCAGCTCTAGGGCAAAGTAGCACACCCAGAGCAGAAGTCCTACTTCAGCCAGATCAGGCCTGCAAAGAAACTGCGTTTCACAGGCCTTTGGAAGAGATGCTCCCACTAGGCTGTAAGAGCACTGTGCAGAGCGAGTTGTTTCTTAGCTTCCCAAAGAGCTGGAAGCAAGATGCTGTGGGGCCCAACTCGCCCTTTGGAAAGAAGCCTGCACGTTGTGCCTTTCAGCTCTAGGGCAAAGTAGCACACCCAGAGCAGAAGTCCTACTTCAGCCAGATCAGGCCTGCAAAGAAACTCCGTTTCACAGGCCTTTGGAAGAGATGTTCCCACTAGGCTGTAAGAGCACTGTGCAGAGCGAGTTGTTTCTTAGCTTCCCAAAGAGCTGGAAGCAAGATGCTGTGGGGCCCAACTCGCCCTTTGGAAAGAAGCCTGCACGTTGTGCCTTTCAGCTCTAGGGCAAAGTAGCACACCCAGAGCAGAAGTCCTACTTCAGCCAGATCAGGCCTGCAAAGAAACTGCGTTTCACAGGCCTTTGGAAGACTTGTTCCCGGTAGGCTGTAAGAGCACTGTGCAGAGCGAGTTGTTTCTTAGCTTCCCAAAGAGCTGGAAGCAAGATGCTGTGGGGCCCAACTCGCCCTTTGGAAAGAAGCCTGCACGTTGTGCCTTTCAGCTCTAGGGCAAAGTAGCACACCCAGAGCAGAAGTCCAACTTCAGCCAGATCAGGCCTGCAAAGAAACTGCGTTTCACAGGCCTTTGGAAGAGATGTTCCCACTAGGCTGTAAGAGCACTGTGCAGAGCGAGTTGTTTCTTAGCTTCCCAAAGAGCTGGAAGCAAGATGCTGTGGGGCCCAACTCGCCCTTTGGAAAGAAGCCTGCACGTTGTGCCTTTCAGCTCTAGGGCAAAGTAGCACACCCAGAGCAGAAGTCCTACTTCAGCCAGATCAGGCCTGCAAAGAAACTGCGTTTCACAGGCCTTTGGAAGAGATGTTCCCACTAGGCTGTAAGAGGACTGTGCAGAGCGAGTTGTTTCTTAGCTTCCCAAAGAGCTGGAAGCAAGATGCTGTGGGGCCCAACTCGCCCTTTGGAAAGAAGCCTGCACATTGTGCCTTTCAGCTCTAGGGCAAAGTAGCACACCCAGAGCAGAAGTCCTACTTCAGCCAGATCAGGCCTGCAAAGAAACTGCGTTTCACAGGCCTTTGGAAGAGATGTTCCCGGTAGGCTGTAAGAGCACTGTGCAGAGTGAGTTGTTTCTTAGCTTCCCAAAGAGCTGGAAGCAAGATGCTGTGGGGCCCAACTCGCCCTTTGGAAAGAAGCCTGCACGTTGTGCCTTTCAGCTCTAGGGCAAAGTAGCACACCCAGAGCAGAAGTCCTACTTCAGCCAGATCAGGCCTGCAAAGAAACTGCGTTTCACAGGCCTTTGGAAGAGATGTTCCCGGTAGGCTGTAAGAGCACTGTGCAGAGCGAGTTGTTTCTTAGCTTCCCAAAGAGCTGGAAGCAAGATGCTGTGGGGCCCAACTCGCCCTTTGGAAAGAAGCCTGCACGTTGTGCCTTTCAGCTCTAGGGCAAAGTAGCACACCCAGAGCAGAAGTCCTACTTCAGCCAGATCAGGCCTGCAAAGAAACTGCGTTTCACAGGCCTTTGGAAGAGATGCTCCCACTAGGCTGTAAGAGCACTGTGCAGAGCGAGTTGTTTCTTAGCTTCCCAAAGAGCTGGAAGCAAGATGCTGTGGGGCCCAACTCGCCCTTTGGAAAGAAGCCTGCACGTTGTGCCTTTCAGCTCTAGGGCAAAGTAGCACACCCAGAGCAGAAGTCCTACTTCAGCCAGATCAGGCCTGCAAAGAAACTGCGTTTCACAGGCCTTTGGAAGAGATGTTCCCTCTAGGCTGTAAGAGCACTGTGCAGAGCGAGTGGTTTCTTAGCTTCCCAAAGAGCTGGAAGCAAGATGCTGTGGGGCCCAACTCGCCCTTTGGAAAGAAGCCTGCACGTTGTGCCTTTCAGCTCTAGGGCAAAGTAGCACACCCAGAGCAGAAGTCCTACTTCAGCCAGATCAGGCCTGCAAAGAAACTGCGTTTCACAGGCCTTTGGAAGAGATGTTCCCTCTAGGCTGTAAGAGCACTGTGCAGAGCGAGTTGTTTCTTAGCTTCCCAAAGAGCTGGAAGCAAGATGCTGTGGGGCCCAACTCGCCCTTTGGAAAGAAGCCTGCACGTTGTGCCTTTCAGCTCTAGGGCAAAGTAGCACACCCAGAGCAGAAGTCCTACTTCAGCCAGATCAGGCCTGCAAAGAAACTGCGTTTCACAGGCCTTTGGAAGAGATGTTCCCACTAGGCTGTAAGAGCACTGTGCAGAGCGAGTTGTTTCTTAGCTTCCCAAAGAGCTGGAAGCAAGATGCTGTGGGGCCCAACTCGCCCTTTGGAAAGAAGCCTGCACGTTGTGCCTTTCAGCTCTAGGGCAAAGTAGCACACCCAGAGCAGAAGTCCTACTTCAGCCAGATCAGGCCTGCAAAGAAACTGCGTTTCACAGGCCTTTGGAAGAGATGTTCCCGGTAGGCTGTAAGAGCACTGTGCAGAGCGAGTTGTTTCTTAGCTTCCCAAAGAGCTGGAAGCAAGATGCTGTGGGGCCCAACTCGCCCTTTGGAAAGAAGCCTGCACGTTGTGCCTTTCAGCTCTAGGGCAAAGTAGCACACCCAGAGCAGAAGTCCTACTTCAGCCAGATCAGGCCTGCAAAGAAACTGCGTTTCACAGGCCTTTGGAAGAGATGTTCCCGGTAGGCTGTAAGAGCACTGTGCAGAGCGAGTTGTTTCTTAGCTTCCCAAAGAGCTGGAAGCAAGATGCTGTGGGGCCCAACTCGCCCTTTGGAAAGAAGCCTGCACGTTGTGCCTTTCAGCTCTAGGGCAAAGTAGCACACCCAGAGCAGAAGTCCTACTTCAGCCAGATCAGGCCTGCAAAGAAACTGCGTTTCACAGGCCTTTGGAAGAGATGTTCCCGGTAGGCTGTAAGAGCACTGTGCAGAGCGAGTTGTTTCTTAGCTTCCCAAAGAGCTGGAAGCAAGATGCTGTGGGGCCCAACTCGCCCTTTGGAAAGAAGCCTGCACGTTGTGCCTTTCAGCTCTAGGGCAAAGTAGCACACCCAGAGCAGAAGTCCTACTTCAGCCAGATCAGGCCTGCAAAGAAACTGCGTTTCACAGGCCTTTGGAAGAGATGCTCCCACTAGGCTGTACGAGCACTGTGCAGAGCGAGTTGTTTCTTAGCTTCCCAAAGAGCTGGAAGCAAGATGCTGTGGGGCCCAACTCGCCCTTTGGAAAGAAGCCTGCACGTTGTGCCTTTCAGCTCTAGGGCAAAGTAGCACACCCAGAGCAGAAGTCCTACTTCAGCCAGATCAGGCCTGCAAAGAAACTGCCTTTCACAGGCCTTTGGAAGAGATGTTCCCTCTAGGCTGTAAGAGCACTGTGCAGAGCGAGTGGTTTCTTAGCTTCCCAAAGAGCTGGAAGCAAGATGCTGTGGGGCCCAACTCGCCCTTTGGAAAGAAGCCTGCACGTTGTGCCTTTCAGCTCTAGGGCAAAGTAGCACACCCAGAGCAGAAGTCCTACTTCAGCCAGATCAGGCCTGCAAAGAAACTGCGTTTCACAGGCCTTTGGAAGAGATGTTCCCTCTAGGCTGTAAGAGCACTGTGCAGAGCGAGTTGTTTCTTAGCTTCCCAAAGAGCTGGAAGCAAGATGCTGTGGGGCCCAACTCGCCCTTTGGAAAGAAGCCTGCACGTTGTGACTTTCAGCTCTAGGGCAAAGTAGCACACCCAGAGCAGAAGTCCAACTTCAGCCAGATCAGGCCTGCAAAGAAACTGCGTTTCACAGGCCTTTGGAAGAGATGTTCCCACTAGGCTGTAAGAGCACTGTGCAGAGCGAGTTGTTTCTTAGCTTCCCAAAGAGCTGGAAGCAAGATGCTGTGGGGCCCAACTCGCCCTTTGGAAAGAAGCCTGCACGTTGTGCCTTTCAGCTCTAGGGCAAAGTAGCACACCCAGAGCAGAAGTCCTACTTCAGCCAGATCAGGCCTGCAAAGAAACTGCGTTTCACAGGCCTTTGGAAGAGATGTTCCCGGTAGGCTGTAAGAGCACTGTGCAGAGCGAGTTGTTTCTTAGCTTCCCAAAGAGCTGGAAGCAAGATGCTGTGGGGCCCAACTCGCCCTTTGGAAAGAAGCCTGCACGTTGTGCCTTTCAGCTCTAGGGCAAAGTAGCACACCCAGAGCAGAAGTCCTACTTCAGCCACATCAGGCCTGCAAAGAAACTGCGTTTCACAGGCCTTTGGAAGAGATGCTCCCACTAGGCTGTAAGAGCACTGTGCAGAGCGAGTTGTTTCTTAGCTTCCCAAAGAGCTGGAAGCAAGATGCTGTGGGGCCCAACTCGCCCTTTGGAAAGAAGCCTGCACGTTGTGCCTTTCAGCTCTAGGGCAAAGTAGCACACCCAGAGCAGAAGTCCTACTTCAGCCAGATCAGGCCTGCAAAGAAACTGCGTTTCACAGGCCTTTGGAAGAGATGTTCCCGGTAGGCTGTAAGAGCACTGTGCAGAGCGAGTTGTTTCTTAGCTTCCCAAAGAGCTGGAAGCAAGATGCTGTGGGGCCCAACTCGCCCTTTGGAAAGAAGCCTGCACGTTGTGCCTTTCAGCTCTAGGGCAAAGTAGCACACCCAGAGCAGAAGTCCTACTTCAGCCAGATCAGGCCTGCAAAGAAACTGCGTTTCACAGGCCTTTGGAAGAGATGCTCCCACTAGGCTGTAAGAGCACTGTGCAGAGCGAGTTGTTTCTTAGCTTCCCAAAGAGCTGGAAGCAAGATGCTGTGGGGCCCAACTCGCCCTTTGGAAAGAAGCCTGCACGTTGTGCCTTTCAGCTCTAGGGCAAAGTAGCACACCCAGAGCAGAAGTCCTACTTCAGCCAGATCAGGCCTGCAAAGAAACTGCCTTTCACAGGCCTTTGGAAGAGATGTTCCCGGTAGGCTGTAAGAGCACTGTGCAGAGCGAGTTGTTTCTTAGCTTCCCAAAGAGCTGGAAGCAAGATGCTGTGGGGCCCAACTTGCCCTTTGGAAAGAAGCCTGCACGTTGTGCCTTTCAGCTCTAGGGCAAAGTAGCACACCCAGAGCAGAAGTCCTACTTCAGCCAGATCAGGCCTGCAAAGAAACTGCGTTTCACAGGCCTTTGGAAGAGATGTTCCCACTAGGCTGTAAGAGCACTGTGCAGAGCGAGTTGTTTCTTAGCTTCCCAAAGAGCTGGAAGCAAGATGCTGTGGGGCCCAACTCGCCCTTTGGAAAGAAGCCTGCACGTTCTGCCTTTCAGCTCTAGGGCAAAGTAGCACACCCAGAGCAGAAGTCCTACTTCAGCCAGATCAGGCCTGCAAAGAAACTGCGTTTCACAGGCCTTTGGAAGACATGTTCCCGGTAGGCTGTAAGAGCACTGTGCAGAGCGAGTTGTTTCTTAGCTTCCCAAAGAGCTGGAAGCAAGATGCTGTGGGGCCCAACTCGCCCTTTGGAAAGAAGCCTGCACGTTGTGCCTTTCAGCTCTAGGGCAAAGTAGCCCACCCAGAGCAGAAGTCCAACTTCAGCCAGATCAGGCCTGCAAAGAAACTGCGTTTCACAGGCCTTTGGAAGACTTGTTCCCTCTAGGCTGTAAGAGCACTGTGCAGAGCGAGTTGTTTCTTATCTTCCCAAAGAGCTGGAAGCAAGATGCTGTGGGGCCCAACTCGCCCTTTGGAAAGAAGCCTGCACGTTGTGCCTTTCAGCTCTAGGGCAAAGTAGCACACCCAGAGCAGAAGTCCTACTTCAGCCAGATCAGGCCTGCAAAGAAACTGCGTTTCACAGGCCTTTGGAAGAGATGTTCCCTCTAGGCTGTAAGAGCACTGTGCAGAGCGAGTTGTTTCTTAGCTTCCCAAAGAGCTGGAAGCAAGATGCTGTGGGGCCCAACTCGCCCTTTGGAAAGAAGCCTGCACGTTGTGCCTTTCAGCTCTAGGGCAAAGTAGCACACCCAGAGCAGAAGTCCAACTTCAGCCAGATCAGGCCTGCAAAGAAACTGCGTTTCACAGGCCTTTGGAAGAGATGTTCCCGGTAGGATGTAAGAGCACTGTGCAGAGCGAGTTGTTTCTTAGCTTCCCAAAGAGCTGGAAGCAAGATGCTGTGGGGCCCAACTCGCCCTTTGGAAAGAAGCCTGCACGTTGTGCCTTTCAGCTCTAGGGCAAAGTAGCACACCCAGAGCAGAAGTCCTACTTCAGCCAGATCAGGCCTGCAAAGAAACTGCGTTTCACAGGCCTTTGGAAGAGATGTTCCCACTAGGCTGTTAGAGCACTGTGCAGAGCGAGTTGTTTCTTAGCTTCCCAAAGAGCTGGAAGCAAGATGCTGTGGGGCCCAACTCGCCCTTTGGAAAGAAGCCTGCACGTTGTGCCTTTCAGCTCTAGGGCAAAGTAGCACACCCAGAGCAGAAGTCCTACTTCAGCCAGATCAGGCCTGCAAAGAAACTGCGTTTCACAGGCCTTTGGAAGAGATGCTCCCACTAGGCTGTAAGAGCACTGTGCAGAGCGAGTTGTTTCTTAGCTTCCCAAAGAGCTGGAAGCAAGATGCTGTGGGGCCCAACTCGCCCTTTGGAAAGAAGCCTGCACGTTGTGCCTTTCAGCTCTAGGGCAAAGTAGCACACCCAGAGCAGAAGTCCTACTTCAGCCAGATCAGGCCTGCAAAGAAACTGCGTTTCACAGGCCTTTGGAAGAGATGTTCCCACTAGGCTGTAAGAGCACTGTGCAGAGCGAGTTGTTTCTTAGCTTCCCAAAGAGCTGGAAGCAAGATGCTGTGGGGCCCAACTCGCCCTTTGGAAAGAAGCCTGCACGTTGTGCCTTTCAGCTCTAGGGCAAAGTAGCACACCCAGAGCAGAAGTCCTACTTCAGCCAGATCAGGCCTGCAAAGAAACTGCGTTTCACAGGCCTTTGGAAGAGATGCTCCCACTAGGCTGTAAGAGCACTGTGCAGAGCGAGTTGTTTCTTAGCTTCCCAAAGAGCTGGAAGCAAGATGCTGTGGGGCCCAACTCGCCCTTTGGAAAGAAGCCTGCACGTTGTGCCTTTCAGCTCTAGGGCAAAGTAGCACACCCAGAGCAGAAGTCCTACTTCAGCCAGATCAGGCCTGCAAAGAAACTGCGTTTCACAGGCCTTTGGAAGACATGTTCCCGGTAGGCTGTAAGAGCACTGTGCAGAGCGAGTTGTTTCTTAGCTTCCCAAACAGCTGGAAGCAAGATGCTGTGGGGCCCAACTCGCCCTTTGGAAAGAAGCCTGCACGTTGTGCCTTTCAGCTCTAGGGCAAAGTAGCACACCCAGAGCAGAAGTCCTACTTCAGCCAGATCAGGCCTGCAAAGAAACTGCGTTTCACAGGCCTTTGGAAGAGATGTTCCCTCTAGGCTGTAAGAGCACTGTGCAGAGCGAGTGGTTTCTTAGCTTCCCAAAGAGCTGGAAGCAAGATGCTGTGGGGCCCAACTCGCCCTTTGGAAAGAAGCCTGCACGTTGTGCCTTTCAGCTCTAGGGCAAAGTAGCACACCCAGAGCAGAAGTCCAACTTCAGCCAGATCAGGCCTGCAAAGAAACTGCGTTTCACAGGCCTTTGGAAGAGATGTTCCCTCTAGGCTGTAAGAGCACTGTGCAGAGCGAGTTGTTTCTTAGCTTCCCAAAGAGCTGGAAGCAAGATGCTGTGGGGCCCAACTCGCCCTTTGGAAAGAAGCCTGCACGTTGTGCCTTTCAGCTCTAGGGCAAAGTAGCACACCCAGAGCAGAAGTCCTACTTCAGCCAGATCAGGCCTGCAAAGAAACTGCGTTTCACAGGCCTTTGGAAGACTTGTTCCCGGTAGGCTGTAAGAGCACTGTGCAGAGCGAGTTGTTTCTTAGCTTCCCAAAGAGCTGGAAGCAAGATGCTGTGGGGCCCAACTCGCCCTTTGGAAAGAAGCCTGCACGTTGTGCCTTTCAGCTCTAGGGCAAAGTAGCACACCCAGAGCAGAAGTCCTACTTCAGCCAGATCAGGCCTGCAAAGAAACTGCGTTTCACAGGCCTTTGGAAGAGATGTTCCCACTAGGCTGTAAGAGCACTGTGCAGAGCGAGTTGTTTCTTAGCTTCCCAAAGAGCTGGAAGCAAGATGCTGTGGGGCCCAACTCGCCCTTTGGAAAGAAGCCTGCACGTTGTGCCTTTCAGCTCTAGGGCAAAGTAGCACACCCAGAGCAGAAGTCCTACTTCAGCCAGATCAGGCCTGCAAAGAAACTGCGTTTCACAGGCCTTTGGAAGACTTGTTCCCGGTAGGCTGTAAGAGCACTGTGCAGAGCGAGTTGTTTCTTAGCTTCCCAAAGAGCTGGAAGCAAGATGCTGTGGGGCCCAACTCGCCCTTTGGAAAGAAGCCTGCACGTTGTGCCTTTCAGCTCTAGGGCAAAGTAGCACACCCAGAGCAGAAGTCCTACTTCAGCCAGATCAGGCCTGCAAAGAAACTGCGTTTCACAGGCCTTTGGAAGACATGTTCCCGGTAGGCTATAAGAGCACTGTGCAGAGCGAGTTGTTTCTCAGCTTCCCAAAGAGCTGGAAGCAAGATGCTGTGGGGCCCAACTCGCCCTTTGGAAAGAAGCCTGCACGTTGTGCCTTTCAGCTCTAGGGCAAAGTAGCCCACCCAGAGCAGAAGTCCTACTTCAGCCAGATCAGGCCTGCAAAGAAACTGCGTTTCACAGGCCTTTGGAAGACTTGTTCCCGGTAGGCTGTAAGAGCACTGTGCAGAGCGAGTTGTTTCTTAGCTTCCCAAAGAGCTGGAAGCAAGATGCTGTGGGGCCCAACTCGCCCTTTGGAAAGAAGCCTGCACGTTGTGCCTTTCAGCTCTAGGGCAAAGTAGCACACCCAGAGCAGAAGTCCTACTTCAGCCAGATCAGGCCTGCAAAGAAACTGCGTTTCACAGGCCTTTGGAAGAGATGTTCCCACTAGGCTGTAAGAGCACTGTGCAGAGCGAGTTGTTTCTTAGCTTCCCAAAGAGCTGGAAGCAAGATGCTGTGGGGCCCAACTCGCCCTTTGTCAAGAAGCCTGCACGTTGTGCCTTTCAGCTCTAGGGCAAAGTAGCACACCCAGAGCAGAAGTCCTACTTCAGCCAGATCAGGCCTGCAAAGAAACTGCGTTTCACAGGCCTTTGGAAGAGATGTTCCCACTAGGCTGTAAGAGCACTGTGCAGAGCGAGTTGTTTCTTAGCTTCCCAAAGAGCTGGAAGCAAGATGCTGTGGGGCCCAACTCGCCCTTTGGAAAGAAGCCTGCACGTTGTGCCTTTCAGCTCTAGGGCAAAGTAGCACACCCAGAGCAGAAGTCCTACTTCAGCCAGATCAGGCCTGCAAAGAAACTGCGTTTCACAGGCCTTTGGAAGAGATGTTCCCACTAGGCTGTAAGAGCACTGTGCAGAGCGAGTTGTTTCTTAGCTTCCCAAAGAGCTGGAAGCAAGATGCTGTGGGGCCCAACTCGCCCTTTGGAAAGAAGCCTGCACGTTGTGCCTTTCAGCTCTAGGGCAAAGTAGCACACCCAGAGCAGAAGTCCTACTTCAGCCAGATCAGGCCTGCAAAGAAACTGCGTTTCACAGGCCTTTGGAAGAGATGTTCCCACTAGGCTGTAAGAGCACTGTGCAGAGCGAGTTGTTTCTTAGCTTCCCAAAGAGCTGGAAGCAAGATGCTGTGGGGCCCAACTCGCCCTTTGGAAAGAAGCCTGCACGTTGTGCCTTTCAGCTCTAGGGCAAAGTAGCCCACCCAGAGCAGAAGTCCTACTTCAGCCAGATCAGGCCTGCAAAGAAACTGCGTTTCACAGGCCTTTGGAAGACTTGTTCCCGGTAGGCTGTAAGAGCACTGTGCAGAGCGAGTTGTTTCTTAGCTTCCCAAAGAGCTGGAAGCAAGATGCTGTGGGGCCCAACTCGCCCTTTGGAAAGAAGCCTGCACGTTGTGCCTTTCAGCTCTAGGGCAAAGTAGCACACCCAGAGCAGAAGTCCAACTTCAGCCAGATCAGGCCTGCAAAGAAACTGCGTTTCACAGGCCTTTGGAAGAGATGTTCCCACTAGGCTGTAAGAGCACTGTGCAGAGCGAGTTGTTTCTTAGCTTCCCAAAGAGCTGGAAGCAAGATGCTGTGGGGCCCAACTCGCCCTTTGGAAAGAAGCCTGCACGTTGTGCCTTTCAGCTCTAGGGCAAAGTAGCACACCCAGAGCAGAAGTCCTACTTCAGCCAGATCAGGCCTGCAAAGAAACTGCGTTTCACAGGCCTTTGGAAGAGATGCTCCCACTAGGCTGTAAGAGCACTGTGCAGAGCGAGTTGTTTCTTAGCTTCCCAAAGAGCTGGAAGCAAGATGCTGTGGGGCCCAACTCGCCCTTTGGAAAGAAGCCTGCACGTTGTGCCTTTCAGCTCTAGGGCAAAGTAGCACACCCAGAGCAGAAGTCCTACTTCAGCCAGATCAGGCCTGCAAAGAAACTGCGTTTCACAGGCCTTTGGAAGAGATGTTCCCACTAGGCTGTAAGAGCACTGTGCAGAGCGAGTTGTTTCTTAGCTTCCCAAAGAGCTGGAAGCAAGATGCTGTGGGGCCCAACTCGCCCTTTGGAAAGAAGCCTGCACGTTGTGCCTTTCAGCTCTAGGGCAAAGTAGCACACCCAGAGCAGAAGTCCTACTTCAGCCAGATCAGGCCTGCAAAGAAACTGCGTTTCACAGGCCTTTGGAAGACTTGTTCCCGGTAGGCTGTAAGAGCACTGTGCAGAGCGAGTTGTTTCTTAGCTTCCCAAAGAGCTGGAAGCAAGATGCTGTGGGGCCCAACTCGCCCTTTGGAAAGAAGCCTGCACGTTGTGCCTTTCAGCTCTAGGGCAAAGTAGCACACCCAGAGCAGAAGTCCTACTTCAGCCAGATCAGGCCTGCAAAGAAACTGCGTTTCACAGGCCTTTGGAAGAGATGTTCCCACTAGGCTGTAAGAGCACTGTGCAGAGCGAGTTGTTTCTTAGCTTCCCAAAGAGCTGGAAGCAAGATGCTGTGGGGCCCAACTCGCCCTTTGGAAAGAAGCCTGCACGTTGTGCCTTTCAGCTCTAGGGCAAAGTAGCACACCCAGAGCAGAAGTCCTACTTCAGCCAGATCAGGCCTGCAAAGAAACTGCGTTTCACAGGCCTTTGGAAGAGATGCTCCCACTAGGCTGTAAGAGCACTGTGCAGAGCGAGTTGTTTCTTAGCTTCCCAAAGAGCTGGAAGCAAGATGCTGTGGGGCCCAACTCGCCCTTTGGAAAGAAGCCTGCACGTTGTGCCTTTCAGCTCTAGGGCAAAGTAGCACACCCAGAGCAGAAGTCCTACTTCAGCCAGATCAGGCCTGCAAAGAAACTGCGTTTCACAGGCCTTTGGAAGACATGTTCCCGGTAGGCTGTAAGAGCACTGTGCAGAGCGAGTTGTTTCTTAGCTTCCCAAACAGCTGGAAGCAAGATGCTGTGGGGCCCAACTCGCCCTTTGGAAAGAAGCCTGCACGTTGTGCCTTTCAGCTCTAGGGCAAAGTAGCACACCCAGAGCAGAAGTCCTACTTCAGCCAGATCAGGCCTGCAAAGAAACTGCGTTTCACAGGCCTTTGGAAGAGATGTTCCCTCTAGGCTGTTAGAGCACTGTGCAGAGCGAGTGGTTTCTTAGCTTCCCAAAGAGCTGGAAGCAAGATGCTGTGGGGCCCAACTCGCCCTTTGGAAAGAAGCCTGCACGTTGTGCCTTTCAGCTCTAGGGCAAAGTAGCCCACCCAGAGCAGAAGTCCTACTTCAGCCAGATCAGGCCTGCAAAGAAACTGCGTTTCACAGGCCTTTGGAAGAGATGTTCCCTCTAGGCTGTAAGAGCACTGTGCAGAGCGAGTTGTTTCTTAGCTTCCCAAAGAGCTGGAAGCAAGATGCTGTGGGGCCCAACTCGCCCTTTGGAAAGAAGCCTGCACGTTGTGCCTTTCAGCTCTAGGGCAAAGTAGCACACCCAGAGCAGAAGTCCTACTTCAGCCAGATCAGGCCTGCAAAGAAACTGCGTTTCACAGGCCTTTGGAAGACTTGTTCCCGGTAGGCTGTAAGAGCACTGTGCAGAGCGAGTTGTTTCTTAGCTTCCCAAAGAGCTGGAAGCAAGATGCTGTGGGGCCCAACTCGCCCTTTGGAAAGAAGCCTGCACGTTGTGCCTTTCAGCTCTAGGGCAAAGTAGCACACCCAGAGCAGAAGTCCTACTTCAGCCAGATCAGGCCTGCAAAGAAACTGCGTTTCACAGGCCTTTGGAAGAGATGTTCCCACTAGGCTGTAAGAGCACTGTGCAGAGCGAGTTGTTTCTTAGCTTCCCAAAGAGCTGGAAGCAAGATGCTGTGGGGCCCAACTCGCCCTTTGGAAAGAAGCCTGCACGTTGTGCCTTTCAGCTCTAGGGCAAAGTAGCACACCCAGAGCAGAAGTCCTACTTCAGCCAGATCAGGCCTGCAAAGAAACTGCGTTTCACAGGCCTTTGGAAGACATGTTCCCGGTAGGCTATAAGAGCACTGTGCAGAGCGAGTTGTTTCTTAGCTTCCCAAAGAGCTGGAAGCAAGATGCTGTGGGGCCCAACTCGCCCTTTGGAAAGAAGCCTGCACGTTGTGCCTTTCAGCTCTAGGGCAAAGTAGCCCACCCAGAGCAGAAGTCCTACTTCAGCCAGATCAGGCCTGCAAAGAAACTGCGTTTCACAGGCCTTTGGAAGACTTGTTCCCGGTAGGCTGTAAGAGCACTGTGCAGAGCGAGTTGTTTCTTAGCTTCCCAAAGAGCTGGAAGCAAGATGCTGTGGGGCCCAACTCGCCCTTTGGAAAGAAGCCTGCACGTTGTGCCTTTCAGCTCTAGGGCAAAGTAGCACACCCAGAGCAGAAGTCCTACTTCAGCCAGATCAGGCCTGCAAAGAAACTGCGTTTCACAGGCCTTTGGAAGAGATGTTCCCACTAGGCTGTAAGAGCACTGTGCAGAGCGAGTTGTTTCTTAGCTTCCCAAAGAGCTGGAAGCAAGATGCTGTGGGGCCCAACTCGCCCTTTGTCAAGAAGCCTGCACGTTGTGCCTTTCAGCTCTAGGGCAAAGTAGCACACCCAGAGCAGAAGTCCTACTTCAGCCAGATCAGGCCTGCAAAGAAACTGCGTTTCACAGGCCTTTGGAAGAGATGTTCCCACTAGGCTGTAAGAGCACTGTGCAGAGCGAGTTGTTTCTTAGCTTCCCAAAGAGCTGGAAGCAAGATGCTGTGGGGCCCAACTCGCCCTTTGGAAAGAAGCCTGCACGTTGTGCCTTTCAGCTCTAGGGCAAAGTAGCACACCCAGAGCAGAAGTCCTACTTCAGCCAGATCAGGCCTGCAAAGAAACTGCGTTTCACAGGCCTTTGGAAGAGATGTTCCCACTAGGCTGTAAGAGCACTGTGCAGAGCGAGTTGTTTCTTAGCTTCCCAAAGAGCTGGAAGCAAGATGCTGTGGGGCCCAACTCGCCCTTTGGAAAGAAGCCTGCACGTTGTGCCTTTCAGCTCTAGGGCAAAGTAGCACACCCAGAGCAGAAGTCCTACTTCAGCCAGATCAGGCCTGCAAAGAAACTGCGTTTCACAGGCCTTTGGAAGAGATGTTCCCACTAGGCTGTAAGAGCACTGTGCAGAGCGAGTTGTTTCTTAGCTTCCCAAAGAGCTGGAAGCAAGATGCTGTGGGGCCCAACTCGCCCTTTGGAAAGAAGCCTGCACGTTGTGCCTTTCAGCTCTAGGGCAAAGTAGCCCACCCAGAGCAGAAGTCCTACTTCAGCCAGATCAGGCCTGCAAAGAAACTGCGTTTCACAGGCCTTTGGAAGACTTGTTCCCGGTAGGCTGTAAGAGCACTGTGCAGAGCGAGTTGTTTCTTAGCTTCCCAAAGAGCTGGAAGCAAGATGCTGTGGGGCCCAACTCGCCCTTTGGAAAGAAGCCTGCACGTTGTGCCTTTCAGCTCTAGGGCAAAGTAGCACACCCAGAGCAGAAGTCCAACTTCAGCCAGATCAGGCCTGCAAAGAAACTGCGTTTCACAGGCCTTTGGAAGAGATGTTCCCACTAGGCTGTAAGAGCACTGTGCAGAGCGAGTTGTTTCTTAGCTTCCCAAAGAGCTGGAAGCAAGATGCTGTGGGGCCCAACTCGCCCTTTGGAAAGAAGCCTGCACGTTGTGCCTTTCAGCTCTAGGGCAAAGTAGCACACCCAGAGCAGAAGTCCTACTTCAGCCAGATCAGGCCTGCAAAGAAACTGCGTTTCACAGGCCTTTGGAAGAGATGTTCCCACTAGGCTGTAAGAGCACTGTGCAGAGCGAGTTGTTTCTTAGCTTCCAAAAGAGCTGGAAGCAAGATGCTGTGGGGCCCAACTCGCCCTTTGGAAAGAAGCCTGCACGTTGTGCCTTTCAGCTCTAGGGCAAAGTAGCACACCCAGAGCAGAAGTCCTACTTCAGCCAGATCAGGCCTGCAAAGAAACTGCGTTTCACAGGCCTTTGGAAGAGATGTTCCCGGTAGGCTGTAAGAGCACTGTGCAGAGCGAGTTGTTTCTTAGCTTCCCAAAGAGCTGGAAGCAAGATGCTGTGGGGCCCAACTCGCCCTTTGGAAAGAAGCCTGCACGTTGTGCCTTTCAGCTCTAGGGCAAAGTAGCACACCCAGAGCAGAAGTCCTACTTCAGCCAGATCAGGCCTGCAAAGAAACTGCGTTTCACAGGCCTTTGGAAGAGATGTTCCCACTAGGCTGTAAGAGCACTGTGCAGAGCGAGTGGTTTCTTAGCTTCCCAAAGAGCTGGAAGCAAGATGCTGTGGGGCCCAACTCGCCCTTTGGAAAGAAGCCTGCACGTTGTGCCTTTCAGCTCTAGGGCAAAGTAGCCCACCCAGAGCAGAAGTCCTACTTCAGCCAGATCAGGCCTGCAAAGAAACTGCGTTTCACAGGCCTTTGGAAGAGATGTTCCCGGTAGGCTGTAAGAGCACTGTGCAGAGCGAGTTGTTTCTTAGCTTCCCAAAGAGCTGGAAGCAAGATGCTGTGGGGCCCAACTCGCCCTTTGGAAAGAAGCCTGCACGTTGTGCCTTTCAGCTCTAGGGCAAAGTAGCACACCCAGAGCAGAAGTCCTACTTCAGCCAGATCAGGCCTGCAAAGAAACTGCGTTTCACAGGCCTTTGGAAGAGATGTTCCCGGTAGGCTGTAAGAGCACTGTGCAGAGCGAGTTGTTTCTTAGCTTCCCAAAGAGCTGGAAGCAAGATGCTGTGGGGCCCAACTCGCCCTTTGGAAAGAAGCCTGCACGTTGTGCCTTTCAGCTCTAGGGCAAAGTAGCACACCCAGAGCAGAAGTCCTACTTCAGCCAGATCAGGCCTGCAAAGAAACTGCGTTTCACAGGCCTTTGGAAGAGATGCTCCCACTAGGCTGTAAGAGCACTGTGCAGAGCGAGTTGTTTCTTAGCTTCCCAAAGAGCTGGAAGCAAGATGCTGTGGGGCCCAACTCGCCCTTTGGAAAGAAGCCTGCACGTTGTGCCTTTCAGCTCTAGGGCAAAGTAGCACACCCAGAGCAGAAGTCCTACTTCAGCCAGATCAGGCCTGCAAAGAAACTGCCTTTCACAGGCCTTTGGAAGAGATGTTCCCGGTAGGCTGTAAGAGCACTGTGCAGAGCGAGTTGTTTCTTAGCTTCCCAAAGAGCTGGAAGCAAGATGCTGTGGGGCCCAACTTGCCCTTTGGAAAGAAGCCTGCACGTTGTGCCTTTCAGCTCTAGGGCAAAGTAGCACACCCAGAGCAGAAGTCCTACTTCAGCCAGATCAGGCCTGCAAAGAAACTGCGTTTCACAGGCCTTTGGAAGAGATGTTCCCACTAGGCTGTAAGAGCACTGTGCAGAGCGAGTTGTTTCTTAGCTTCCCAAAGAGCTGGAAGCAAGATGCTGTGGGGCCCAACTCGCCCTTTGGAAAGAAGCCTGCACGGTCTGCCTTTCAGCTCTAGGGCAAAGTAGCACACCCAGAGCAGAAGTCCTACTTCAGCCAGATCAGGCCTGCAAAGAAACTGCGTTTCACAGGCCTTTGGAAGACATGTTCCCGGTAGGCTGTAAGAGCACTGTGCAGAGCGAGTTGTTTCTTAGCTTCCCAAAGAGCTGGAAGCAAGATGCTGTGGGGCCCAACTCGCCCTTTGGAAAGAAGCCTGCACGTTGTGCCTTTCAGCTCTAGGGCAAAGTAGCCCACCCAGAGCAGAAGTCCAACTTCAGCCAGATCAGGCCTGCAAAGAAACTGCGTTTCACAGGCCTTTGGAAGACTTGTTCCCGGTAGGCTGTAAGAGCACTGTGCAGAGCGAGTTGTTTCTTAGCTTCCCAAAGAGCTGGAAGCAAGATGCTGTGGGGCCCAACTCGCCCTTTGGAAAGAAGCCTGCACGTTGTGCCTTTCAGCTCTAGGGCAAAGTAGCACACCCAGAGCAGAAGTCCTACTTCAGCCAGATCAGACCTGCAAAGAAACTGCGTTTCACAGGCCTTTGGAAGAGATGTTCCCACTAGGCTGTAAGAGCACTGTGCAGAGCGAGTGGTTTCTTAGCTTCCCAAAGAGCTGGAAGCAAGATGCTGTGGGGCCCAACTCGCCCTTTGGAAAGAAGCCTGCACGTTGTGCCTTTCAGCTCTAGGGCAAAGTAGCACACCCAGAGCAGAAGTCCTACTTCAGCCAGATCAGGCCTGCAAAGAAACTGCGTTTCACAGGCCTTTGGAAGAGATGTTCCCACTAGGCTGTAAGAGCACTGTGCAGAGCAAGTGGTTTCTTTGCTTCCCAAAGAGCTGGAAGCAAGATGCTGTGGGGCCAAACTCGCCCTTTGGAAAGAAGCCTGCACGTTGTGCCTTTCAGCTCTAGGGCAAAGTAGCACACCCAGAGCAGAAGTCCTACTTCAGCCAGATCAGGCCTGCAAAGAAACTGCGTTTCACAGGCCTTTGGAAGAGATGTTCCCGGTAGGCTGTAAGAGCACTGTGCAGAGCGAGTTGTTTCTTAGCTTCCCAAAGAGCTGGAAGCAAGATGCTGTGGGGCCCAACTCGCCCTTTGGAAAGAAGCCTGCACGTTGTGCCTTTCAGCTCTAGGGCAAAGTAGCACACCCAGAGCAGAAGTCCTACTTCAGCCAGATCAGGCCTGCAAAGAAACTGCGTTTCACAGGCCTTTGGAAGAGATGCTCCCACTAGGCTGTAAGAGCACTGTGCAGAGCGAGTTGTTTCTTAGCTTCCCAAAGAGCTGGAAGCAAGATGCTGTGGGGCCCAACTCGCCCTTTGGAAAGAAGCCTGCACGTTGTGCCTTTCAGCTCTAGGGCAAAGTAGCACACCCAGAGCAGAAGTCCTACTTCAGCCAGATCAGGCCTGCAAAGAAACTGCCTTTCACAGGCCTTTGGAAGAGATGTTCCCGGTAGGCTGTAAGAGCACTGTGCAGAGCGAGTTGTTTCTTAGCTTCCCAAAGAGCTGGAAGCAAGATGCTGTGGGGCCCAACTTGCCCTTTGGAAAGAAGCCTGCACGTTGTGCCTTTCAGCTCTAGGGCAAAGTAGCACACCCAGAGCAGAAGTCCTACTTCAGCCAGATCAGGCCTGCAAAGAAACTGCGTTTCACAGGCCTTTGGAAGAGATGTTCCCACTAGGCTGTAAGAGCACTGTGCAGAGCGAGTTGTTTCTTAGCTTCCCAAAGAGCTGGAAGCAAGATGCTGTGGGGCCCAACTCGCCCTTTGGAAAGAAGCCTGCACGGTCTGCCTTTCAGCTCTAGGGCAAAGTAGCACACCCAGAGCAGAAGTCCTACTTCAGCCAGATCAGGCCTGCAAAGAAACTGCGTTTCACAGGCCTTTGGAAGACATGTTCCCGGTAGGCTGTAAGAGCACTGTGCAGAGCGAGTTGTTTCTTAGCTTCCCAAAGAGCTGGAAGCAAGATGCTGTGGGGCCCAACTCGCCCTTTGGAAAGAAGCCTGCACGTTGTGCCTTTCAGCTCTAGGGCAAAGTAGCCCACCCAGAGCAGAAGTCCAACTTCAGCCAGATCAGGCCTGCAAAGAAACTGCGTTTCACAGGCCTTTGGAAGACTTGTTCCCGGTAGGCTGTAAGAGCACTGTGCAGAGCGAGTTGTTTCTTAGCTTCCCAAAGAGCTGGAAGCAAGATGCTGTGGGGCCCAACTCGCCCTTTGGAAAGAAGCCTGCACGTTGTGCCTTTCAGCTCTAGGGCAAAGTAGCACACCCAGAGCAGAAGTCCTACTTCAGCCAGATCAGACCTGCAAAGAAACTGCGTTTCACAGGCCTTTGGAAGAGATGTTCCCACTAGGCTGTAAGAGCACTGTGCAGAGCGAGTGGTTTCTTAGCTTCCCAAAGAGCTGGAAGCAAGATGCTGTGGGGCCCAACTCGCCCTTTGGAAAGAAGCCTGCACGTTGTGCCTTTCAGCTCTAGGGCAAAGTAGCACACCCAGAGCAGAAGTCCTACTTCAGCCAGATCAGGCCTGCAAAGAAACTGCGTTTCACAGGCCTTTGGAAGAGATGTTCCCACTAGGCTGTAAGAGCACTGTGCAGAGCAAGTGGTTTCTTTGCTTCCCAAAGAGCTGGAAGCAAGATGCTGTGGGGCCAAACTCGCCCTTTGGAAAGAAGCCTGCACGTTGTGCCTTTCAGCTCTAGGGCAAAGTAGCACACCCAGAGCAGAAGTCCTACTTCAGCCAGATCAGGCCTGCAAAGAAACTGCGTTTCACAGGCCTTTGGAAGAGATGTTCCCGGTAGGCTGTAAGAGCACTGTGCAGAGCGAGTTGTTTCTTAGCTTCCCAAAGAGCTGGAAGCAAGATGCTGTGGGGCCCAACTCGCCCTTTGGAAAGAAGCCTGCACGTTGTGCCTTTCAGCTCTAGGGCAAAGTAGCACACCCAGAGCAGAAGTCCTACTTCAGCCAGATCAGGCCTGCAAAGAAACTGCGTTTCACAGGCCTTTGGAAGAGATGTTCCCACTAGGCTGTAAGAGCACTGTGCAGAGCGAGTTGTTTCTTAGCTTCCCAAAGAGCTGGAAGCAAGATGCTGTGGGGCCCAACTCGCCCTTTGGAAAGAAGCCTGCACGTTGTGCCTTTCAGCTCTAGGGCAAAGTAGCACACCCAGAGCAGAAGTCCTACTTCAGCCAGATCAGGCCTGCAAAGAAACTGCGTTTCACAGGCCTTTGGAAGAGATGTTCCCTCTAGGCTGTAAGAGCACTGTGCAGAGCGAGTGGTTTCTTAGCTTCCCAAAGAGCTGGAAGCAAGATGCTGTGGGGCCCAACTCGCCCTTTGGAAAGAAGCCTGCACGTTGTGCCTTTCAGCTCTAGGGCAAAGTAGCACACCCAGAGCAGAAGTCCTACTTCAGCCAGATCAGGCCTGCAAAGAAACTGCGTTTCACAGGCCTTTGGAAGAGATGTTCCCTCTAGGCTGTAAGAGCACTGTGCAGAGCGAGTTGTTTCTTAGCTTCCCAAAGAGCTGGAAGCAAGATGCTGTGGGGCCCAACTCGCCCTTTGGAAAGAAGCCTGCACGTTGTGCCTTTCAGCTCTAGGGCAAAGTAGCACACCCAGAGCAGAAGTCCAACTTCAGCCAGATCAGGCCTGCAAAGAAACTGCGTTTCACAGGCCTTTGGAAGAGATGTTCCCACTAGGCTGTAAGAGCACTGTGCAGAGCGAGTTGTTTCTTAGCTTCCCAAAGAGCTGGAAGCAAGATGCTGTGGGGCCCAACTCGCCCTTTGGAAAGAAGCCTGCACGTTGTGCCTTTCAGCTCTAGGGCAAAGTAGCACACCCATAGCAGAAGTCCTACTTCAGCCAGATCAGGCCTGCAAAGAAACTGCGTTTCACAGGCCTTTGGAAGAGATGTTCCCGGTAGGCTGTAAGAGCACTGTGCAGAGCGAGTTGTTTCTTAGCTTCCCAAAGAGCTGGAAGCAAGATGCTGTGGGGCCCAACTCGCCCTTTGGAAAGAAGCCTGCACGTTGTGCCTTTCAGCTCTAGGGCAAAGTAGCACACCCAGAGCAGAAGTCCTACTTCAGCCAGATCAGGCCTGCAAAGAAACTGCGTTTCACAGGCCTTTGGAAGAGATGCTCCCACTAGGCTGTAAGAGCACTGTGCAGAGCGAGTTGTTTCTTAGCTTCCCAAAGAGCTGGAAGCAAGATGCTGTGGGGCCCAACTCGCCCTTTGGAAAGAAGCCTGCACGTTGTGCCTTTCAGCTCTAGGGCAAAGTAGCACACCCAGAGCAGAAGTCCTACTTCAGCCAGATCAGGCCTGCAAAGAAACTGCGTTTCACAGGCCTTTGGAAGAGATGTTCCCGGTAGGCTGTAAGAGCACTGTGCAGAGCGAGTTGTTTCTTAGCTTCCCAAAGAGCTGGAAGCAAGATGCTGTGGGGCCCAACTCGCCCTTTGGAAAGAAGCCTGCACGTTGTGCCTTTCAGCTCTAGGGCAAAGTAGCACACCCAGAGCAGAAGTCCTACTTCAGCCAGATCAGGCCTGCAAAGAAACTGCGTTTCACAGGCCTTTGGAAGAGATGCTCCCACTAGGCTGTAAGAGCACTGTGCAGAGCGAGTTGTTTCTTAGCTTCCCAAAGAGCTGGAAGCAAGATGCTGTGGGGCCCAACTCGCCCTTTGGAAAGAAGCCTGCACGTTGTGCCTTTCAGCTCTAGGGCAAAGTAGCACACCCAGAGCAGAAGTCCTACTTCAGCCAGATCAGGCCTGCAAAGAAACTGCGTTTCACAGGCCTTTGGAAGAGATGTTCCCGGTAGGCTGTAAGAGCACTGTGCAGAGCGAGTTGTTTCTTAGCTTCCCAAAGAGCTGGAAGCAAGATGCTGTGGGGCCCAACTCGCCCTTTGGAAAGAAGCCTGCACGTTGTGCCTTTCAGCTCTAGGGCAAAGTAGCACACCCAGAGCAGAAGTCCTACTTCAGCCAGATGAGGCCTGCAAAGAAACTGCGTTTCACAGGCCTTTGGAAGAGATGTTCCCGGTAGGCTGTAAGAGCACTGTGCAGAGCGAGTTGTTTCTTAGCTTCCCAAAGAGCTGGAAGCAAGATGCTGTGGGGCCCAACTCGCCCTTTGGAAAGAAGCCTGCACGTTGTGCCTTTCAGCTCTAGGGCAAAGTAGCACACCCAGAGCAGAAGTCCTACTTCAGCCACATCAGGCCTGCAAAGAAACTGCGTTTCACAGGCCTTTGGAAGAGATGCTCCCACTAGGCTGTAAGAGCACTGTGCAGAGCGAGTTGTTTCTTAGCTTCCCAAAGAGCTGGAAGCAAGATGCTGTGGGGCCCAACTCGCCCTTTGGAAAGAAGCCTGCACGTTGTGCCTTTCAGCTCTAGGGCAAAGTAGCACACCCAGAGCAGAAGTCCTACTTCAGCCAGATCAGGCCTGCAAAGAAACTGCGTTTCACAGGCCTTTGGAAGAGATGTTCCCGGTAGGCTGTAAGAGCACTGTGCAGAGCGAGTTGTTTCTTAGCTTCCCAAACAGCTGGAAGCAAGATGCTGTGGGGCCCAACTCGCCCTTTGGAAAGAAGCCTGCACGTTGTGCCTTTCAGCTCTAGGGCAAAGTAGCACACCCAGAGCAGAAGTCCTACTTCAGCCAGATCAGGCCTGCAAAGAAACTGCGTTTCACAGGCCTTTGGAAGAGATGTTCCCTCTAGGCTGTAAGAGCACTGTGCAGAGCGAGTGGTTTCTTAGCTTCCCAAAGAGCTGGAAGCAAGATGCTGTGGGGCCCAACTCGCCCTTTGGAAAGAAGCCTGCACGTTGTGCCTTTCAGCTCTAGGGCAAAGTAGCACACCCAGAGCAGAAGTCCTACTTCAGCCAGATCAGGCCTGCAAAGAAACTGCGTTTCACAGGCCTTTGGAAGAGATGTTCCCTCTAGGCTGTAAGAGCACTGTGCAGAGCGAGTTGTTTCTTAGCTTCCCAAAGAGCTGGAAGCAAGATGCTGTGGGGCCCAACTCGCCCTTTGGAAAGAAGCCTGCACGTTGTGCCTTTCAGCTCTAGGGCAAAGTAGCACACCCAGAGCAGAAGTCCAACTTCAGCCAGATCAGGCCTGCAAAGAAACTGCGTTTCACAGGCCTTTGGAAGAGATGTTCCCACTAGGCTGTAAGAGCACTGTGCAGAGCGAGTTGTTTCTTAGCTTCCCAAAGAGCTGGAAGCAAGATGCTGTGGGGCCCAACTCGCCCTTTGGAAAGAAGCCTGCACGTTGTGCCTTTCAGCTCTAGGGCAAAGTAGCACACCCAGAGCAGAAGTCCTACTTCAGCCAGATCAGGCCTGCAAAGAAACTGCGTTTCACAGGCCTTTGGAAGAGATGTTCCCACTAGGCTGTTAGAGCACTGTGCAGAGCGAGTTGTTTCTTAGCTTCCCAAAGAGCTGGAAGCAAGATGCTGTGGGGCCCAACTCGCCCTTTGGAAAGAAGCCTGCACGTTGTGCCTTTCAGCTCTAGGGCAAAGTAGCACACCCAGAGCAGAAGTCCTACTTCAGCCAGATCAGGCCTGCAAAGAAACTGCGTTTCACAGGCCTTTGGAAGAGATGTTCCCGGTAGGCTGTAAGAGCACTGTGCAGAGCGAGTTGTTTCTTAGCTTCCCAAAGAGCTGGAAGCAAGATGCTGTGGGGCCCAACTCGCCCTTTGGAAAGAAGCCTGCACGTTGTGCCTTTCAGCTCTAGGGCAAAGTAGCACACCCAGAGCAGAAGTCCTACTTCAGCCAGATCAGGCCTGCAAAGAAACTGCGTTTCACAGGCCTTTGGAAGAGATGCTCCCACTAGGCTGTAAGAGCACTGTGCAGAGCGAGTTGTTTCTTAGCTTCCCAAAGAGCTGGAAGCAAGATGCTGTGGGGCCCAACTCGCCCTTTGGAAAGAAGCCTGCACGTTGTGCCTTTCAGCTCTAGGGCAAAGTAGCACACCCAGAGCAGAAGTCCTACTTCAGCCAGATCAGGCCTGCAAAGAAACTGCGTTTCACAGGCCTTTGGAAGACTTGTTCCCGGTAGGCTGTAAGAGCACTGTGCAGAGCGAGTTGTTTCTTAGCTTCCCAAAGAGCTGGAAGCAAGATGCTGTGGGGCCCAACTCGCCCTTTGGAAAGAAGCCTGCACGTTGTGCCTTTCAGCTCTAGGGCAAAGTAGCACACCCAGAGCAGAAGTCCTACTTCAGCCAGATCAGGCCTGCAAAGAAACTGCGTTTCACAGGCCTTTGGAAGAGATGTTCCCACTAGGCTGTAAGAGCACTGTGCAGAGCGAGTTGTTTCTTAGCTTCCCAAAGAGCTGGAAGCAAGATGCTGTGGGGCCCAACTCGCCCTTTGGAAAGAAGCCTGCACGTTGTGCCTTTCAGCTCTAGGGCAAAGTAGCACACCCAGAGCAGAAGTCCTACTTCAGCCAGATGAGGCCTGCAAAGAAACTGCGTTTCACAGGCCTTTGGAAGAGATGTTCCCGGTAGGCTGTAAGAGCACTGTGCAGAGCGAGTTGTTTCTTAGCTTCCCAAAGAGCTGGAAGCAAGATGCTGTGGGGCCCAACTCGCCCTTTGGAAAGAAGCCTGCACATTGTGCCTTTCAGCTCTAGGGCAAAGTAGCACACCCAGAGCAGAAGTCCTACTTCAGCCAGATCAGGCCTGCAAAGAAACTGCGTTTCACAGGCCTTTGGAAGAGATGTTCCCGGTCGGCTGTAAGAGCACTGTGCAGAGTGAGTTGTTTCTTAGCTTCCCAAAGAGCTGGAAGCAAGATGCTGTGGGGCCCAACTCGCCCTTTGGAAAGAAGCCTGCACGTTGTGCCTTTCAGCTCTAGGGCAAAGTAGCACATCCAGAGCAGAAGTCCTACTTCAGCCAGATCAGGCCTGCAAAGAAACTGCGTTTCACAGGCCTTTGGAAGAGATGTTCCCGGTAGGCTGTAAGAGCACTGTGCAGAGCAAGTTGTTTCTTAGCTTCCCAAAGAGCTGGAAGCAAGATGCTGTGGGGCCCAACTCGCCCTTTGGAAAGAAGCCTGCACGTTGTGCCTTTCAGCTCTAGGGCAAAGTAGCACACCCAGAGCAGAAGTCCTACTTCAGCCAGATCAGGCCTGCAAAGAAACTGCGTTTCACAGGCCTTTGGAAGAGATGCTCCCACTAGGCTGTAAGAGCACTGTGCAGAGCGAGTTGTTTCTTAGCTTCCCAAAGAGCTGGAAGCAAGATGCTGTGGGGCCCAACTCGCCCTTTGGAAAGAAGCCTGCACGTTGTGCCTTTCAGCTCTAGGGCAAAGTAGCACACCCAGAGCAGAAGTCCTACTTCAGCCAGATCAGGCCTGCAAAGAAACTGCGTTTCACAGGCCTTTGGAAGAGATGTTCCCTCTAGGCTGTAAGAGCACTGTGCAGAGCGAGTGGTTTCTTAGCTTCCCAAAGAGCTGGAAGCAAGATGCTGTGGGGCCCAACTCGCCCTTTGGAAAGAAGCCTGCACGTTGTGCCTTTCAGCTCTAGGGCAAAGTAGCACACCCAGAGCAGAAGTCCTACTTCAGCCAGATCAGGCCTGCAAAGAAACTGCGTTTCACAGGCCTTTGGAAGAGATGTTCCCTCTAGGCTGTAAGAGCACTGTGCAGAGCGAGTTGTTTCTTAGCTTCCCAAAGAGCTGGAAGCAAGATGCTGTGGGGCCCAACTCGCCCTTTGGAAAGAAGCCTGCACGTTGTGCCTTTCAGCTCTAGGGCAAAGTAGCACACCCAGAGCAGAAGTCCTACTTCAGCCAGATCAGGCCTGCAAAGAAACTGCGTTTCACAGGCCTTTGGAAGAGATGTTCCCACTAGGCTGTAAGAGCACTGTGCAGAGCGAGTTGTTTCTTAGCTTCCCAAAGAGCTGGAAGCAAGATGCTGTGGGGCCCAACTCGCCCTTTGGAAAGAAGCCTGCACGTTGTGCCTTTCAGCTCTAGGGCAAAGTAGCACACCCAGAGCAGAAGTCCTACTTCAGCCAGATCAGGCCTGCAAAGAAACTGCGTTTCACAGGCCTTTGGAAGAGATGTTCCCACTAGGCTGTTAGAGCACTGTGCAGAGCGAGTTGTTTCTTAGCTTCCCAAAGAGCTGGAAGCAAGATGCTGTGGGGCCCAACTCGCCCTTTGGAAAGAAGCCTGCACGTTGTGCCTTTCAGCTCTAGGGCAAAGTAGCACACCCAGAGCAGAAGTCCTACTTCAGCCAGATCAGGCCTGCAAAGAAACTGCGTTTCACAGGCCTTTGGAAGAGATGTTCCCACTAGGCTGTAAGAGCACTGTGCAGAGCGAGTTGTTTCTTAGCTTCCCAAAGAGCTGGAAGCAAGATGCTGTGGGGCCCAACTCGCCCTTTGGAAAGAAGCCTGCACGTTGTGCCTTTCAGCTCTAGGGCAAAGTAGCACACCCAGAGCAGAAGTCCTACTTCAGCCAGATCAGGCCTGCAAAGAAACTGCGTTTCACAGGCCTTTGGAAGAGATGTTCCCGGTAGGCTGTAAGAGCACTGTGCAGAGCGAGTTGTTTCTTAGCTTCCCAAAGAGCTGGAAGCAAGATGCTGTGGGGCCCAACTCGCCCTTTGGAAAGAAGCCTGCACGTTGTGCCTTTCAGCTCTAGGGCAAAGTAGCACACCCAGAGCAGAAGTCCTACTTCAGCCAGATCAGGCCTGCAAAGAAACTGCGTTTCACAGGCCTTTGGAAGACTTGTTCCCGGTAGGCTGTAAGAGCACTGTGCAGAGCGAGTTGTTTCTTAGCTTCCCAAAGAGCTGGAAGCAAGATGCTGTGGGGCCCAACTCGCCCTTTGGAAAGAAGCCTGCACGTTGTGCCTTTCAGCTCTAGGGCAAAGTAGCACACCCAGAGCAGAAGTCCTACTTCAGCCAGATCAGGCCTGCAAAGAAACTGCGTTTCACAGGCCTTTGGAAGAGATGTTCCCGGTAGGCTGTAAGAGCACTGTGCAGAGCGAGTTGTTTCTTAGCTTCCCAAAGAGCTGGAAGCAAGATGCTGTGGGGCCCAACTCGCCCTTTGGAAAGAAGCCTGCACGTTGTGCCTTTCAGCTCTAGGGCAAAGTAGCACACCCAGAGCAGAAGTCCTACTTCAGCCAGATCAGGCCTGCAAAGAAACTGCGTTTCACAGGCCTTTGGAAGAGATGCTCCCACTAGGCTGTAAGAGCACTGTGCAGAGCGAGTTGTTTCTTAGCTTCCCAAAGAGCTGGAAGCAAGATGCTGTGGGGCCCAACTCGCCCTTTGGAAAGAAGCCTGCACGTTGTGCCTTTCAGCTCTAGGGCAAAGTAGCACACCCAGAGCAGAAGTCCTACTTCAGCCAGATCAGGCCTGCAAAGAAACTGCCTTTCACAGGCCTTTGGAAGAGATGTTCCCGGTAGGCTGTAAGAGCACTGTGCAGAGCGAGTTGTTTCTTAGCTTCCCAAACAGCTGGAAGCAAGATGCTGTGGGGCCCAACTCGCCCTTTGGAAAGAAGCCTGCACGTTGTGCCTTTCTGCTCTAGGGCAAAGTAGCACACCCAGAGCAGAAGTCCTACTTCAGCCAGATCAGGCCTGCAAAGAAACTGCGTTTCACAGGCCTTTGGAAGAGATGTTCCCTCTAGGCTGTAAGAGCACTGTGCAGAGCGAGTGGTTTCTTAGCTTCCCAAAGAGCTGGAAGCAAGATGCTGTGGGGCCCAACTCGCCCTTTGGAAAGAAGCCTGCACGTTGTGCCTTTCAGCTCTAGGGCAAAGTAGCACACCCAGAGCAGAAGTCCTACTTCAGCCAGATCAGGCCTGCAAAGAAACTGCGTTTCACAGGCCTTTGGAAGAGATGTTCCCACTAGGCTGTTAGAGCACTGTGCAGAGCGAGTTGTTTCTTAGCTTCCCAAAGAGCTGGAAGCAAGATGCTGTGGGGCCCAACTCGCCCTTTGGAAAGAAGCCTGCACGTTGTGCCTTTCAGCTCTAGGGCAAAGTAGCACACCCAGAGCAGAAGTCCTACTTCAGCCAGATCAGGCCTGCAAAGAAACTGCGTTTCACAGGCCTTTGGAAGAGATGCTCCCACTAGGCTGTAAGAGCACTGTGCAGAGCGAGTTGTTTCTTAGCTTCCCAAAGAGCTGGAAGCAAGATGCTGTGGGGCCCAACTCGCCCTTTGGAAAGAAGCCTGCACGTTGTGCCTTTCAGCTCTAGGGCAAAGTAGCACACCCAGAGCAGAAGTCCTACTTCAGCCAGATCAGGCCTGCAAAGAAACTGCGTTTCACAGGCCTTTGGAAGAGATGTTCCCACTAGGCTGTAAGAGCACTGTGCAGAGCGAGTTGTTTCTTAGCTTCCCAAAGAGCTGGAAGCAAGATGCTGTGGGGCCCAACTCGCCCTTTGGAAAGAAGCCTGCACGTTGTGCCTTTCAGCTCTAGGGCAAAGTAGCCCACCCAGAGCAGAAGTCCTACTTCAGCCAGATCAGGCCTGCAAAGAAACTGCGTTTCACAGGCCTTTGGAAGACTTGTTCCCGGTAGGCTGTAAGAGCACTGTGCAGAGCGAGTTGTTTCTTAGCTTCCCAAAGAGCTGGAAGCAAGATGCTGTGGGGCCCAACTCGCCCTTTGGAAAGAAGCCTGCACGTTGTGCCTTTCAGCTCTAGGGCAAAGTAGCACACCCAGAGCAGAAGTCCTACTTCAGCCAGATCAGGCCTGCAAAGAAACTGCGTTTCACAGGCCTTTGGAAGAGATGCTCCCACTAGGCTGTAAGAGCACTGTGCAGAGCGAGTTGTTTCTTAGCTTCCCAAAGAGCTGGAAGCAAGATGCTGTGGGGCCCAACTCGCCCTTTGGAAAGAAGCCTGCACGTTGTGCCTTTCAGCTCTAGGGCAAAGTAGCACACCCAGAGCAGAAGTCCTACTTCAGCCAGATCAGGCCTGCAAAGAAACTGCGTTTCACAGGCCTTTGGAAGAGATGCTCCCACTAGGCTGTAAGAGCACTGTGCAGAGCGAGTTGTTTCTTAGCTTCCCAAAGAGCTGGAAGCAAGATGCTGTGGGGCCCAACTCGCCCTTTGGAAAGAAGCCTGCACGTTGTGCCTTTCAGCTCTAGGGCAAAGTAGCACACCCAGAGCAGAAGTCCTACTTCAGCCAGATCAGGCCTGCAAAGAAACTGCGTTTCACAGGCCTTTGGAAGAGATGTTCCCACTAGGCTGTAAGAGCACTGTGCAGAGCGAGTTGTTTCTTAGCTTCCCAAAGAGCTGGAAGCAAGATGCTGTGGGGCCCAACTCGCCCTTTGGAAAGAAGCCTGCACGTTGTGCCTTTCAGCTCTAGGGCAAAGTAGCACACCCAGAGCAGAAGTCCTACTTCAGCCAGATCAGGCCTGCAAAGAAACTGCGTTTCACAGGCCTTTGGAAGACTTGTTCCTGGTAGGCTGTAAGAGCACTGTGCAGAGCGAGTTGTTTCTTAGCTTCCCAAAGAGCTGGAAGCAAGATGCTGTGGGGCCCAACTCGCCCTTTGGAAAGAAGCCTGCACGTTGTGCCTTTCAGCTCTAGGGCAAAGTAGCACACCCAGAGCAGAAGTCCTACTTCAGCCAGATCAGGCCTGCAAAGAAACTGCGTTTCACAGGCCTTTGGAAGAGATGCTCCCACTAGGCTGTAAGAGCACTGTGCAGAGCGAGTTGTTTCTTAGCTTCCCAAAGAGCTGGAAGCAAGATGCTGTGGGGCCCAACTCGCCCTTTGGAAAGAAGCCTGCACGTTGTGCCTTTCAGCTCTAGGGCAAAGTAGCACACCCAGAGCAGAAGTCCTACTTCAGCCAGATCAGGCCTGCAAAGAAACTGCGTTTCACAGGCCTTTGGAAGAGATGCTCCCACTAGGCTGTAAGAGCACTGTGCAGAGCGAGTTGTTTCTTAGCTTCCCAAAGAGCTGGAAGCAAGATGCTGTGGGGCCCAACTCGCCCTTTGGAAAGAAGCCTGCACGTTGTGCCTTTCAGCTCTAGGGCAAAGTAGCCCACCCAGAGCAGAAGTCCTACTTCAGCCAGATCAGGCCTGCAAAGAAACTGCGTTTCACAGGCCTTTGGAAGACTTGTTCCCGGTAGGCTGTAAGAGCACTGTGCAGAGCGAGTTGTTTCTTAGCTTCCCAAAGAGCTGGAAGCAAGATGCTGTGGGGCCCAACTCGCCCTTTGGAAAGAAGCCTGCACGTTGTGCCTTTCAGCTCTAGGGCAAAGTAGCACACCCAGAGCAGAAGTCCTACTTCAGCCAGATCAGGCCTGCAAAGAAACTGCGTTTCACAGGCCTTTGGAAGAGATGTTCCCTCTAGGCTGTAAGAGCACTGTGCAGAGCGAGTGGTTTCTTAGCTTCCCAAAGAGCTGGAAGCAAGATGCTGTGGGGCCCAACTCGCCCTTTGGAAAGAAGCCTGCACGTTGTGCCTTTCAGCTCTAGGGCAAAGTAGCACACCCAGAGCAGAAGTCCTACTTCAGCCAGATCAGGCCTGCAAAGAAACTGCGTTTCACAGGCCTTTGGAAGAGATGTTCCCTCTAGGCTGTAAGAGCACTGTGCAGAGCGAGTTGTTTCTTAGCTTCCCAAAGAGCTGGAAGCAAGATGCTGTGGGGCCCAACTCGCCCTTTGGAAAGAAGCCTGCACGTTGTGCCTTTCAGCTCTAGGGCAAAGTAGCACACCCAGAGCAGAAGTCCTACTTCAGCCAGATCAGGCCTGCAAAGAAACTGCGTTTCACAGGCCTTTGGAAGAGATGTTCCCTCTAGGCTGTAAGAGCACTGTGCAGAGCGAGTTGTTTCTTAGCTTCCCAAAGAGCTGGAAGCAAGATGCTGTGGGGCCCAACTCGCCCTTTGGAAAGAAGCCTGCACGTTGTGCCTTTCAGCTCTAGGGCAAAGTAGCACACCCAGAGCAGAAGTCCTACTTCAGCCAGATCAGGCCTGCAAAGAAACTGCGTTTCACAGGCCTTTGGAAGATTTGTTCCCACTAGGCTGTAAGAGCACTGTGCAGCGCGAGTTGTTTCTTAGCTTCCCAAAGAGCTGGAAGCAAGATGCTGTGGGGCCAACTCGCCCTTTGGAAAGAAGCCTGCACGTTGTGCCTTTCAGCTCTAGGGCAAAGTAGCACACCCAGAGCAGAAGTCCTACTTCAGCCAGATCAGGCCTGCAAAGAAACTGCGTTTCACAGGCCTTTGGAAGAGATGATCCCACTAGGCTGTAAGAGCACTGTGCAGAGCGAGTTGTTTCTTAGCTTCCCAAAGAGCTGGAAGCAAGATGCTGTGGGGCCCAACTCGCCCTTTGGAAAGAAGCCTGCACGTTGTGCCTTTCAGCTCTAGGGCTAAGTAGCACACCCAGAGCAGAAGTCCTACTTCAGCCAGATCAGGCCTGCAAAGAAACTGCCTTTCACAGGGCTTTGGAAGAGATGTTCCCACTAGGCTGTAAGAGCACTGTGCAGAGCGAGTGGTTTCTTAGCTTCCCAAAGAGCTGGAAGCAAGATGCTGTGGGGCCCAACTCGCCCTTTGGAAAGAAGCCTGCACGTTGTGCCTTTCAGCTCTAGGGCAAAGTAGCACACCCAGAGCAGAAGTCCTACTTCAGCCAGATCAGGCCTGCAAAGAAACTGCGTTTCACAGGCCTTTGGAAGACATGTTCCCGGTAGGCTATAAGAGCACTGTGCAGAGCGAGTTGTTTCTTAGCTTCCCAAAGATCTGGAAGCAAGATGCTGTGGGGCCCAACTCGCCCTTTGGAAAGAAGCCTGCACGTTGTGCCTTTCAGCTCTAGGGCAAAGTAGCCCACCCAGAGCAGAAGTCCTACTTCAGCCAGATCAGGCCTGCAAAGAAACTGCGTTTCACAGGCCTTTGGAAGACTTGTTCCCGGTAGGCTGTAAGAGCACTGTGCAGAGCGAGTTGTTTCTTAGCTTCCCAAAGAGCTGGAAGCAAGATGCTGTGGGGCCCAACTCGCCCTTTGGAAAGAAGCCTGCACGTTGTGCCTTTCAGCTCTAGGGCAAAGTAGCACACCCAGAGCAGAAGTCCTACTTCAGCCAGATCAGGCCTGCAAAGAAACTGCGTTTCACAGGCCTTGGGAAGAGATGTTCCCACTAGGCTGTAAGAGCACTGTGCAGAGCGAGTTGTTTCTTAGCTTCCCAAAGAGCTGGAAGCAAGATGCTGTGGGGCCCAACTCGCCCTTTGGAAAGAAGCCTGCACGTTGTGCCTTTCAGCTCTAGGGCAAAGTAGCACACCCAGAGCAGAAGTCCTACTTCAGCCAGATCAGGCCTGCAAAGAAACTGCGTTTCACAGGCCTTGGGAAGAGATGTTCCCACTAGGCTGTAAGAGCACTGTGCAGAGCGAGTTGTTTCTTAGCTTCCCAAAGAGCTGGAAGCAAGATGCTGTGGGGCCCAACTCGCCCTTTGGAAAGAAGCCTGCACGTTGTGCCTTTCAGCTCTAGGGCAAAGTAGCACACCCAGAGCAGAAGTCCTACTTCAGCCAGATCAGGCCTGCAAAGAAACTGCGTTTCACAGGCCTTTGGAAGAGATGTTCCCGGTAGGCTGTAAGAGGACTGTGCAGAGCGAGTTGTTTCTTAGCTTCGCAAAGAGCTGGAAGCAAGATGCTGTGGGGCCCAACTCGCCCTTTGGAAAGAAGCCTGCACGTTGTGCCTTTCAGCTCTAGGGCAAAGTAGCACACCCAGAGCAGAAGTCCTACTTCAGCCAGATCAGGCCTGCAAAGAAACTGCGTTTCACAGGCCTTTGGAAGAGATGTTCCCACTAGGCTGTAAGAGCACTGTGCAGAGCGAGTGGTTTCTTAGCTTCCCAAAGAGCTGGAAGCAAGATGCTGTGGGGCCCAACTCGCCCTTTGGAAAGAAGCCTGCACGTTGTGCCTTTCAGCTCTAGGGCAAAGTAGCCCACCCAGAGCAGAAGTCCTACTTCAGCCAGATCAGGCCTGCAAAGAAACTGCGTTTCACAGGCCTTTGGAAGAGATGTTCCCGGTAGGCTGTAAGAGCACTGTGCAGAGCGAGTTGTTTCTTAGCTTCCCAAAGAGCTGGAAGCAAGATGCTGTGGGGCCCAACTCGCCCTTTGGAAAGAAGCCTGCACGTTGTGCCTTTCAGCTCTAGGGCAAAGTAGCACACCCAGAGCAGAAGTCCTACTTCAGCCAGATCAGGCCTGCAAAGAAACTGCGTTTCACAGGCCTTTGGAAGAGATGTTCCCACTAGGCTGTTAGAGCACTGTGCAGAGCGAGTTGTTTCTTAGCTTCCCAAAGAGCTGGAAGCAAGATGCTGTGGGGCCCAACTCGCCCTTTGGAAAGAAGCCTGCACGTTGTGCCTTTCAGCTCTAGGGCAAAGTAGCACACCCAGAGCAGAAGTCCTACTTCAGCCAGATCAGGCCTGCAAAGAAACTGCGTTTCACAGGCCTTTGGAAGAGATGTTCCCACTAGGCTGTAAGAGCACTGTGCAGAGCGAGTTGTTTCTTAGCTTCCCAAAGAGCTGGAAGCAAGATGCTGTGGGGCCCAACTCGCCCTTTGGAAAGAAGCCTGCACGTTGTGCCTTTCAGCTCTAGGGCAAAGTAGCACACCCAGAGCAGAAGTCCTACTTCAGCCAGATCAGGCCTGCAAAGAAACTGCGTTTCACAGGCCTTTGGAAGAGATGTTCCCTCTAGGCTGTAAGAGCACTGTGCAGAGCGAGTGGTTTCTTAGCTTCCCAAAGAGCTGGAAGCAAGATGCTGTGGGGCCCAACTCGCCCTTTGGAAAGAAGCCTGCACGTTGTGCCTTTCAGCTCTAGGGCAAAGTAGCACACCCAGAGCAGAAGTCCTACTTCAGCCAGATCAGGCCTGCAAAGAAACTGCGTTTCACAGGCCTTTGGAAGAGATGTTCCCACTAGGCTGTAAGAGCACTGTGCAGAGCGAGTGGTTTCTTAGCTTCCCAAAGAGCTGGAAGCAAGATGCTGTGGGGCCCAACTCGCCCTTTGGAAAGAAGCCTGCACGTTGTGCCTTTCAGCTCTAGGGCAAAGTAGCACACCCAGAGCAGAAGTCCTACTTCAGCCAGATCAGGCCTGCAAAGAAACTGCCTTTCACAGGCCTTTGGAAGAGATGTTCCCGGTAGGCTGTAAGAGCACTGTGCAGAGCGAGTTGTTTCTTAGCTTCCCAAAGAGCTGGAAGCAAGATGCTGTGGGGCCCAACTCGCCCTTTGGAAAGAAGCCTGCACGTTGTGCCTTTCAGCTCTAGGGCAAAGTAGCACACCCAGAGCAGAAGTCCTACTTCAGCCAGATCAGGCCTGCAAAGAAACTGCGTTTCACAGGCCTTTGGAAGAGATGTTCCCTCTAGGCTGTAAGAGCACTGTGCAGAGCGAGTTGTTTCTTAGCTTCCCAAAGAGCTGGAAGCAAGATGCTGTGGGGCCCAACTCGCCCTTTGGAAAGAAGCCTGCACGTTGTGCCTTTCAGCTCTAGGGCAAAGTAGCACACCCAGAGCAGAAGTCCTACTTCAGCCAGATCAGGCCTGCAAAGAAACTGCGTTTCACAGGCCTTTGGAAGAGATGTTCCCTCTAGGCTGTAAGAGCACTGTGCAGAGCGAGTTGTTTCTTAGCTTCCCAAAGAGCTGGAAGCAAGATGCTGTGGGGCCCAACTCGCCCTTTGGAAAGAAGCCTGCACGTTGTGCCTTTCAGCTCTAGGGCAAAGTAGCACACCCAGAGCAGAAGTCCAACTTCAGCCAGATCAGGCCTGCAAAGAAACTGCGTTTCACAGGCCTTTGGAAGAGATGTTCCCGGTAGGCTGTAAGAGCACTGTGCAGAGCGAGTTGTTTCTTAGCTTCCCAAAGAGCTGGAAGCAAGATGCTGTGGGGCCCAACTCGCCCTTTGGAAAGAAGCCTGCACGTTGTGCCTTTCAGCTCTAGGGCAAAGTAGCACACCCAGAGCAGAAGTCCTACTTCAGCCAGATCAGGCCTGCAAAGAAACTGCGTTTCACAGGCCTTTGGAAGAGATGTTCCCACTAGGCTGTTAGAGCACTGTGCAGAGCGAGTTGTTTCTTAGCTTCCCAAAGAGCTGGAAGCAAGATGCTGTGGGGCCCAACTCGCCCTTTGGAAAGAAGCCTGCACGTTGTGCCTTTCAGCTCTAGGGCAAAGTAGCACACCCAGAGCAGAAGTCCTACTTCAGCCAGATCAGGCCTGCAAAGAAACTGCGTTTCACAGGCCTTTGGAAGAGATGCTCCCACTAGGCTGTAAGAGCACTGTGCAGAGCGAGTTGTTTCTTAGCTTCCCAAAGAGCTGGAAGCAAGATGCTGTGGGGCCCAACTCGCCCTTTGGAAAGAAGCCTGCACGTTGTGCCTTTCAGCTCTAGGGCAAAGTAGCACACCCAGAGCAGAAGTCCTACTTCAGCCAGATCAGGCCTGCAAAGAAACTGCGTTTCACAGGCCTTTGGAAGAGATGTTCCCACTAGGCTGTAAGAGCACTGTGCAGAGCGAGTTGTTTCTTAGCTTCCCAAAGAGCTGGAAGCAAGATGCTGTGGGGCCCAACTCGCCCTTTGGAAAGAAGCCTGCACGTTGTGCCTTTCAGCTCTAGGGCAAAGTAGCACACCCAGAGCAGAAGTCCTACTTCAGCCAGATCAGGCCTGCAAAGAAACTGCGTTTCACAGGCCTTTGGAAGACTTGTTCCCGGTAGGCTGTAAGAGCACTGTGCAGAGCGAGTTGTTTCTTAGCTTCCCAAAGAGCTGGAAGCAAGATGCTGTGGGGCCCAACTCGCCCTTTGGAAAGAAGCCTGCACGTTGTGCCTTTCAGCTCTAGGGCAAAGTAGCACACCCAGAGCAGAAGTCCTACTTCAGCCAGATCAGGCCTGCAAAGAAACTGCGTTTCACAGGCCTTTGGAAGAGATGTTCCCACTAGGCTGTAAGAGCACTGTGCAGAGCGAGTTGTTTCTTAGCTTCCCAAAGAGCTGGAAGCAAGATGCTGTGGGGCCCAACTCGCCCTTTGGAAAGAAGCCTGCACGTTGTGCCTTTCAGCTCTAGGGCAAAGTAGCACACCCAGAGCAGAAGTCCTACTTCAGCCAGATCAGGCCTGCAAAGAAACTGCGTTTCACAGGCCTTTGGAAGAGATGCTCCCACTAGGCTGTAAGAGCACTGTGCAGAGCGAGTTGTTTCTTAGCTTCCCAAAGAGCTGGAAGCAAGATGCTGTGGGGCCCAACTCGCCCTTTGGAAAGAAGCCTGCACGTTGTGCCTTTCAGCTCTAGGGCAAAGTAGCACACCCAGAGCAGAAGTCCTACTTCAGCCAGATCAGGCCTGCAAAGAAACTGCGTTTCACAGGCCTTTGGAAGACATGTTCCCACTAGGCTGTAAGAGCACTGTGCAGAGCGAGTTGTTTCTTAGCTTCCCAAACAGCTGGAAGCAAGATGCTGTGGGGCCCAACTCGCCCTTTGGAAAGAAGCCTGCACGTTGTGCCTTTCAGCTCTAGGGCAAAGTAGCACACCCAGAGCAGAAGTCCTACTTCAGCCAGATCAGGCCTGCAAAGAAACTGCGTTTCACAGGCCTTTGGAAGAGATGTTCCCTCTAGGCTGTAAGAGCACTGTGCAGAGCGAGTGGTTTCTTAGCTTCCCAAAGAGCTGGAAGCAAGATGCTGTGGGGCCCAACTCGCCCTTTGGAAAGAAGCCTGCACGTTGTGCCTTTCAGCTCTAGGGCAAAGTAGCACACCCAGAGCAGAAGTCCTACTTCAGCCAGATCAGGCCTGCAAAGAAACTGCGTTTCACAGGCCTTTGGAAGAGATGTTCCCTCTAGGCTGTAAGAGCACTGTGCAGAGCGAGTTGTTTCTTAGCTTCCCAAAGAGCTGGAAGCAAGATGCTGTGGGGCCCAACTCGCCCTTTGGAAAGAAGCCTGCACGTTGTGCCTTTCAGCTCTAGGGCAAAGTAGCACACCCAGAGCAGAAGTCCTACTTCAGCCAGATCAGGCCTGCAAAGAAACTGCGTTTCACAGGCCTTTGGAAGACTTGTTCCCGGTAGGCTGTAAGAGCACTGTGCAGAGCGAGTTGTTTCTTAGCTTCCCAAAGAGCTGGAAGCAAGATGCTGTGGGGCCCAACTCGCCCTTTGGAAAGAAGCCTGCACGTTGTGCCTTTCAGCTCTAGGGCAAAGTAGCACACCCAGAGCAGAAGTCCTACTTCAGCCAGATCAGGCCTGCAAAGAAACTGCGTTTCACAGGCCTTTGGAAGAGATGTTCCCACTAGGCTGTAAGAGCACTGTGCAGAGCGAGTTGTTTCTTAGCTTCCCAAAGAGCTGGAAGCAAGATGCTGTGGGGCCCAACTCGCCCTTTGGAAAGAAGCCTGCACGTTGTGCCTTTCAGCTCTAGGGCAAAGTAGCACACCCAGAGCAGAAGTCCTACTTCAGCCAGATCAGGCCTGCAAAGAAACTGCGTTTCACAGGCCTTTGGAAGACTTGTTCCCGGTAGGCTGTAAGAGCACTGTGCAGAGCGAGTTGTTTCTTAGCTTCCCAAAGAGCTGGAAGCAAGATGCTGTGGGGCCCAACTCGCCCTTTGGAAAGAAGCCTGCACGTTGTGCCTTTCAGCTCTAGGGCAAAGTAGCACACCCAGAGCAGAAGTCCTACTTCAGCCAGATCAGGCCTGCAAAGAAACTGCGTTTCACAGGCCTTTGGAAGACATGTTCCCGGTAGGCTATAAGAGCACTGTGCAGAGCGAGTTGTTTCTTAGCTTCCCAAAGAGCTGGAAGCAAGATGCTGTGGGGCCCAACTCGCCCTTTGGAAAGAAGCCTGCACGTTGTGCCTTTCAGCTCTAGGGCAAAGTAGCCCACCCAGAGCAGAAGTCCTACTTCAGCCAGATCAGGCCTGCAAAGAAACTGCGTTTCACAGGCCTTTGGAAGACTTGTTCCCGGTAGGCTGTAAGAGCACTGTGCAGAGCGAGTTGTTTCTTAGCTTCCCAAAGAGCTGGAAGCAAGATGCTGTGGGGCCCAACTCGCCCTTTGGAAAGAAGCCTGCACGTTGTGCCTTTCAGCTCTAGGGCAAAGTAGCACACCCAGAGCAGAAGTCCTACTTCAGCCAGATCAGGCCTGCAAAGAAACTGCGTTTCACAGGCCTTTGGAAGAGATGTTCCCACTAGGCTGTAAGAGCACTGTGCAGAGCGAGTTGTTTCTTAGCTTCCCAAAGAGCTGGAAGCAAGATGCTGTGGGGCCCAACTCGCCCTTTGTCAAGAAGCCTGCACGTTGTGCCTTTCAGCTCTAGGGCAAAGTAGCACACCCAGAGCAGAAGTCCTACTTCAGCCAGATCAGGCCTGCAAAGAAACTGCGTTTCACAGGCCTTTGGAAGAGATGTTCCCACTAGGCTGTAAGAGCACTGTGCAGAGCGAGTTGTTTCTTAGCTTCCCAAAGAGCTGGAAGCAAGATGCTGTGGGGCCCAACTCGCCCTTTGGAAAGAAGCCTGCACGTTGTGCCTTTCAGCTCTAGGGCAAAGTAGCACACCCAGAGCAGAAGTCCTACTTCAGCCAGATCAGGCCTGCAAAGAAACTGCGTTTCACAGGCCTTTGGAAGAGATGTTCCCACTAGGCTGTAAGAGCACTGTGCAGAGCGAGTTGTTTCTTAGCTTCCCAAAGAGCTGGAAGCAAGATGCTGTGGGGCCCAACTCGCCCTTTGGAAAGAAGCCTGCACGTTGTGCCTTTCAGCTCTAGGGCAAAGTAGCACACCCAGAGCAGAAGTCCTACTTCAGCCAGATCAGGCCTGCAAAGAAACTGCGTTTCACAGGCCTTTGGAAGAGATGTTCCCACTAGGCTGTAAGAGCACTGTGCAGAGCGAGTTGTTTCTTAGCTTCCCAAAGAGCTGGAAGCAAGATGCTGTGGGGCCCAACTCGCCCTTTGGAAAGAAGCCTGCACGTTGTGCCTTTCAGCTCTAGGGCAAAGTAGCCCACCCAGAGCAGAAGTCCTACTTCAGCCAGATCAGGCCTGCAAAGAAACTGCGTTTCACAGGCCTTTGGAAGACTTGTTCCCGGTAGGCTGTAAGAGCACTGTGCAGAGCGAGTTGTTTCTTAGCTTCCCAAAGAGCTGGAAGCAAGATGCTGTGGGGCCCAACTCGCCCTTTGGAAAGAAGCCTGCACGTTGTGCCTTTCAGCTCTAGGGCAAAGTAGCACACCCAGAGCAGAAGTCCAACTTCAGCCAGATCAGGCCTGCAAAGAAACTGCGTTTCACAGGCCTTTGGAAGAGATGTTCCCACTAGGCTGTAAGAGCACTGTGCAGAGCGAGTTGTTTCTTAGCTTCCCAAAGAGCTGGAAGCAAGATGCTGTGGGGCCCAACTCGCCCTTTGGAAAGAAGCCTGCACGTTGTGCCTTTCAGCTCTAGGGCAAAGTAGCACACCCAGAGCAGAAGTCCTACTTCAGCCAGATCAGGCCTGCAAAGAAACTGCGTTTCACAGGCCTTTGGAAGAGATGCTCCCACTAGGCTGTAAGAGCACTGTGCAGAGCGAGTTGTTTCTTAGCTTCCCAAAGAGCTGGAAGCAAGATGCTGTGGGGCCCAACTCGCCCTTTGGAAAGAAGCCTGCACGTTGTGCCTTTCAGCTCTAGGGCAAAGTAGCACACCCAGAGCAGAAGTCCTACTTCAGCCAGATCAGGCCTGCAAAGAAACTGCGTTTCACAGGCCTTTGGAAGAGATGTTCCCACTAGGCTGTAAGAGCACTGTGCAGAGCGAGTTGTTTCTTAGCTTCCCAAAGAGCTGGAAGCAAGATGCTGTGGGGCCCAACTCGCCCTTTGGAAAGAAGCCTGCACGTTGTGCCTTTCAGCTCTAGGGCAAAGTAGCACACCCAGAGCAGAAGTCCTACTTCAGCCAGATCAGGCCTGCAAAGAAACTGCGTTTCACAGGCCTTTGGAAGACTTGTTCCCGGTAGGCTGTAAGAGCACTGTGCAGAGCGAGTTGTTTCTTAGCTTCCCAAAGAGCTGGAAGCAAGATGCTGTGGGGCCCAACTCGCCCTTTGGAAAGAAGCCTGCACGTTGTGCCTTTCAGCTCTAGGGCAAAGTAGCACACCCAGAGCAGAAGTCCTACTTCAGCCAGATCAGGCCTGCAAAGAAACTGCGTTTCACAGGCCTTTGGAAGAGATGTTCCCACTAGGCTGTAAGAGCACTGTGCAGAGCGAGTTGTTTCTTAGCTTCCCAAAGAGCTGGAAGCAAGATGCTGTGGGGCCCAACTCGCCCTTTGGAAAGAAGCCTGCACGTTGTGCCTTTCAGCTCTAGGGCAAAGTAGCACACCCAGAGCAGAAGTCCTACTTCAGCCAGATCAGGCCTGCAAAGAAACTGCGTTTCACAGGCCTTTGGAAGAGATGCTCCCACTAGGCTGTAAGAGCACTGTGCAGAGCGAGTTGTTTCTTAGCTTCCCAAAGAGCTGGAAGCAAGATGCTGTGGGGCCCAACTCGCCCTTTGGAAAGAAGCCTGCACGTTGTGCCTTTCAGCTCTAGGGCAAAGTAGCACACCCAGAGCAGAAGTCCTACTTCAGCCAGATCAGGCCTGCAAAGAAACTGCGTTTCACAGGCCTTTGGAAGACATGTTCCCGGTAGGCTGTAAGAGCACTGTGCAGAGCGAGTTGTTTCTTAGCTTCCCAAACAGCTGGAAGCAAGATGCTGTGGGGCCCAACTCGCCCTTTGGAAAGAAGCCTGCACGTTGTGCCTTTCAGCTCTAGGGCAAAGTAGCACACCCAGAGCAGAAGTCCTACTTCAGCCAGATCAGGCCTGCAAAGAAACTGCGTTTCACAGGCCTTTGGAAGAGATGTTCCCTCTAGGCTGTTAGAGCACTGTGCAGAGCGAGTGGTTTCTTAGCTTCCCAAAGAGCTGGAAGCAAGATGCTGTGGGGCCCAACTCGCCCTTTGGAAAGAAGCCTGCACGTTGTGCCTTTCAGCTCTAGGGCAAAGTAGCACACCCAGAGCAGAAGTCCTACTTCAGCCAGATCAGGCCTGCAAAGAAACTGCGTTTCACAGGCCTTTGGAAGAGATGTTCCCTCTAGGCTGTAAGAGCACTGTGCAGAGCGAGTTGTTTCTTAGCTTCCCAAAGAGCTGGAAGCAAGATGCTGTGGGGCCCAACTCGCCCTTTGGAAAGAAGCCTGCACGTTGTGCCTTTCAGCTCTAGGGCAAAGTAGCACACCCAGAGCAGAAGTCCTACTTCAGCCAGATCAGGCCTGCAAAGAAACTGCGTTTCACAGGCCTTTGGAAGACTTGTTCCCGGTAGGCTGTAAGAGCACTGTGCAGAGCGAGTTGTTTCTTAGCTTCCCAAAGAGCTGGAAGCAAGATGCTGTGGGGCCCAACTCGCCCTTTGGAAAGAAGCCTGCACGTTGTGCCTTTCAGCTCTAGGGCAAAGTAGCACACCCAGAGCAGAAGTCCTACTTCAGCCAGATCAGGCCTGCAAAGAAACTGCGTTTCACAGGCCTTTGGAAGAGATGTTCCCACTAGGCTGTAAGAGCACTGTGCAGAGCGAGTTGTTTCTTAGCTTCCCAAAGAGCTGGAAGCAAGATGCTGTGGGGCCCAACTCGCCCTTTGGAAAGAAGCCTGCACGTTGTGCCTTTCAGCTCTAGGGCAAAGTAGCCCACCCAGAGCAGAAGTCCTACTTCAGCCAGATCAGGCCTGCAAAGAAACTGCGTTTCACAGGCCTTTGGAAGACATGTTCCCGGTAGGCTATAAGAGCACTGTGCAGAGCGAGTTGTTTCTTAGCTTCCCAAAGAGCTGGAAGCAAGATGCTGTGGGGCCCAACTCGCCCTTTGGAAAGAAGCCTGCACGTTGTGCCTTTCAGCTCTAGGGCAAAGTAGCCCACCCAGAGCAGAAGTCCTACTTCAGCCAGATCAGGCCTGCAAAGAAACTGCGTTTCACAGGCCTTTGGAAGACTTGTTCCCGGTAGGCTGTAAGAGCACTGTGCAGAGCGAGTTGTTTCTTAGCTTCCCAAAGAGCTGGAAGCAAGATGCTGTGGGGCCCAACTCGCCCTTTGGAAAGAAGCCTGCACGTTGTGCCTTTCAGCTCTAGGGCAAAGTAGCACACCCAGAGCAGAAGTCCTACTTCAGCCAGATCAGGCCTGCAAAGAAACTGCGTTTCACAGGCCTTTGGAAGAGATGTTCCCACTAGGCTGTAAGAGCACTGTGCAGAGCGAGTTGTTTCTTAGCTTCCCAAAGAGCTGGAAGCAAGATGCTGTGGGGCCCAACTCGCCCTTTGTCAAGAAGCCTGCACGTTGTGCCTTTCAGCTCTAGGGCAAAGTAGCACACCCAGAGCAGAAGTCCTACTTCAGCCAGATCAGGCCTGCAAAGAAACTGCGTTTCACAGGCCTTTGGAAGAGATGTTCCCACTAGGCTGTAAGAGCACTGTGCAGAGCGAGTTGTTTCTTAGCTTCCCAAAGAGCTGGAAGCAAGATGCTGTGGGGCCCAACTCGCCCTTTGGAAAGAAGCCTGCACGTTGTGCCTTTCAGCTCTAGGGCAAAGTAGCACACCCAGAGCAGAAGTCCTACTTCAGCCAGATCAGGCCTGCAAAGAAACTGCGTTTCACAGGCCTTTGGAAGAGATGTTCCCACTAGGCTGTAAGAGCACTGTGCAGAGCGAGTTGTTTCTTAGCTTCCCAAAGAGCTGGAAGCAAGATGCTGTGGGGCCCAACTCGCCCTTTGGAAAGAAGCCTGCACGTTGTGCCTTTCAGCTCTAGGGCAAAGTAGCCCACCCAGAGCAGAAGTCCTACTTCAGCCAGATCAGGCCTGCAAAGAAACTGCGTTTCACAGGCCTTTGGAAGACTTGTTCCCGGTAGGCTGTAAGAGCACTGTGCAGAGCGAGTTGTTTCTTAGCTTCCCAAAGAGCTGGAAGCAAGATGCTGTGGGGCCCAACTCGCCCTTTGGAAAGAAGCCTGCACGTTGTGCCTTTCAGCTCTAGGGCAAAGTAGCACACCCAGAGCAGAAGTCCAACTTCAGCCAGATCAGGCCTGCAAAGAAACTGCGTTTCACAGGCCTTTGGAAGAGATGTTCCCACTAGGCTGTAAGAGCACTGTGCAGAGCGAGTTGTTTCTTAGCTTCCCAAAGAGCTGGAAGCAAGATGCTGTGGGGCCCAACTCGCCCTTTGGAAAGAAGCCTGCACGTTGTGCCTTTCAGCTCTAGGGCAAAGTAGCACACCCAGAGCAGAAGTCCTACTTCAGCCAGATCAGGCCTGCAAAGAAACTGCGTTTCACAGGCCTTTGGAAGAGATGTTCCCACTAGGCTGTAAGAGCACTGTGCAGAGCGAGTTGTTTCTTAGCTTCCAAAAGAGCTGGAAGCAAGATGCTGTGGGGCCCAACTCGCCCTTTGGAAAGAAGCCTGCACGTTGTGCCTTTCAGCTCTAGGGCAAAGTAGCACACCCAGAGCAGAAGTCCTACTTCAGCCAGATCAGGCCTGCAAAGAAACTGCGTTTCACAGGCCTTTGGAAGAGATGTTCCCGGTAGGCTGTAAGAGCACTGTGCAGAGCGAGTTGTTTCTTAGCTTCCCAAAGAGCTGGAAGCAAGATGCTGTGGGGCCCAACTCGCCCTTTGGAAAGAAGCCTGCACGTTGTGCCTTTCAGCTCTAGGGCAAAGTAGCACACCCAGAGCAGAAGTCCTACTTCAGCCAGATCAGGCCTGCAAAGAAACTGCGTTTCACAGGCCTTTGGAAGAGATGTTCCCACTAGGCTGTAAGAGCACTGTGCAGAGCGAGTGGTTTCTTAGCTTCCCAAAGAGCTGGAAGCAAGATGCTGTGGGGCCCAACTCGCCCTTTGGAAAGAAGCCTGCACGTTGTGCCTTTCAGCTCTAGGGCAAAGTAGCCCACCCAGAGCAGAAGTCCTACTTCAGCCAGATCAGGCCTGCAAAGAAACTGCGTTTCACAGGCCTTTGGAAGAGATGTTCCCGGTAGGCTGTAAGAGCACTGTGCAGAGCGAGTTGTTTCTTAGCTTCCCAAAGAGCTGTAAGCAAGATGCTGTGGGGCCCAACTCGCCCTTTGGAAAGAAGCCTGCACGTTGTGCCTTTCAGCTCTAGGGCAAAGTAGCACACCCAGAGCAGAAGTCCTACTTCAGCCAGATCAGGCCTGCAAAGAAACTGCGTTTCACAGGCCTTTGGAAGAGATGTTCCCACTAGGCTGTTAGAGCACTGTGCAGAGCGAGTTGTTTCTTAGCTTCCCAAAGAGCTGGAAGCAAGATGCTGTGGGGCCCAACTCGCCCTTTGGAAAGAAGCCTGCACGTTGTGCCTTTCAGCTCTAGGGCAAAGTAGCACACCCAGAGCAGAAGTCCTACTTCAGCCAGATCAGGCCTGCAAAGAAACTGCGTTTCACAGGCCTTTGGAAGAGATGTTCCCACTAGGCTGTAAGAGCACTGTGCAGAGCGAGTTGTTTCTTAGCTTCCCAAAGAGCTGGAAGCAAGATGCTGTGGGGCCCAACTCGCCCTTTGGAAAGAAGCCTGCACGTTGTGCCTTTCAGCTCTAGGGCAAAGTAGCACACCCAGAGCAGAAGTCCTACTTCAGCCAGATCAGGCCTGCAAAGAAACTGCGTTTCACAGGCCTTTGGAAGACATGTTCCCGGTAGGCTGTAAGAGCACTGTGCAGAGCGAGTTGTTTCTTAGCTTCCCAAAGAGCTGGAAGCAAGATGCTGTGGGGCCCAACTCGCCCTTTGGAAAGAAGCCTGCACGTTGTGCCTTTCAGCTCTAGGGCAAAGTAGCACACCCAGAGCAGAAGTCCTACTTCAGCCAGATCAGACCTGCAAAGAAACTGCGTTTCACAGGCCTTTGGAAGAGATGTTCCCACTAGGCTGTAAGAGCACTGTGCAGAGCGAGTTGTTTCTTAGCTTCCCAAAGAGCTGGAAGCAAGATGCTGTGGGGCCCAACTCGCCCTTTGGAAAGAAGCCTGCACGTTGTGCCTTTCAGCTCTAGGTCAAAGTAGCACACCCAGAGCAGAAGTCCTACTTCAGCCAGATCAGGCCTGCAAAGAAACTGCGTTTCACAGGCCTTTGGAAGAGATGTTCCCGGTAGGCTGTAAGAGGACTGTGCAGAGCGAGTTGTTTCTTAGCTTCCCAAAGAGCTGGAAGCAAGATGCTGTGGGGCCCAACTCGCCCTTTGGAAAGAAGCCTGCACGTTGTGCCTTTCAGCTCTAGGGCAAAGTAGCACACCCAGAGCAGAAGTCCTACTTCAGCCAGATCAGGCCTGCAAAGAAACTGCGTTTCACAGGCCTTTGGAAGAGATGTTCCCACTAGGCTGTAAGAGCACTGTGCAGAGCGAGTTGTTTCTTAGCTTCCCAAAGAGCTGGAAGCAAGATGCTGTGGGGCCCAACTCGCCCTTTGGAAAGAAGCCTGCACGTTGTGCCTTTCAGCTCTAGGGCAAAGTAGCACACCCAGAGCAGAAGTCCTACTTCAGCCAGATCAGGCCTGCAAAGAAACTGCGTTTCACAGGCCTTTGGAAGAGATGCTCCCACTAGGCTGTAAGAGCACTGTGCAGAGCGAGTTGTTTCTTAGCTTCCCAAAGAGCTGGAAGCAAGATGCTGTGGGGCCCAACTCGCCCTTTGGAAAGAAGCCTGCACGTTGTGCCTTTCAGCTCTAGGGCAAAGTAGCACACCCAGAGCAGAAGTCCTACTTCAGCCAGATCAGGCCTGCAAAGAAACTGCGTTTCACAGGCCTTTGGAAGAGATGTTCCCGGTAGGCTGTAAGAGCACTGTGCAGAGCGAGTTGTTTCTTAGCTTCCCAAAGAGCTGGAAGCAAGATGCTGTGGGGCCCAACTCGCCCTTTGGAAAGAAGCCTGCACGTTGTGCCTTTCAGCTCTAGGGCAAAGTAGCACACCCAGAGCAGAAGTCCTACTTCAGCCAGATCAGGCCTGCAAAGAAACTGCGTTTCACAGGCCTTTGGAAGAGATGTTCCCGGTAGGCTGTAAGAGCACTGTGCAGAGCGAGTTGTTTCTTAGCTTCCCAAAGAGCTGGAAGCAAGATGCTGTGGGGCCCAACTCGCCCTTTGGAAAGAAGCCTGCACGTTGTGCCTTTCAGCTCTAGGGCAAAGTAGCACACCCAGAGCAGAAGTCCTACTTCAGCCAGATCAGGCCTGCAAAGAAACTGCGTTTCACAGGCCTTTGGAAGAGATGTTCCCGGTAGGCTGTAAGAGCACTGTGCAGAGCGAGTTGTTTCTTAGCTTCCCAAAGAGCTGGAAGCAAGATGCTGTGGGGCCCAACTCGCCCTTTGGAAAGAAGCCTGCACGTTGTGCCTTTCAGCTCTAGGGCAAAGTAGCACACCCAGAGCAGAAGTCCTACTTCAGCCAGATCAGGCCTGCAAAGAAACTGCGTTTCACAGGCCTTTGGAAGAGATGCTCCCACTAGGCTGTAAGAGCACTGTGCAGAGCGAGTTGTTTCTTAGCTTCCCAAAGAGCTGGAAGCAAGATGCTGTGGGGCCCAACTCGCCCTTTGGAAAGAAGCCTGCACGTTGTGCCTTTCAGCTCTAGGGCAAAGTAGCACACCCAGAGCAGAAGTCCTACTTCAGCCAGATCAGGCCTGCAAAGAAACTGCGTTTCACAGGCCTTTGGAAGAGATGTTCCCGGTAGGCTGTAAGAGCACTGTGCAGAGCGAGTTGTTTCTTAGCTTCCCAAACAGCTGGAAGCAAGATGCTGTGGGGCCCAACTCGCCCTTTGGAAAGAAGCCTGCACGTTGTGCCTTTCAGCTCTAGGGCAAAGTAGCACACCCAGAGCAGAAGTCCTACTTCAGCCAGATCAGGCCTGCAAAGAAACTGCGTTTCACAGGCCTTTGGAAGAGATGTTCCCTCTAGGCTGTAAGAGCACTGTGCAGAGCGAGTGGTTTCTTAGCTTCCCAAAGAGCTGGAAGCAAGATGCTGTGGGGCCCAACTCGCCCTTTGGAAAGAAGCCTGCACGTTGTGCCTTTCAGCTCTAGGGCAAAGTAGCACACCCAGAGCAGAAGTCCAACTTCAGCCAGATCAGGCCTGCAAAGAAACTGCGTTTCACAGGCCTTTGGAAGAGATGTTCCCGGTAGGCTGTAAGAGCACTGTGCAGAGCGAGTTGTTTCTTAGCTTCCCAAAGAGCTGGAAGCAAGATGCTGTGGGGCCCAACTCGCCCTTTGGAAAGAAGCCTGCACGTTGTGCCTTTCAGCTCTAGGGCAAAGTAGCACACCCATAGCAGAAGTCCTACTTCAGCCAGATCAGGCCTGCAAAGAAACTGCGTTTCACAGGCCTTTGGAAGAGATGTTCCCACTAGGCTGTTAGAGCACTGTGCAGAGCGAGTTGTTTCTTAGCTTCCCAAAGAGCTGGAAGCAAGATGCTGTGGGGCCCAACTCGCCCTTTGGAAAGAAGCCTGCACGTTGTGCCTTTCAGCTCTAGGGCAAAGTAGCACACCCAGAGCAGAAGTCCTACTTCAGCCAGATCAGGCCTGCAAAGAAACTGCGTTTCACAGGCCTTTGGAAGAGATGCTCCCACTAGGCTGTAAGAGCACTGTGCAGAGCGAGTTGTTTCTTAGCTTCCCAAAGAGCTGGAAGCAAGATGCTGTGGGGCCCAACTCGCCCTTTGGAAAGAAGCCTGCACGTTGTGCCTTTCAGCTCTAGGGCAAAGTAGCACACCCAGAGCAGAAGTCCTACTTCAGCCAGATCAGGCCTGCAAAGAAACTGCGTTTCACAGGCCTTTGGAAGAGATGTTCCCGGTAGGCTGTAAGAGCACTGTGCAGAGCGAGTTGTTTCTTAGCTTCCCAAAGAGCTGGAAGCAAGATGCTGTGGGGCCCAACTCGCCCTTTGGAAAGAAGCCTGCACGTTGTGCCTTTCAGCTCTAGGGCAAAGTAGCACACCCAGAGCAGAAGTCCTACTTCAGCCAGATCAGGCCTGCAAAGAAACTGCGTTTCACAGGCCTTTGGAAGAGATGTTCCCACTAGGCTGTAAGAGCACTGTGCAGAGCGAGTTGTTTCTTAGCTTCCCAAAGAGCTGGAAGCAAGATGCTGTGGGGCCCAACTCGCCCTTTGGAAAGAAGCCTGCACGTTGTGCCTTTCAGCTCTAGGGCAAAGTAGCACACCCAGAGCAGAAGTCCTACTTCAGCCAGATCAGGCCTGCAAAGAAACTGCGTTTCACAGGCCTTTGGAAGACTTGTTCCCGGTAGGCTGTAAGAGCACTGTGCAGAGCGAGTTGTTTCTTAGCTTCCCAAAGAGCTGGAAGCAAGATGCTGTGGGGCCCAACTCGCCCTTTGGAAAGAAGCCTGCACGTTGTGCCTTTCAGCTCTAGGGCAAAGTAGCACACCCAGAGCAGAAGTCCTACTTCAGCCAGATCAGGCCTGCAAAGAAACTGCGTTTCACAGGCCTTTGGAAGAGATGTTCCCACTAGGCTGTAAGAGCACTGTGCAGAGCGAGTTGTTTCTTAGCTTCCCAAAGAGCTGGAAGCAAGATGCTGTGGGGCCCAACTCGCCCTTTGGAAAGAAGCCTGCACGTTGTGCCTTTCAGCTCTAGGGCAAAGTAGCACACCCAGAGCAGAAGTCCTACTTCAGCCAGATCAGGCCTGCAAAGAAACTGCGTTTCACAGGCCTTTGGAAGAGATGCTCCCACTAGGCTGTAAGAGCACTGTGCAGAGCGAGTTGTTTCTTAGCTTCCCAAAGAGCTGGAAGCAAGATGCTGTGGGGCCCAACTCGCCCTTTGGAAAGAAGCCTGCACGTTGTGCCTTTCAGCTCTAGGGCAAAGTAGCACACCCAGAGCAGAAGTCCTACTTCAGCCAGATCAGGCCTGCAAAGAAACTGCGTTTCACAGGCCTTTGGAAGAGATGCTCCCACTAGGCTGTAAGAGCACTGTGCAGAGCGAGTTGTTTCTTAGCTTCCCAAAGAGCTGGAAGCAAGATGCTGTGGGGCCCAACTCGCCCTTTGGAAAGAAGCCTGCACGTTGTGCCTTTCAGCTCTAGGGCAAAGTAGCACACCCAGAGCAGAAGTCCTACTTCAGCCAGATCAGGCCTGCAAAGAAACTGCGTTTCACAGGCCTTTGGAAGAGATGTTCCCGGTAGGCTGTAAGAGCACTGTGCAGAGCGAGTTGTTTCTTAGCTTCCCAAACAGCTGGAAGCAAGATGCTGTGGGGCCCAACTCGCCCTTTGGAAAGAAGCCTGCACGTTGTGCCTTTCAGCTCTAGGGCAAAGTAGCACACCCAGAGCAGAAGTCCTACTTCAGCCAGATCAGGCCTGCAAAGAAACTGCGTTTCACAGGCCTTTGGAAGAGATGTTCCCTCTAGGCTGTAAGAGCACTGTGCAGAGCGAGTGGTTTCTTAGCTTCCCAAAGAGCTGGAAGCAAGATGCTGTGGGGCCCAACTCGCCCTTTGGAAAGAAGCCTGCACGTTGTGCCTTTCAGCTCTAGGGCAAAGTAGCACACCCAGAGCAGAAGTCCTACTTCAGCCAGATCAGGCCTGCAAAGAAACTGCGTTTCACAGGCCTTTGGAAGAGATGTTCCCTCTAGGCTGTAAGAGCACTGTGCAGAGCGAGTTGTTTCTTAGCTTCCCAAAGAGCTGGAAGCAAGATGCTGTGGGGCCCAACTCGCCCTTTGGAAAGAAGCCTGCACGTTGTGCCTTTCAGCTCTAGGGCAAAGTAGCACACCCAGAGCAGAAGTCCTACTTCAGCCAGATCAGGCCTGCAAAGAAACTGCGTTTCACAGGCCTTTGGAAGAGATGTTCCCTCTAGGCTGTAAGAGAACTGTGCAGAGCGAGTTGTTTCTTAGCTTCCCAAAGAGCTGGAAGCAAGATGCTGTGGGGCCCAACTCGCCCTTTGGAAAGAAGCCTGCACGTTGTGCCTTTCAGCTCTAGGGCAAAGTAGCACACCCAGAGCAGAAGTCCTACTTCAGCCAGATCAGGCCTGCAAAGAAACTGCGTTTCACAGGCCTTTGGAAGAGATGTTCCCACTAGGCTGTAAGAGCACTGTGCAGAGCGAGTTGTTTCTTAGCTTCCCAAAGAGCTGGAAGCAAGATGCTGTGGGGCCCAACTCGCCCTTTGGAAAGAAGCCTGCACGTTGTGCCTTTCAGCTCTAGGGCAAAGTAGCACACCCAGAGCAGAAGTCCTACTTCAGCCAGATCAGGCCTGCAAAGAAACTGCGTTTCACAGGCCTTTGGAAGAGATGTTCCCGGTAGGCTGTAAGAGGACTGTGCAGAGCGAGTTGTTTCTTAGCTTCCCAAAGAGCTGGAAGCAAGATGCTGTGGGGCCCAACTCGCCCTTTGGAAAGAAGCCTGCACGTTGTGCCTTTCAGCTCTAGGGCAAAGTAGCACACCCAGAGCAGAAGTCCTACTTCAGCCAGATCAGGCCTGCAAAGAAACTGCGTTTCACAGGCCTTTGGAAGATTTGTTCCCACTAGGCTGTAAGAGCACTGTGCAGCGCGAGTTGTTTCTTAGCTTCCCAAAGAGCTGGAAGCAAGATGCTGTGGGGCCAACTCGCCCTTTGGAAAGAAGCCTGCACGTTGTGCCTTTCAGCTCTAGGGCAAAGTAGCCCACCCAGAGCAGAAGTCCTACTTCAGCCAGATCAGGCCTGCAAAGAAACTGCGTTTCACAGGCCTTTGGAAGACTTGTTCCCGGTAGGCTGTAAGAGCACTGTGCAGAGCGAGTTGTTTCTTAGCTTCCCAAAGAGCTGGAAGCAAGATGCTGTGGGGCCCAACTCGCCCTTTGGAAAGAAGCCTGCACGTTGTGCCTTTCAGCTCTAGGGCAAAGTAGCACACCCAGAGCAGAAGTCCTACTTCAGCCAGATCAGGCCTGCAAAGAAACTGCGTTTCACAGGCCTTTGGAAGAGATGTTCCCACTAGGCTGTAAGAGCACTGTGCAGAGCGAGTTGTTTCTTAGCTTCCCAAAGAGCTGGAAGCAAGATGCTGTGGGGCCCAACTCGCCCTTTGTCAAGAAGCCTGCACGTTGTGCCTTTCAGCTCTAGGGCAAAGTAGCACACCCAGAGCAGAAGTCCTACTTCAGCCAGATCAGGCCTGCAAAGAAACTGCGTTTCACAGGCCTTTGGAAGAGATGTTCCCACTAGGCTGTAAGAGCACTGTGCAGAGCGAGTTGTTTCTTAGCTTCCCAAAGAGCTGGAAGCAAGATGCTGTGGGGCCCAACTCGCCCTTTGGAAAGAAGCCTGCACGTTGTGCCTTTCAGCTCTAGGGCAAAGTAGCACACCCAGAGCAGAAGTCCTACTTCAGCCAGATCAGGCCTGCAAAGAAACTGCGTTTCACAGGCCTTTGGAAGAGATGTTCCCACTAGGCTGTAAGAGCACTGTGCAGAGCGAGTTGTTTCTTAGCTTCCCAAAGAGCTGGAAGCAAGATGCTGTGGGGCCCAACTCGCCCTTTGGAAAGAAGCCTGCACGTTGTGCCTTTCAGCTCTAGGGCAAAGTAGCACACCCAGAGCAGAAGTCCTACTTCAGCCAGATCAGGCCTGCAAAGAAACTGCGTTTCACAGGCCTTTGGAAGAGATGTTCCCACTAGGCTGTAAGAGCACTGTGCAGAGCGAGTTGTTTCTTAGCTTCCCAAAGAGCTGGAAGCAAGATGCTGTGGGGCCCAACTCGCCCTTTGGAAAGAAGCCTGCACGTTGTGCCTTTCAGCTCTAGGGCAAAGTAGCCCACCCAGAGCAGAAGTCCTACTTCAGCCAGATCAGGCCTGCAAAGAAACTGCGTTTCACAGGCCTTTGGAAGACTTGTTCCCGGTAGGCTGTAAGAGCACTGTGCAGAGCGAGTTGTTTCTTAGCTTCCCAAAGAGCTGGAAGCAAGATGCTGTGGGGCCCAACTCGCCCTTTGGAAAGAAGCCTGCACGTTGTGCCTTTCAGCTCTAGGGCAAAGTAGCACACCCAGAGCAGAAGTCCAACTTCAGCCAGATCAGGCCTGCAAAGAAACTGCGTTTCACAGGCCTTTGGAAGAGATGTTCCCACTAGGCTGTAAGAGCACTGTGCAGAGCGAGTTGTTTCTTAGCTTCCCAAAGAGCTGGAAGCAAGATGCTGTGGGGCCCAACTCGCCCTTTGGAAAGAAGCCTGCACGTTGTGCCTTTCAGCTCTAGGGCAAAGTAGCACACCCAGAGCAGAAGTCCTACTTCAGCCAGATCAGGCCTGCAAAGAAACTGCGTTTCACAGGCCTTTGGAAGAGATGTTCCCACTAGGCTGTAAGAGCACTGTGCAGAGCGAGTTGTTTCTTAGCTTCCAAAAGAGCTGGAAGCAAGATGCTGTGGGGCCCAACTCGCCCTTTGGAAAGAAGCCTGCACGTTGTGCCTTTCAGCTCTAGGGCAAAGTAGCACACCCAGAGCAGAAGTCCTACTTCAGCCAGATCAGGCCTGCAAAGAAACTGCGTTTCACAGGCCTTTGGAAGAGATGTTCCCGGTAGGCTGTAAGAGCACTGTGCAGAGCGAGTTGTTTCTTAGCTTCCCAAAGAGCTGGAAGCAAGATGCTGTGGGGCCCAACTCGCCCTTTGGAAAGAAGCCTGCACGTTGTGCCTTTCAGCTCTAGGGCAAAGTAGCACACCCAGAGCAGAAGTCCTACTTCAGCCAGATCAGGCCTGCAAAGAAACTGCGTTTCACAGGCCTTTGGAAGAGATGTTCCCACTAGGCTGTAAGAGCACTGTGCAGAGCGAGTGGTTTCTTAGCTTCCCAAAGAACTGGAAGCAAGATGCTGTGGGGCCCAACTCGCCCTTTGGAAAGAAGCCTGCACGTTGTGCCTTTCAGCTCTAGGGCAAAGTAGCCCACCCAGAGCAGAAGTCCTACTTCAGCCAGATCAGGCCTGCAAAGAAACTGCGTTTCACAGGCCTTTGGAAGAGATGTTCCCGGTAGGCTGTAAGAGCACTGTGCAGAGCGAGTTGTTTCTTAGCTTCCCAAAGAGCTGTAAGCAAGATGCTGTGGGGCCCAACTCGCCCTTTGGAAAGAAGCCTGCACGTTGTGCCTTTCAGCTCTAGGGCAAAGTAGCACACCCAGAGCAGAAGTCCTACTTCAGCCAGATCAGGCCTGCAAAGAAACTGCGTTTCACAGGCCTTTGGAAGAGATGTTCCCACTAGGCTGTTAGAGCACTGTGCAGAGCGAGTTGTTTCTTAGCTTCCCAAAGAGCTGGAAGCAAGATGCTGTGGGGCCCAACTCGCCCTTTGGAAAGAAGCCTGCACGTTGTGCCTTTCAGCTCTAGGGCAAAGTAGCACACCCAGAGCAGAAGTCCTACTTCAGCCAGATCAGGCCTGCAAAGAAACTGCGTTTCACAGGCCTTTGGAAGAGATGTTCCCACTAGGCTGTAAGAGCACTGTGCAGAGCGAGTTGTTTCTTAGCTTCCCAAAGAGCTGGAAGCAAGATGCTGTGGGGCCCAACTCGCCCTTTGGAAAGAAGCCTGCACGTTGTGCCTTTCAGCTCTAGGGCAAAGTAGCACACCCAGAGCAGAAGTCCTACTTCAGCCAGATCAGGCCTGCAAAGAAACTGCGTTTCACAGGCCTTTGGAAGACATGTTCCCGGTAGGCTGTAAGAGCACTGTGCAGAGCGAGTTGTTTCTTAGCTTCCCAAAGAGCTGGAAGCAAGATGCTGTGGGGCCCAACTCGCCCTTTGGAAAGAAGCCTGCACGTTGTGCCTTTCAGCTCTAGGGCAAAGTAGCACACCCAGAGCAGAAGTCCTACTTCAGCCAGATCAGACCTGCAAAGAAACTGCGTTTCACAGGCCTTTGGAAGAGATGTTCCCACTAGGCTGTAAGAGCACTGTGCAGAGCGAGTTGTTTCTTAGCTTCCCAAAGAGCTGGAAGCAAGATGCTGTGGGGCCCAACTCGCCCTTTGGAAAGAAGCCTGCACGTTGTGCCTTTCAGCTCTAGGGCAAAGTAGCACACCCAGAGCAGAAGTCCTACTTCAGCCAGATCAGGCCTGCAAAGAAACTGCGTTTCACAGGCCTTTGGAAGAGATGTTCCCGGTAGGCTGTAAGAGGACTGTGCAGAGCGAGTTGTTTCTTAGCTTCCCAAAGAGCTGGAAGCAAGATGCTGTGGGGCCCAACTCGCCCTTTGGAAAGAAGCCTGCACGTTGTGCCTTTCAGCTCTAGGGCAAAGTAGCACACCCAGAGCAGAAGTCCTACTTCAGCCAGATCAGGCCTGCAAAGAAACTGCGTTTCACAGGCCTTTGGAAGAGATGTTCCCACTAGGCTGTAAGAGCACTGTGCAGAGCGAGTTGTTTCTTAGCTTCCCAAAGAGCTGGAAGCAAGATGCTGTGGGGCCCAACTCGCCCTTTGGAAAGAAGCCTGCACGTTGTGCCTTTCAGCTCTAGGGCAAAGTAGCACACCCAGAGCAGAAGTCCTACTTCAGCCAGATCAGGCCTGCAAAGAAACTGCGTTTCACAGGCCTTTGGAAGAGATGCTCCCACTAGGCTGTAAGAGCACTGTGCAGAGCGAGTTGTTTCTTAGCTTCCCAAAGAGCTGGAAGCAAGATGCTGTGGGGCCCAACTCGCCCTTTGGAAAGAAGCCTGCACGTTGTGCCTTTCAGCTCTAGGGCAAAGTAGCACACCCAGAGCAGAAGTCCTACTTCAGCCAGATCAGGCCTGCAAAGAAACTGCGTTTCACAGGCCTTTGGAAGAGATGTTCCCGGTAGGCTGTAAGAGCACTGTGCAGAGCGAGTTGTTTCTTAGCTTCCCAAAGAGCTGGAAGCAAGATGCTGTGGGGCCCAACTCGCCCTTTGGAAAGAAGCCTGCACGTTGTGCCTTTCAGCTCTAGGGCAAAGTAGCACACCCAGAGCAGAAGTCCTACTTCAGCCAGATCAGGCCTGCAAAGAAACTGCGTTTCACAGGCCTTTGGAAGAGATGTTCCCGGTAGGCTGTAAGAGCACTGTGCAGAGCGAGTTGTTTCTTAGCTTCCCAAAGAGCTGGAAGCAAGATGCTGTGGGGCCCAACTCGCCCTTTGGAAAGAAGCCTGCACGTTGTGCCTTTCAGCTCTAGGGCAAAGTAGCACACCCAGAGCAGAAGTCCTACTTCAGCCAGATCAGGCCTGCAAAGAAACTGCGTTTCACAGGCCTTTGGAAGAGATGTTCCCGGTAGGCTGTAAGAGCACTGTGCAGAGCGAGTTGTTTCTTAGCTTCCCAAAGAGCTGGAAGCAAGATGCTGTGGGGCCCAACTCGCCCTTTGGAAAGAAGCCTGCACGTTGTGCCTTTCAGCTCTAGGGCAAAGTAGCACACCCAGAGCAGAAGTCCTACTTCAGCCAGATCAGGCCTGCAAAGAAACTGCGTTTCACAGGCCTTTGGAAGAGATGCTCCCACTAGGCTGTAAGAGCACTGTGCAGAGCGAGTTGTTTCTTAGCTTCCCAAAGAGCTGGAAGCAAGATGCTGTGGGGCCCAACTCGCCCTTTGGAAAGAAGCCTGCACGTTGTGCCTTTCAGCTCTAGGGCAAAGTAGCACACCCAGAGCAGAAGTCCTACTTCAGCCAGATCAGGCCTGCAAAGAAACTGCGTTTCACAGGCCTTTGGAAGAGATGTTCCCGGTAGGCTGTAAGAGCACTGTGCAGAGCGAGTTGTTTCTTAGCTTCCCAAACAGCTGGAAGCAAGATGCTGTGGGGCCCAACTCGCCCTTTGGAAAGAAGCCTGCACGTTGTGCCTTTCAGCTCTAGGGCAAAGTAGCACACCCAGAGCAGAAGTCCTACTTCAGCCAGATCAGGCCTGCAAAGAAACTGCGTTTCACAGGCCTTTGGAAGAGATGTTCCCTCTAGGCTGTAAGAGCACTGTGCAGAGCGAGTGGTTTCTTAGCTTCCCAAAGAGCTGGAAGCAAGATGCTGTGGGGCCCAACTCGCCCTTTGGAAAGAAGCCTGCACGTTGTGCCTTTCAGCTCTAGGGCAAAGTAGCACACCCAGAGCAGAAGTCCAACTTCAGCCAGATCAGGCCTGCAAAGAAACTGCGTTTCACAGGCCTTTGGAAGAGATGTTCCCGGTAGGCTGTAAGAGCACTGTGCAGAGCGAGTTGTTTCTTAGCTTCCCAAAGAGCTGGAAGCAAGATGCTGTGGGGCCCAACTCGCCCTTTGGAAAGAAGCCTGCACGTTGTGCCTTTCAGCTCTAGGGCAAAGTAGCACACCCATAGCAGAAGTCCTACTTCAGCCAGATCAGGCCTGCAAAGAAACTGCGTTTCACAGGCCTTTGGAAGAGATGTTCCCACTAGGCTGTTAGAGCACTGTGCAGAGCGAGTTGTTTCTTAGCTTCCCAAAGAGCTGGAAGCAAGATGCTGTGGGGCCCAACTCGCCCTTTGGAAAGAAGCCTGCACGTTGTGCCTTTCAGCTCTAGGGCAAAGTAGCACACCCAGAGCAGAAGTCCTACTTCAGCCAGATCAGGCCTGCAAAGAAACTGCGTTTCACAGGCCTTTGGAAGAGATGCTCCCACTAGGCTGTAAGAGCACTGTGCAGAGCGAGTTGTTTCTTAGCTTCCCAAAGAGCTGGAAGCAAGATGCTGTGGGGCCCAACTCGCCCTTTGGAAAGAAGCCTGCACGTTGTGCCTTTCAGCTCTAGGGCAAAGTAGCACACCCAGAGCAGAAGTCCTACTTCAGCCAGATCAGGCCTGCAAAGAAACTGCGTTTCACAGGCCTTTGGAAGAGATGTTCCCGGTAGGCTGTAAGAGCACTGTGCAGAGCGAGTTGTTTCTTAGCTTCCCAAAGAGCTGGAAGCAAGATGCTGTGGGGCCCAACTCGCCCTTTGGAAAGAAGCCTGCACGTTGTGCCTTTCAGCTCTAGGGCAAAGTAGCACACCCAGAGCAGAAGTCCTACTTCAGCCAGATCAGGCCTGCAAAGAAACTGCGTTTCACAGGCCTTTGGAAGAGATGTTCCCACTAGGCTGTAAGAGCACTGTGCAGAGCGAGTTGTTTCTTAGCTTCCCAAAGAGCTGGAAGCAAGATGCTGTGGGGCCCAACTCGCCCTTTGGAAAGAAGCCTGCACGTTGTGCCTTTCAGCTCTAGGGCAAAGTAGCACACCCAGAGCAGAAGTCCTACTTCAGCCAGATCAGGCCTGCAAAGAAACTGCGTTTCACAGGCCTTTGGAAGACTTGTTCCCGGTAGGCTGTAAGAGCACTGTGCAGAGCGAGTTGTTTCTTAGCTTCCCAAAGAGCTGGAAGCAAGATGCTGTGGGGCCCAACTCGCCCTTTGGAAAGAAGCCTGCACGTTGTGCCTTTCAGCTCTAGGGCAAAGTAGCACACCCAGAGCAGAAGTCCTACTTCAGCCAGATCAGGCCTGCAAAGAAACTGCGTTTCACAGGCCTTTGGAAGAGATGTTCCCACTAGGCTGTAAGAGCACTGTGCAGAGCGAGTTGTTTCTTAGCTTCCCAAAGAGCTGGAAGCAAGATGCTGTGGGGCCCAACTCGCCCTTTGGAAAGAAGCCTGCACGTTGTGCCTTTCAGCTCTAGGGCAAAGTAGCACACCCAGAGCAGAAGTCCTACTTCAGCCAGATCAGGCCTGCAAAGAAACTGCGTTTCACAGGCCTTTGGAAGAGATGCTCCCACTAGGCTGTAAGAGCACTGTGCAGAGCGAGTTGTTTCTTAGCTTCCCAAAGAGCTGGAAGCAAGATGCTGTGGGGCCCAACTCGCCCTTTGGAAAGAAGCCTGCACGTTGTGCCTTTCAGCTCTAGGGCAAAGTAGCACACCCAGAGCAGAAGTCCTACTTCAGCCAGATCAGGCCTGCAAAGAAACTGCGTTTCACAGGCCTTTGGAAGAGATGCTCCCACTAGGCTGTAAGAGCACTGTGCAGAGCGAGTTGTTTCTTAGCTTCCCAAAGAGCTGGAAGCAAGATGCTGTGGGGCCCAACTCGCCCTTTGGAAAGAAGCCTGCACGTTGTGCCTTTCAGCTCTAGGGCAAAGTAGCACACCCAGAGCAGAAGTCCTACTTCAGCCAGATCAGGCCTGCAAAGAAACTGCGTTTCACAGGCCTTTGGAAGAGATGTTCCCGGTAGGCTGTAAGAGCACTGTGCAGAGCGAGTTGTTTCTTAGCTTCCCAAACAGCTGGAAGCAAGATGCTGTGGGGCCCAACTCGCCCTTTGGAAAGAAGCCTGCACGTTGTGCCTTTCAGCTCTAGGGCAAAGTAGCACACCCAGAGCAGAAGTCCTACTTCAGCCAGATCAGGCCTGCAAAGAAACTGCGTTTCACAGGCCTTTGGAAGAGATGTTCCCTCTAGGCTGTAAGAGCACTGTGCAGAGCGAGTGGTTTCTTAGCTTCCCAAAGAGCTGGAAGCAAGATGCTGTGGGGCCCAACTCGCCCTTTGGAAAGAAGCCTGCACGTTGTGCCTTTCAGCTCTAGGGCAAAGTAGCACACCCAGAGCAGAAGTCCTACTTCAGCCAGATCAGGCCTGCAAAGAAACTGCGTTTCACAGGCCTTTGGAAGAGATGTTCCCTCTAGGCTGTAAGAGCACTGTGCAGAGCGAGTTGTTTCTTAGCTTCCCAAAGAGCTGGAAGCAAGATGCTGTGGGGCCCAACTCGCCCTTTGGAAAGAAGCCTGCACGTTGTGCCTTTCAGCTCTAGGGCAAAGTAGCACACCCAGAGCAGAAGTCCTACTTCAGCCAGATCAGGCCTGCAAAGAAACTGCGTTTCACAGGCCTTTGGAAGAGATGTTCCCTCTAGGCTGTAAGAGAACTGTGCAGAGCGAGTTGTTTCTTAGCTTCCCAAAGAGCTGGAAGCAAGATGCTGTGGGGCCCAACTCGCCCTTTGGAAAGAAGCCTGCACGTTGTGCCTTTCAGCTCTAGGGCAAAGTAGCACACCCAGAGCAGAAGTCCTACTTCAGCCAGATCAGGCCTGCAAAGAAACTGCGTTTCACAGGCCTTTGGAAGAGATGTTCCCACTAGGCTGTAAGAGCACTGTGCAGAGCGAGTTGTTTCTTAGCTTCCCAAAGAGCTGGAAGCAAGATGCTGTGGGGCCCAACTCGCCCTTTGGAAAGAAGCCTGCACGTTGTGCCTTTCAGCTCTAGGGCAAAGTAGCACACCCAGAGCAGAAGTCCTACTTCAGCCAGATCAGGCCTGCAAAGAAACTGCGTTTCACAGGCCTTTGGAAGAGATGTTCCCGGTAGGCTGTAAGAGGACTGTGCAGAGCGAGTTGTTTCTTAGCTTCCCAAAGAGCTGGAAGCAAGATGCTGTGGGGCCCAACTCGCCCTTTGGAAAGAAGCCTGCACGTTGTGCCTTTCAGCTCTAGGGCAAAGTAGCACACCCAGAGCAGAAGTCCTACTTCAGCCAGATCAGGCCTGCAAAGAAACTGCGTTTCACAGGCCTTTGGAAGATTTGTTCCCACTAGGCTGTAAGAGCACTGTGCAGCGCGAGTTGTTTCTTAGCTTCCCAAAGAGCTGGAAGCAAGATGCTGTGGGGCCAACTCGCCCTTTGGAAAGAAGCCTGCACGTTGTGCCTTTCAGCTCTAGGGCAAAGTAGCCCACCCAGAGCAGAAGTCCTACTTCAGCCAGATCAGGCCTGCAAAGAAACTGCGTTTCACAGGCCTTTGGAAGACTTGTTCCCGGTAGGCTGTAAGAGCACTGTGCAGAGCGAGTTGTTTCTTAGCTTCCCAAAGAGCTGGAAGCAAGATGCTGTGGGGCCCAACTCGCCCTTTGGAAAGAAGCCTGCACGTTGTGCCTTTCAGCTCTAGGGCAAAGTAGCACACCCAGAGCAGAAGTCCTACTTCAGCCAGATCAGGCCTGCAAAGAAACTGCGTTTCACAGGCCTTTGGAAGAGATGTTCCCACTAGGCTGTAAGAGCACTGTGCAGAGCGAGTTGTTTCTTAGCTTCCCAAAGAGCTGGAAGCAAGATGCTGTGGGGCCCAACTCGCCCTTTGTCAAGAAGCCTGCACGTTGTGCCTTTCAGCTCTAGGGCAAAGTAGCACACCCAGAGCAGAAGTCCTACTTCAGCCAGATCAGGCCTGCAAAGAAACTGCGTTTCACAGGCCTTTGGAAGAGATGTTCCCACTAGGCTGTAAGAGCACTGTGCAGAGCGAGTTGTTTCTTAGCTTCCCAAAGAGCTGGAAGCAAGATGCTGTGGGGCCCAACTCGCCCTTTGGAAAGAAGCCTGCACGTTGTGCCTTTCAGCTCTAGGGCAAAGTAGCACACCCAGAGCAGAAGTCCTACTTCAGCCAGATCAGGCCTGCAAAGAAACTGCGTTTCACAGGCCTTTGGAAGAGATGTTCCCACTAGGCTGTAAGAGCACTGTGCAGAGCGAGTTGTTTCTTAGCTTCCCAAAGAGCTGGAAGCAAGATGCTGTGGGGCCCAACTCGCCCTTTGGAAAGAAGCCTGCACGTTGTGCCTTTCAGCTCTAGGGCAAAGTAGCACACCCAGAGCAGAAGTCCTACTTCAGCCAGATCAGGCCTGCAAAGAAACTGCGTTTCACAGGCCTTTGGAAGAGATGTTCCCACTAGGCTGTAAGAGCACTGTGCAGAGCGAGTTGTTTCTTAGCTTCCCAAAGAGCTGGAAGCAAGATGCTGTGGGGCCCAACTCGCCCTTTGGAAAGAAGCCTGCACGTTGTGCCTTTCAGCTCTAGGGCAAAGTAGCCCACCCAGAGCAGAAGTCCTACTTCAGCCAGATCAGGCCTGCAAAGAAACTGCGTTTCACAGGCCTTTGGAAGACTTGTTCCCGGTAGGCTGTAAGAGCACTGTGCAGAGCGAGTTGTTTCTTAGCTTCCCAAAGAGCTGGAAGCAAGATGCTGTGGGGCCCAACTCGCCCTTTGGAAAGAAGCCTGCACGTTGTGCCTTTCAGCTCTAGGGCAAAGTAGCACACCCAGAGCAGAAGTCCAACTTCAGCCAGATCAGGCCTGCAAAGAAACTGCGTTTCACAGGCCTTTGGAAGAGATGTTCCCACTAGGCTGTAAGAGCACTGTGCAGAGCGAGTTGTTTCTTAGCTTCCCAAAGAGCTGGAAGCAAGATGCTGTGGGGCCCAACTCGCCCTTTGGAAAGAAGCCTGCACGTTGTGCCTTTCAGCTCTAGGGCAAAGTAGCACACCCAGAGCAGAAGTCCTACTTCAGCCAGATCAGGCCTGCAAAGAAACTGCGTTTCACAGGCCTTTGGAAGAGATGTTCCCACTAGGCTGTAAGAGCACTGTGCAGAGCGAGTTGTTTCTTAGCTTCCAAAAGAGCTGGAAGCAAGATGCTGTGGGGCCCAACTCGCCCTTTGGAAAGAAGCCTGCACGTTGTGCCTTTCAGCTCTAGGGCAAAGTAGCACACCCAGAGCAGAAGTCCTACTTCAGCCAGATCAGGCCTGCAAAGAAACTGCGTTTCACAGGCCTTTGGAAGAGATGTTCCCGGTAGGCTGTAAGAGCACTGTGCAGAGCGAGTTGTTTCTTAGCTTCCCAAAGAGCTGGAAGCAAGATGCTGTGGGGCCCAACTCGCCCTTTGGAAAGAAGCCTGCACGTTGTGCCTTTCAGCTCTAGGGCAAAGTAGCACACCCAGAGCAGAAGTCCTACTTCAGCCAGATCAGGCCTGCAAAGAAACTGCGTTTCACAGGCCTTTGGAAGAGATGTTCCCACTAGGCTGTAAGAGCACTGTGCAGAGCGAGTGGTTTCTTAGCTTCCCAAAGAACTGGAAGCAAGATGCTGTGGGGCCCAACTCGCCCTTTGGAAAGAAGCCTGCACGTTGTGCCTTTCAGCTCTAGGGCAAAGTAGCCCACCCAGAGCAGAAGTCCTACTTCAGCCAGATCAGGCCTGCAAAGAAACTGCGTTTCACAGGCCTTTGGAAGAGATGTTCCCGGTAGGCTGTAAGAGCACTGTGCAGAGCGAGTTGTTTCTTAGCTTCCCAAAGAGCTGTAAGCAAGATGCTGTGGGGCCCAACTCGCCCTTTGGAAAGAAGCCTGCACGTTGTGCCTTTCAGCTCTAGGGCAAAGTAGCACACCCAGAGCAGAAGTCCTACTTCAGCCAGATCAGGCCTGCAAAGAAACTGCGTTTCACAGGCCTTTGGAAGAGATGTTCCCACTAGGCTGTTAGAGCACTGTGCAGAGCGAGTTGTTTCTTAGCTTCCCAAAGAGCTGGAAGCAAGATGCTGTGGGGCCCAACTCGCCCTTTGGAAAGAAGCCTGCACGTTGTGCCTTTCAGCTCTAGGGCAAAGTAGCACACCCAGAGCAGAAGTCCTACTTCAGCCAGATCAGGCCTGCAAAGAAACTGCGTTTCACAGGCCTTTGGAAGAGATGTTCCCACTAGGCTGTAAGAGCACTGTGCAGAGCGAGTTGTTTCTTAGCTTCCCAAAGAGCTGGAAGCAAGATGCTGTGGGGCCCAACTCGCCCTTTGGAAAGAAGCCTGCACGTTGTGCCTTTCAGCTCTAGGGCAAAGTAGCACACCCAGAGCAGAAGTCCTACTTCAGCCAGATCAGGCCTGCAAAGAAACTGCGTTTCACAGGCCTTTGGAAGACATGTTCCCGGTAGGCTGTAAGAGCACTGTGCAGAGCGAGTTGTTTCTTAGCTTCCCAAAGAGCTGGAAGCAAGATGCTGTGGGGCCCAACTCGCCCTTTGGAAAGAAGCCTGCACGTTGTGCCTTTCAGCTCTAGGGCAAAGTAGCACACCCAGAGCAGAAGTCCTACTTCAGCCAGATCAGACCTGCAAAGAAACTGCGTTTCACAGGCCTTTGGAAGAGATGTTCCCACTAGGCTGTAAGAGCACTGTGCAGAGCGAGTTGTTTCTTAGCTTCCCAAAGAGCTGGAAGCAAGATGCTGTGGGGCCCAACTCGCCCTTTGGAAAGAAGCCTGCACGTTGTGCCTTTCAGCTCTAGGGCAAAGTAGCACACCCAGAGCAGAAGTCCTACTTCAGCCAGATCAGGCCTGCAAAGAAACTGCGTTTCACAGGCCTTTGGAAGAGATGTTCCCGGTAGGCTGTAAGAGGACTGTGCAGAGCGAGTTGTTTCTTAGCTTCCCAAAGAGCTGGAAGCAAGATGCTGTGGGGCCCAACTCGCCCTTTGGAAAGAAGCCTGCACGTTGTGCCTTTCAGCTCTAGGGCAAAGTAGCACACCCAGAGCAGAAGTCCTACTTCAGCCAGATCAGGCCTGCAAAGAAACTGCGTTTCACAGGCCTTTGGAAGAGATGTTCCCACTAGGCTGTAAGAGCACTGTGCAGAGCGAGTTGTTTCTTAGCTTCCCAAAGAGCTGGAAGCAAGATGCTGTGGGGCCCAACTCGCCCTTTGGAAAGAAGCCTGCACGTTGTGCCTTTCAGCTCTAGGGCAAAGTAGCACACCCAGAGCAGAAGTCCTACTTCAGCCAGATCAGGCCTGCAAAGAAACTGCGTTTCACAGGCCTTTGGAAGAGATGTTCCCACTAGGCTGTAAGAGCACTGTGCAGAGCGAGTTGTTTCTTAGCTTCCCAAAGAGCTGGAAGCAAGATGCTGTGGGGCCCAACTCGCCCTTTGGAAAGAAGCCTGCACGTTGTGCCTTTCAGCTCTAGGGCAAAGTAGCACACCCAGAGCAGAAGTCCTACTTCAGCCAGATCAGGCCTGCAAAGAAACTGCGTTTCACAGGCCTTTGGAAGAGATGTTCCCGGTAGGCTGTAAGAGCACTGTGCAGAGCGAGTTGTTTCTTAGCTTCCCAAAGAGCTGGAAGCAAGATGCTGTGGGGCCCAACTCGCCCTTTGGAAAGAAGCCTGCACGTTGTGCCTTTCAGCTCTAGGGCAAAGTAGCACACCCAGAGCAGAAGTCCTACTTCAGCCAGATCAGGCCTGCAAAGAAACTGCGTTTCACAGGCCTTTGGAAGAGATGTTCCCGGTAGGCTGTAAGAGCACTGTGCAGAGCGAGTTGTTTCTTAGCTTCCCAAAGAGCTGGAAGCAAGATGCTGTGGGGCCCAACTCGCCCTTTGGAAAGAAGCCTGCACGTTGTGCCTTTCAGCTCTAGGGCAAAGTAGCACACCCAGAGCAGAAGTCCTACTTCAGCCAGATCAGGCCTGCAAAGAAACTGCGTTTCACAGGCCTTTGGAAGAGATGTTCCCGGTAGGCTGTAAGAGCACTGTGCAGAGCGAGTTGTTTCTTAGCTTCCCAAAGAGCTGGAAGCAAGATGCTGTGGGGCCCAACTCGCCCTTTGGAAAGAAGCCTGCACGTTGTGCCTTTCAGCTCTAGGGCAAAGTAGCACACCCAGAGCAGAAGTCCTACTTCAGCCAGATCAGGCCTGCAAAGAAACTGCGTTTCACAGGCCTTTGGAAGAGATGCTCCCACTAGGCTGTAAGAGCACTGTGCAGAGCGAGTTGTTTCTTAGCTTCCCAAAGAGCTGGAAGCAAGATGCTGTGGGGCCCAACTCGCCCTTTGGAAAGAAGCCTGCACGTTGTGCCTTTCAGCTCTAGGGCAAAGTAGCACACCCAGAGCAGAAGTCCTACTTCAGCCAGATCAGGCCTGCAAAGAAACTGCGTTTCACAGGCCTTTGGAAGAGATGTTCCCGGTAGGCTGTAAGAGCACTGTGCAGAGCGAGTTGTTTCTTAGCTTCCCAAACAGCTGGAAGCAAGATGCTGTGGGGCCCAACTCGCCCTTTGGAAAGAAGCCTGCACGTTGTGCCTTTCAGCTCTAGGGCAAAGTAGCACACCCAGAGCAGAAGTCCTACTTCAGCCAGATCAGGCCTGCAAAGAAACTGCGTTTCACAGGCCTTTGGAAGAGATGTTCCCTCTAGGCTGTAAGAGCACTGTGCAGAGCGAGTGGTTTCTTAGCTTCCCAAAGAGCTGGAAGCAAGATGCTGTGGGGCCCAACTCGCCCTTTGGAAAGAAGCCTGCACGTTGTGCCTTTCAGCTCTAGGGCAAAGTAGCACACCCAGAGCAGAAGTCCTACTTCAGCCAGATCAGGCCTGCAAAGAAACTGCGTTTCACAGGCCTTTGGAAGAGATGTTCCCTCTAGGCTGTAAGAGCACTGTGCAGAGCGAGTTGTTTCTTAGCTTCCCAAAGAGCTGGAAGCAAGATGCTGTGGGGCCCAACTCGCCCTTTGGAAAGAAGCCTGCACGTTGTGCCTTTCAGCTCTAGGGCAAAGTAGCACACCCAGAGCAGAAGTCCAACTTCAGCCAGATCAGGCCTGCAAAGAAACTGCGTTTCACAGGCCTTTGGAAGAGATGTTCCCGGTAGGCTGTAAGAGCACTGTGCAGAGCGAGTTGTTTCTTAGCTTCCCAAAGAGCTGGAAGCAAGATGCTGTGGGGCCCAACTCGCCCTTTGGAAAGAAGCCTGCACGTTGTGCCTTTCAGCTCTAGGGCAAAGTAGCACACCCATAGCAGAAGTCCTACTTCAGCCAGATCAGGCCTGCAAAGAAACTGCGTTTCACAGGCCTTTGGAAGAGATGTTCCCACTAGGCTGTTAGAGCACTGTGCAGAGCGAGTTGTTTCTTAGCTTCCCAAAGAGCTGGAAGCAAGATGCTGTGGGGCCCAACTCGCCCTTTGGAAAGAAGCCTGCACGTTGTGCCTTTCAGCTCTAGGGCAAAGTAGCACACCCAGAGCAGAAGTCCTACTTCAGCCAGATCAGGCCTGCAAAGAAACTGCGTTTCACAGGCCTTTGGAAGAGATGCTCCCACTAGGCTGTAAGAGCACTGTGCAGAGCGAGTTGTTTCTTAGCTTCCCAAAGAGCTGGAAGCAAGATGCTGTGGGGCCCAACTCGCCCTTTGGAAAGAAGCCTGCACGTTGTGCCTTTCAGCTCTAGGGCAAAGTAGCACACCCAGAGCAGAAGTCCTACTTCAGCCAGATCAGGCCTGCAAAGAAACTGCGTTTCACAGGCCTTTGGAAGAGATGTTCCCACTAGGCTGTAAGAGCACTGTGCAGAGCGAGTTGTTTCTTAGCTTCCCAAAGAGCTGGAAGCAAGATGCTGTGGGGCCCAACTCGCCCTTTGGAAAGAAGCCTGCACGTTGTGCCTTTCAGCTCTAGGGCAAAGTAGCACACCCAGAGCAGAAGTCCTACTTCAGCCAGATCAGGCCTGCAAAGAAACTGCGTTTCACAGGCCTTTGGAAGACTTGTTCCCGGTAGGCTGTAAGAGCACTGTGCAGAGCGAGTTGTTTCTTAGCTTCCCAAAGAGCTGGAAGCAAGATGCTGTGGGGCCCAACTCGCCCTTTGGAAAGAAGCCTGCACGTTGTGCCTTTCAGCTCTAGGGCAAAGTAGCACACCCAGAGCAGAAGTCCTACTTCAGCCAGATCAGGCCTGCAAAGAAACTGCGTTTCACAGGCCTTTGGAAGAGATGTTCCCACTAGGCTGTAAGAGCACTGTGCAGAGCGAGTTGTTTCTTAGCTTCCCAAAGAGCTGGAAGCAAGATGCTGTGGGGCCCAACTCGCCCTTTGGAAAGAAGCCTGCACGTTGTGCCTTTCAGCTCTAGGGCAAAGTAGCACACCCAGAGCAGAAGTCCTACTTCAGCCAGATCAGGCCTGCAAAGAAACTGCGTTTCACAGGCCTTTGGAAGAGATGTTCCCTCTAGGCTGTAAGAGAACTGTGCAGAGCGAGTTGTTTCTTAGCTTCCCAAAGAGCTGGAAGCAAGATGCTGTGGGGCCCAACTCGCCCTTTGGAAAGAAGCCTGCACGTTGTGCCTTTCAGCTCTAGGGCAAAGTAGCACACCCAGAGCAGAAGTCCTACTTCAGCCAGATCAGGCCTGCAAAGAAACTGCGTTTCACAGGCCTTTGGAAGAGATGTTCCCACTAGGCTGTAAGAGCACTGTGCAGAGCGAGTTGTTTCTTAGCTTCCCAAAGAGCTGGAAGCAAGATGCTCGGGGGCCCAACTCGCCCTTTGGAAAGAAGCCTGCACGTTGTGCCTTTCAGCTCTAGGGCAAAGTAGCACACCCAGAGCAGAAGTCCTACTTCAGCCAGATCAGGCCTGCAAAGAAACTGCGTTTCACAGGCCTTTGGAAGAGATGTTCCCGGTAGGCTGTAAGAGGACTGTGCAGAGCGAGTTGTTTCTTAGCTTCCCAAAGAGCTGGAAGCAAGATGCTGTGGGGCCCAACTCGCCCTTTGGAAAGAAGCCTGCACGTTGTGCCTTTCAGCTCTAGGGCATAGTAGCACACCCAGAGCAGAAGTCCTACTTCAGCCAGATCAGGCCTGCAAAGAAACTGCGTTTCACAGGCCTTTGGAAGATTTGTTCCCACTAGGCTGTAAGAGCACTGTGCAGCGCGAGTTGTTTCTTAGCTTCCCAAAGAGCTGGAAGCAAGATGCTGTGGGGCCAACTCGCCCTTTGGAAAGAAGCCTGCACGTTGTGCCTTTCAGCTCTAGGGCAAAGTAGCACACCCAGAGCAGAAGTCCTACTTCAGCCAGATCAGGCCTGCAAAGAAACTGCGTTTCACAGGCCTTTGGAAGAGATGTTCCCTCTAGGCTGTAAGAGCACTGTGCAGAGCGAGTGGTTTCTTAGCTTCCCAAAGAGCTGGAAGCAAGATGCTGTGGGGCCCAACTCGCCCTTTGGAAAGAAGCCTGCACGTTGTGCCTTTCAGCTCTAGGGCAAAGTAGCACACCCAGAGCAGAAGTCCTACTTCAGCCAGATCAGGCCTGCAAAGAAACTGCGTTTCACAGGCCTTTGGAAGAGATGTTCCCGGTAGGCTGTAAGAGCACTGTGCAGAGCGAGTTGTTTCTTAGCTTCCCAAAGAGCTGGAAGCAAGATGCTGTGGGGCCCAACTCGCCCTTTGGAAAGAAGCCTGCACGTTGTGCCTTTCAGCTCTAGGGCAAAGTAGCACACCCAGAGCAGAAGTCCTACTTCAGCCAGATCAGGCCTGCAAAGAAACTGCGTTTCACAGGCCTTTGGAAGACTTGTTCCCGGTAGGCTGTAAGAGCACTGTGCAGAGCGAGTTGTTTCTTAGCTTCCCAAAGAGCTGGAAGCAAGATGCTGTGGGGCCCAACTCGCCCTTTGGAAAGAAGCCTGCACGTTGTGCCTTTCAGCTCTAGGGCAAAGTAGCACACCCAGAGCAGAAGTCCTACTTCAGCCAGATCAGGCCTGCAAAGAAACTGCGTTTCACAGGCCTTTGGAAGAGATGTTCCCACTAGGCTGTAAGAGCACTGTGCAGAGCGAGTTGTTTCTTAGCTTCCCAAAGAGCTGGAAGCAAGATGCTGTGGGGCCCAACTCGCCCTTTGGAAAGAAGCCTGCACGTTGTGCCTTTCAGCTCTAGGGCAAAGTAGCACACCCAGAGCAGAAGTCCTACTTCAGCCAGATCAGGCCTGCAAAGAAACTGCGTTTCACAGGCCTTTGGAAGACTTGTTCCCGGTAGGCTGTAAGAGCACTGTGCAGAGCGAGTTGTTTCTTAGCTTCCCAAAGAGCTGGAAGCAAGATGCTGTGGGGCCCAACTCGCCCTTTGGAAAGAAGCCTGCACGTTGTGCCTTTCAGCTCTAGGGCAAAGTAGCACACCCAGAGCAGAAGTCCTACTTCAGCCAGATCAGGCCTGCAAAGAAACTGCGTTTCACAGGCCTTTGGAAGACATGTTCCCGGTAGGCTATAAGAGCACTGTGCAGAGCGAGTTGTTTCTCAGCTTCCCAAAGAGCTGGAAGCAAGATGCTGTGGGGCCCAACTCGCCCTTTGGAAAGAAGCCTGCACGTTGTGCCTTTCAGCTCTAGGGCAAAGTAGCCCACCCAGAGCAGAAGTCCTACTTCAGCCAGATCAGGCCTGCAAAGAAACTGCGTTTCACAGGCCTTTGGAAGACTTGTTCCCGGTAGGCTGTAAGAGCACTGTGCAGAGCGAGTTGTTTCTTAGCTTCCCAAAGAGCTGGAAGCAAGATGCTGTGGGGCCCAACTCGCCCTTTGGAAAGAAGCCTGCACGTTGTGCCTTTCAGCTCTAGGGCAAAGTAGCACACCCAGAGCAGAAGTCCTACTTCAGCCAGATCAGGCCTGCAAAGAAACTGCGTTTCACAGGCCTTTGGAAGAGATGTTCCCACTAGGCTGTAAGAGCACTGTGCAGAGCGAGTTGTTTCTTAGCTTCCCAAAGAGCTGGAAGCAAGATGCTGTGGGGCCCAACTCGCCCTTTGTCAAGAAGCCTGCACGTTGTGCCTTTCAGCTCTAGGGCAAAGTAGCACACCCAGAGCAGAAGTCCTACTTCAGCCAGATCAGGCCTGCAAAGAAACTGCGTTTCACAGGCCTTTGGAAGAGATGTTCCCACTAGGCTGTAAGAGCACTGTGCAGAGCGAGTTGTTTCTTAGCTTCCCAAAGAGCTGGAAGCAAGATGCTGTGGGGCCCAACTCGCCCTTTGGAAAGAAGCCTGCACGTTGTGCCTTTCAGCTCTAGGGCAAAGTAGCACACCCAGAGCAGAAGTCCTACTTCAGCCAGATCAGGCCTGCAAAGAAACTGCGTTTCACAGGCCTTTGGAAGAGATGTTCCCACTAGGCTGTAAGAGCACTGTGCAGAGCGAGTTGTTTCTTAGCTTCCCAAAGAGCTGGAAGCAAGATGCTGTGGGGCCCAACTCGCCCTTTGGAAAGAAGCCTGCACGTTGTGCCTTTCAGCTCTAGGGCAAAGTAGCACACCCAGAGCAGAAGTCCTACTTCAGCCAGATCAGGCCTGCAAAGAAACTGCGTTTCACAGGCCTTTGGAAGAGATGTTCCCACTAGGCTGTAAGAGCACTGTGCAGAGCGAGTTGTTTCTTAGCTTCCCAAAGAGCTGGAAGCAAGATGCTGTGGGGCCCAACTCGCCCTTTGGAAAGAAGCCTGCACGTTGTGCCTTTCAGCTCTAGGGCAAAGTAGCCCACCCAGAGCAGAAGTCCTACTTCAGCCAGATCAGGCCTGCAAAGAAACTGCGTTTCACAGGCCTTTGGAAGACTTGTTCCCGGTAGGCTGTAAGAGCACTGTGCAGAGCGAGTTGTTTCTTAGCTTCCCAAAGAGCTGGAAGCAAGATGCTGTGGGGCCCAACTCGCCCTTTGGAAAGAAGCCTGCACGTTGTGCCTTTCAGCTCTAGGGCAAAGTAGCACACCCAGAGCAGAAGTCCAACTTCAGCCAGATCAGGCCTGCAAAGAAACTGCGTTTCACAGGCCTTTGGAAGAGATGTTCCCACTAGGCTGTAAGAGCACTGTGCAGAGCGAGTTGTTTCTTAGCTTCCCAAAGAGCTGGAAGCAAGATGCTGTGGGGCCCAACTCGCCCTTTGGAAAGAAGCCTGCACGTTGTGCCTTTCAGCTCTAGGGCAAAGTAGCACACCCAGAGCAGAAGTCCTACTTCAGCCAGATCAGGCCTGCAAAGAAACTGCGTTTCACAGGCCTTTGGAAGAGATGCTCCCACTAGGCTGTAAGAGCACTGTGCAGAGCGAGTTGTTTCTTAGCTTCCCAAAGAGCTGGAAGCAAGATGCTGTGGGGCCCAACTCGCCCTTTGGAAAGAAGCCTGCACGTTGTGCCTTTCAGCTCTAGGGCAAAGTAGCCCACCCAGAGCAGAAGTCCTACTTCAGCCAGATCAGGCCTGCAAAGAAACTGCGTTTCACAGGCCTTTGGAAGAGATGTTCCCACTAGGCTGTAAGAGCACTGTGCAGAGCGAGTTGTTTCTTAGCTTCCCAAAGAGCTGGAAGCAAGATGCTGTGGGGCCCAACTCGCCCTTTGGAAAGAAGCCTGCACGTTGTGCCTTTCAGCTCTAGGGCAAAGTAGCACACCCAGAGCAGAAGTCCAACTTCAGCCAGATCAGGCCTGCAAAGAAACTGCGTTTCACAGGCCTTTGGAAGAGATGTTCCCACTAGGCTGTAAGAGCACTGTGCAGAGCGAGTTGTTTCTTAGCTTCCCAAAGAGCTGGAAGCAAGATGCTGTGGGGCCCAACTCGCCCTTTGGAAAGAAGCCTGCACGTTGTGCCTTTCAGCTCTAGGGCAAAGTAGCACACCCAGAGCAGAAGTCCTACTTCAGCCAGATCAGGCCTGCAAAGAAACTGCGTTTCACAGGCCTTTGGAAGAGATGTTCCCACTAGGCTGTAAGAGCACTGTGCAGAGCGAGTTGTTTCTTAGCTTCCAAAAGAGCTGGAAGCAAGATGCTGTGGGGCCCAACTCGCCCTTTGGAAAGAAGCCTGCACGTTGTGCCTTTCAGCTCTAGGGCAAAGTAGCACACCCAGAGCAGAAGTCCTACTTCAGCCAGATCAGGCCTGCAAAGAAACTGCGTTTCACAGGCCTTTGGAAGAGATGTTCCCGGTAGGCTGTAAGAGCACTGTGCAGAGCGAGTGGTTTCTTAGCTTCCCAAAGAGCTGGAAGCAAGATGCTGTGGGGCCCAACTCGCCCTTTGGAAAGAAGCCTGCACGTTGTGCCTTTCAGCTCTAGGGCAAAGTAGCACACCCAGAGCAGAAGTCCTACTTCAGCCAGATCAGGCCTGCAAAGAAACTGCGTTTCACAGGCCTTTGGAAGAGATGTTCCCACTAGGCTGTAAGAGCACTGTGCAGAGCGAGTGGTTTCTTAGCTTCCCAAAGAACTGGAAGCAAGATGCTGTGGGGCCCAACTCGCCCTTTGGAAAGAAGCCTGCACGTTGTGCCTTTCAGCTCTAGGGCAAAGTAGCCCACCCAGAGCAGAAGTCCTACTTCAGCCAGATCAGGCCTGCAAAGAAACTGCGTTTCACAGGCCTTTGGAAGAGATGTTCCCGGTAGGCTGTAAGAGCACTGTGCAGAGCGAGTTGTTTCTTAGCTTCCCAAAGAGCTGTAAGCAAGATGCTGTGGGGCCCAACTCGCCCTTTGGAAAGAAGCCTGCACGTTGTGCCTTTCAGCTCTAGGGCAAAGTAGCACACCCAGAGCAGAAGTCCTACTTCAGCCAGATCAGGCCTGCAAAGAAACTGCGTTTCACAGGCCTTTGGAAGAGATGTTCCCACTAGGCTGTTAGAGCACTGTGCAGAGCGAGTTGTTTCTTAGCTTCCCAAAGAGCTGGAAGCAAGATGCTGTGGGGCCCAACTCGCCCTTTGGAAAGAAGCCTGCACGTTGTGCCTTTCAGCTCTAGGGCAAAGTAGCACACCCAGAGCAGAAGTCCTACTTCAGCCAGATCAGGCCTGCAAAGAAACTGCGTTTCACAGGCCTTTGGAAGAGATGTTCCCACTAGGCTGTAAGAGCACTGTGCAGAGCGAGTTGTTTCTTAGCTTCCCAAAGAGCTGGAAGCAAGATGCTGTGGGGCCCAACTCGCCCTTTGGAAAGAAGCCTGCACGTTGTGCCTTTCAGCTCTAGGGCAAAGTAGCACACCCAGAGCAGAAGTCCTACTTCAGCCAGATCAGGCCTGCAAAGAAACTGCGTTTCACAGGCCTTTGGAAGACATGTTCCCGGTAGGCTGTAAGAGCACTGTGCAGAGCGAGTTGTTTCTTAGCTTCCCAAAGAGCTGGAAGCAAGATGCTGTGGGGCCCAACTCGCCCTTTGGAAAGAAGCCTGCACGTTGTGCCTTTCAGCTCTAGGGCAAAGTAGCACACCCAGAGCAGAAGTCCTACTTCAGCCAGATCAGACCTGCAAAGAAACTGCGTTTCACAGGCCTTTGGAAGAGATGTTCCCACTAGGCTGTAAGAGCACTGTGCAGAGCGAGTTGTTTCTTAGCTTCCCAAAGAGCTGGAAGCAAGATGCTGTGGGGCCCAACTCGCCCTTTGGAAAGAAGCCTGCACGTTGTGCCTTTCAGCTCTAGGGCAAAGTAGCACACCCAGAGCAGAAGTCCTACTTCAGCCAGATCAGGCCTGCAAAGAAACTGCGTTTCACAGGCCTTTGGAAGAGATGTTCCCGGTAGGCTGTAAGAGGACTGTGCAGAGCGAGTTGTTTCTTAGCTTCCCAAAGAGCTGGAAGCAAGATGCTGTGGGGCCCAACTCGCCCTTTGGAAAGAAGCCTGCACGTTGTGCCTTTCAGCTCTAGGGCAAAGTAGCACACCCAGAGCAGAAGTCCTACTTCAGCCAGATCAGGCCTGCAAAGAAACTGCGTTTCACAGGCCTTTGGAAGAGATGTTCCCACTAGGCTGTAAGAGCACTGTGCAGAGCGAGTTGTTTCTTAGCTTCCCAAAGAGCTGGAAGCAAGATGCTGTGGGGCCCAACTCGCCCTTTGGAAAGAAGCCTGCACGTTGTGCCTTTCAGCTCTAGGGCAAAGTAGCACACCCAGAGCAGAAGTCCTACTTCAGCCAGATCAGGCCTGCAAAGAAACTGCGTTTCACAGGCCTTTGGAAGAGATGTTCCCACTAGGCTGTAAGAGCACTGTGCAGAGCGAGTTGTTTCTTAGCTTCCCAAAGAGCTGGAAGCAAGATGCTGTGGGGCCCAACTCGCCCTTTGGAAAGAAGCCTGCACGTTGTGCCTTTCAGCTCTAGGGCAAAGTAGCACACCCAGAGCAGAAGTCCTACTTCAGCCAGATCAGGCCTGCAAAGAAACTGCGTTTCACAGGCCTTTGGAAGAGATGTTCCCGGTAGGCTGTAAGAGCACTGTGCAGAGCGAGTTGTTTCTTAGCTTCCCAAAGAGCTGGAAGCAAGATGCTGTGGGGCCCAACTCGCCCTTTGGAAAGAAGCCTGCACGTTGTGCCTTTCAGCTCTAGGGCAAAGTAGCACACCCAGAGCAGAAGTCCTACTTCAGCCAGATCAGGCCTGCAAAGAAACTGCGTTTCACAGGCCTTTGGAAGAGATGTTCCCGGTAGGCTGTAAGAGCACTGTGCAGAGCGAGTTGTTTCTTAGCTTCCCAAAGAGCTGGAAGCAAGATGCTGTGGGGCCCAACTCGCCCTTTGGAAAGAAGCCTGCACGTTGTGCCTTTCAGCTCTAGGGCAAAGTAGCACACCCAGAGCAGAAGTCCTACTTCAGCCAGATCAGGCCTGCAAAGAAACTGCGTTTCACAGGCCTTTGGAAGAGATGTTCCCGGTAGGCTGTAAGAGCACTGTGCAGAGCGAGTTGTTTCTTAGCTTCCCAAAGAGCTGGAAGCAAGATGCTGTGGGGCCCAACTCGCCCTTTGGAAAGAAGCCTGCACGTTGTGCCTTTCAGCTCTAGGGCAAAGTAGCACACCCAGAGCAGAAGTCCTACTTCAGCCAGATCAGGCCTGCAAAGAAACTGCGTTTCACAGGCCTTTGGAAGAGATGCTCCCACTAGGCTGTAAGAGCACTGTGCAGAGCGAGTTGTTTCTTAGCTTCCCAAAGAGCTGGAAGCAAGATGCTGTGGGGCCCAACTCGCCCTTTGGAAAGAAGCCTGCACGTTGTGCCTTTCAGCTCTAGGGCAAAGTAGCACACCCAGAGCAGAAGTCCTACTTCAGCCAGATCAGGCCTGCAAAGAAACTGCGTTTCACAGGCCTTTGGAAGAGATGTTCCCGGTAGGCTGTAAGAGCACTGTGCAGAGCGAGTTGTTTCTTAGCTTCCCAAACAGCTGGAAGCAAGATGCTGTGGGGCCCAACTCGCCCTTTGGAAAGAAGCCTGCACGTTGTGCCTTTCAGCTCTAGGGCAAAGTAGCACACCCAGAGCAGAAGTCCTACTTCAGCCAGATCAGGCCTGCAAAGAAACTGCGTTTCACAGGCCTTTGGAAGAGATGTTCCCTCTAGGCTGTAAGAGCACTGTGCAGAGCGAGTGGTTTCTTAGCTTCCCAAAGAGCTGGAAGCAAGATGCTGTGGGGCCCAACTCGCCCTTTGGAAAGAAGCCTGCACGTTGTGCCTTTCAGCTCTAGGGCAAAGTAGCACACCCAGAGCAGAAGTCCTACTTCAGCCAGATCAGGCCTGCAAAGAAACTGCGTTTCACAGGCCTTTGGAAGAGATGTTCCCTCTAGGCTGTAAGAGCACTGTGCAGAGCGAGTTGTTTCTTAGCTTCCCAAAGAGCTGGAAGCAAGATGCTGTGGGGCCCAACTCGCCCTTTGGAAAGAAGCCTGCACGTTGTGCCTTTCAGCTCTAGGGCAAAGTAGCACACCCAGAGCAGAAGTCCAACTTCAGCCAGATCAGGCCTGCAAAGAAACTGCGTTTCACAGGCCTTTGGAAGAGATGTTCCCGGTAGGCTGTAAGAGCACTGTGCAGAGCGAGTTGTTTCTTAGCTTCCCAAAGAGCTGGAAGCAAGATGCTGTGGGGCCCAACTCGCCCTTTGGAAAGAAGCCTGCACGTTGTGCCTTTCAGCTCTAGGGCAAAGTAGCACACCCATAGCAGAAGTCCTACTTCAGCCAGATCAGGCCTGCAAAGAAACTGCGTTTCACAGGCCTTTGGAAGAGATGTTCCCACTAGGCTGTTAGAGCACTGTGCAGAGCGAGTTGTTTCTTAGCTTCCCAAAGAGCTGGAAGCAAGATGCTGTGGGGCCCAACTCGCCCTTTGGAAAGAAGCCTGCACGTTGTGCCTTTCAGCTCTAGGGCAAAGTAGCACACCCAGAGCAGAAGTCCTACTTCAGCCAGATCAGGCCTGCAAAGAAACTGCGTTTCACAGGCCTTTGGAAGAGATGCTCCCACTAGGCTGTAAGAGCACTGTGCAGAGCGAGTTGTTTCTTAGCTTCCCAAAGAGCTGGAAGCAAGATGCTGTGGGGCCCAACTCGCCCTTTGGAAAGAAGCCTGCACGTTGTGCCTTTCAGCTCTAGGGCAAAGTAGCACACCCAGAGCAGAAGTCCTACTTCAGCCAGATCAGGCCTGCAAAGAAACTGCGTTTCACAGGCCTTTGGAAGAGATGTTCCCACTAGGCTGTAAGAGCACTGTGCAGAGCGAGTTGTTTCTTAGCTTCCCAAAGAGCTGGAAGCAAGATGCTGTGGGGCCCAACTCGCCCTTTGGAAAGAAGCCTGCACGTTGTGCCTTTCAGCTCTAGGGCAAAGTAGCACACCCAGAGCAGAAGTCCTACTTCAGCCAGATCAGGCCTGCAAAGAAACTGCGTTTCACAGGCCTTTGGAAGACTTGTTCCCGGTAGGCTGTAAGAGCACTGTGCAGAGCGAGTTGTTTCTTAGCTTCCCAAAGAGCTGGAAGCAAGATGCTGTGGGGCCCAACTCGCCCTTTGGAAAGAAGCCTGCACGTTGTGCCTTTCAGCTCTAGGGCAAAGTAGCACACCCAGAGCAGAAGTCCTACTTCAGCCAGATCAGGCCTGCAAAGAAACTGCGTTTCACAGGCCTTTGGAAGAGATGTTCCCACTAGGCTGTAAGAGCACTGTGCAGAGCGAGTTGTTTCTTAGCTTCCCAAAGAGCTGGAAGCAAGATGCTGTGGGGCCCAACTCGCCCTTTGGAAAGAAGCCTGCACGTTGTGCCTTTCAGCTCTAGGGCAAAGTAGCACACCCAGAGCAGAAGTCCTACTTCAGCCAGATCAGGCCTGCAAAGAAACTGCGTTTCACAGGCCTTTGGAAGAGATGTTCCCTCTAGGCTGTAAGAGAACTGTGCAGAGCGAGTTGTTTCTTAGCTTCCCAAAGAGCTGGAAGCAAGATGCTGTGGGGCCCAACTCGCCCTTTGGAAAGAAGCCTGCACGTTGTGCCTTTCAGCTCTAGGGCAAAGTAGCACACCCAGAGCAGAAGTCCTACTTCAGCCAGATCAGGCCTGCAAAGAAACTGCGTTTCACAGGCCTTTGGAAGAGATGTTCCCACTAGGCTGTAAGAGCACTGTGCAGAGCGAGTTGTTTCTTAGCTTCCCAAAGAGCTGGAAGCAAGATGCTCGGGGGCCCAACTCGCCCTTTGGAAAGAAGCCTGCACGTTGTGCCTTTCAGCTCTAGGGCAAAGTAGCACACCCAGAGCAGAAGTCCTACTTCAGCCAGATCAGGCCTGCAAAGAAACTGCGTTTCACAGGCCTTTGGAAGAGATGTTCCCGGTAGGCTGTAAGAGGACTGTGCAGAGCGAGTTGTTTCTTAGCTTCCCAAAGAGCTGGAAGCAAGATGCTGTGGGGCCCAACTCGCCCTTTGGAAAGAAGCCTGCACGTTGTGCCTTTCAGCTCTAGGGCAAAGTAGCACACCCAGAGCAGAAGTCCTACTTCAGCCAGATCAGGCCTGCAAAGAAACTGCGTTTCACAGGCCTTTGGAAGATTTGTTCCCACTAGGCTGTAAGAGCACTGTGCAGCGCGAGTTGTTTCTTAGCTTCCCAAAGAGCTGGAAGCAAGATGCTGTGGGGCCAACTCGCCCTTTGGAAAGAAGCCTGCACGTTGTGCCTTTCAGCTCTAGGGCAAAGTAGCACACCCAGAGCAGAAGTCCTACTTCAGCCAGATCAGGCCTGCAAAGAAACTGCGTTTCACAGGCCTTTGGAAGAGATGTTCCCTCTAGGCTGTAAGAGCACTGTGCAGAGCGAGTGGTTTCTTAGCTTCCCAAAGAGCTGGAAGCAAGATGCTGTGGGGCCCAACTCGCCCTTTGGAAAGAAGCCTGCACGTTGTGCCTTTCAGCTCTAGGGCAAAGTAGCACACCCAGAGCAGAAGTCCTACTTCAGCCAGATCAGGCCTGCAAAGAAACTGCGTTTCACAGGCCTTTGGAAGAGATGTTCCCGGTAGGCTGTAAGAGCACTGTGCAGAGCGAGTTGTTTCTTAGCTTCCCAAAGAGCTGGAAGCAAGATGCTGTGGGGCCCAACTCGCCCTTTGGAAAGAAGCCTGCACGTTGTGCCTTTCAGCTCTAGGGCAAAGTAGCACACCCAGAGCAGAAGTCCTACTTCAGCCAGATCAGGCCTGCAAAGAAACTGCGTTTCACAGGCCTTTGGAAGACTTGTTCCCGGTAGGCTGTAAGAGCACTGTGCAGAGCGAGTTGTTTCTTAGCTTCCCAAAGAGCTGGAAGCAAGATGCTGTGGGGCCCAACTCGCCCTTTGGAAAGAAGCCTGCACGTTGTGCCTTTCAGCTCTAGGGCAAAGTAGCACACCCAGAGCAGAAGTCCTACTTCAGCCAGATCAGGCCTGCAAAGAAACTGCGTTTCACAGGCCTTTGGAAGAGATGTTCCCACTAGGCTGTAAGAGCACTGTGCAGAGCGAGTTGTTTCTTAGCTTCCCAAAGAGCTGGAAGCAAGATGCTGTGGGGCCCAACTCGCCCTTTGGAAAGAAGCCTGCACGTTGTGCCTTTCAGCTCTAGGGCAAAGTAGCACACCCAGAGCAGAAGTCCTACTTCAGCCAGATCAGGCCTGCAAAGAAACTGCGTTTCACAGGCCTTTGGAAGACTTGTTCCCGGTAGGCTGTAAGAGCACTGTGCAGAGCGAGTTGTTTCTTAGCTTCCCAAAGAGCTGGAAGCAAGATGCTGTGGGGCCCAACTCGCCCTTTGGAAAGAAGCCTGCACGTTGTGCCTTTCAGCTCTAGGGCAAAGTAGCACACCCAGAGCAGAAGTCCTACTTCAGCCAGATCAGGCCTGCAAAGAAACTGCGTTTCACAGGCCTTTGGAAGACATGTTCCCGGTAGGCTATAAGAGCACTGTGCAGAGCGAGTTGTTTCTCAGCTTCCCAAAGAGCTGGAAGCAAGATGCTGTGGGGCCCAACTCGCCCTTTGGAAAGAAGCCTGCACGTTGTGCCTTTCAGCTCTAGGGCAAAGTAGCCCACCCAGAGCAGAAGTCCTACTTCAGCCAGATCAGGCCTGCAAAGAAACTGCGTTTCACAGGCCTTTGGAAGACTTGTTCCCGGTAGGCTGTAAGAGCACTGTGCAGAGCGAGTTGTTTCTTAGCTTCCCAAAGAGCTGGAAGCAAGATGCTGTGGGGCCCAACTCGCCCTTTGGAAAGAAGCCTGCACGTTGTGCCTTTCAGCTCTAGGGCAAAGTAGCACACCCAGAGCAGAAGTCCTACTTCAGCCAGATCAGGCCTGCAAAGAAACTGCGTTTCACAGGCCTTTGGAAGAGATGTTCCCACTAGGCTGTAAGAGCACTGTGCAGAGCGAGTTGTTTCTTAGCTTCCCAAAGAGCTGGAAGCAAGATGCTGTGGGGCCCAACTCGCCCTTTGTCAAGAAGCCTGCACGTTGTGCCTTTCAGCTCTAGGGCAAAGTAGCACACCCAGAGCAGAAGTCCTACTTCAGCCAGATCAGGCCTGCAAAGAAACTGCGTTTCACAGGCCTTTGGAAGAGATGTTCCCACTAGGCTGTAAGAGCACTGTGCAGAGCGAGTTGTTTCTTAGCTTCCCAAAGAGCTGGAAGCAAGATGCTGTGGGGCCCAACTCGCCCTTTGGAAAGAAGCCTGCACGTTGTGCCTTTCAGCTCTAGGGCAAAGTAGCACACCCAGAGCAGAAGTCCTACTTCAGCCAGATCAGGCCTGCAAAGAAACTGCGTTTCACAGGCCTTTGGAAGAGATGTTCCCACTAGGCTGTAAGAGCACTGTGCAGAGCGAGTTGTTTCTTAGCTTCCCAAAGAGCTGGAAGCAAGATGCTGTGGGGCCCAACTCGCCCTTTGGAAAGAAGCCTGCACGTTGTGCCTTTCAGCTCTAGGGCAAAGTAGCACACCCAGAGCAGAAGTCCTACTTCAGCCAGATCAGGCCTGCAAAGAAACTGCGTTTCACAGGCCTTTGGAAGAGATGTTCCCACTAGGCTGTAAGAGCACTGTGCAGAGCGAGTTGTTTCTTAGCTTCCCAAAGAGCTGGAAGCAAGATGCTGTGGGGCCCAACTCGCCCTTTGGAAAGAAGCCTGCACGTTGTGCCTTTCAGCTCTAGGGCAAAGTAGCCCACCCAGAGCAGAAGTCCTACTTCAGCCAGATCAGGCCTGCAAAGAAACTGCGTTTCACAGGCCTTTGGAAGACTTGTTCCCGGTAGGCTGTAAGAGCACTGTGCAGAGCGAGTTGTTTCTTAGCTTCCCAAAGAGCTGGAAGCAAGATGCTGTGGGGCCCAACTCGCCCTTTGGAAAGAAGCCTGCACGTTGTGCCTTTCAGCTCTAGGGCAAAGTAGCACACCCAGAGCAGAAGTCCAACTTCAGCCAGATCAGGCCTGCAAAGAAACTGCGTTTCACAGGCCTTTGGAAGAGATGTTCCCACTAGGCTGTAAGAGCACTGTGCAGAGCGAGTTGTTTCTTAGCTTCCCAAAGAGCTGGAAGCAAGATGCTGTGGGGCCCAACTCGCCCTTTGGAAAGAAGCCTGCACGTTGTGCCTTTCAGCTCTAGGGCAAAGTAGCACACCCAGAGCAGAAGTCCTACTTCAGCCAGATCAGGCCTGCAAAGAAACTGCGTTTCACAGGCCTTTGGAAGAGATGCTCCCACTAGGCTGTAAGAGCACTGTGCAGAGCGAGTTGTTTCTTAGCTTCCCAAAGAGCTGGAAGCAAGATGCTGTGGGGCCCAACTCGCCCTTTGGAAAGAAGCCTGCACGTTGTGCCTTTCAGCTCTAGGGCAAAGTAGCACACCCAGAGCAGAAGTCCTACTTCAGCCAGATCAGGCCTGCAAAGAAACTGCGTTTCACAGGCCTTTGGAAGAGATGTTCCCACTAGGCTGTAAGAGCACTGTGCAGAGCGAGTTGTTTCTTAGCTTCCCAAAGAGCTGGAAGCAAGATGCTGTGGGGCCCAACTCGCCCTTTGGAAAGAAGCCTGCACGTTGTGCCTTTCAGCTCTAGGGCAAAGTAGCACACCCAGAGCAGAAGTCCTACTTCAGCCAGATCAGGCCTGCAAAGAAACTGCGTTTCACAGGCCTTTGGAAGAGATGTTCCCACTAGGCTGTAAGAGCACTGTGCAGAGCGAGTGGTTTCTTAGCTTCCCAAAGAGCTGGAAGCAAGATGCTGTGGGGCCCAACTCGCCCTTTGGAAAGAAGCCTGCACGTTGTGCCTTTCAGCTCTAGGGCAAAGTAGCACACCCAGAGCAGAAGTCCTACTTCAGCCAGATCAGGCCTGCAAAGAAACTGCGTTTCACAGGCCTTTGGAAGAGATGTTCCCACTAGGCTGTAAGAGCACTGTGCAGAGCGAGTTGTTTCTTAGCTTCCCAAAGAGCTGGAAGCAAGATGCTGTGGGGCCCAACTCGCCCTTTGGAAAGAAGCCTGCACGTTGTGCCTTTCAGCTCTAGGGCAAAGTAGCACACCCAGAGCAGAAGTCCTACTTCAGCCAGATCAGGCCTGCAAAGAAACTGCGTTTCACAGGCCTTTGGAAGACATGTTCCCGGTAGGCTGTAAGAGCACTGTGCAGAGCGAGTGGTTTCTTAGCTTCCCAAAGAGCTGGAAGCAAGATGCTGTGGGGCCCAACTCGCCCTTTGGAAAGAAGCCTGCACGTTGTGCCTTTCAGCTCTAGGGCAAAGTAGCACACCCAGAGCAGAAGTCCTACTTCAGCCAGATCAGGCCTGCAAAGAAACTGCGTTTCACAGGCCTTTGGAAGAGATGTTCCCACTAGGCTGTAAGAGCACTGTGCAGAGCGAGTTGTTTCTTAGCTTCCCAAAGAGCTGGAAGCAAGATGCTGTGGGGCCCAACTCGCCCTTTGGAAAGAAGCCTGCACGTTGTGCCTTTCAGCTCTAGGGCAAAGTAGCACACCCAGAGCAGAAGTCCTACTTCAGCCAGATCAGGCCTGCAAAGAAACTGCGTTTCACAGGCCTTTGGAAGACATGTTCCCGGTAGGCTGTAAGAGCACTGTGCAGAGCGAGTTGTTTCTTAGCTTCCCAAAGAGCTGGAAGCAAGATGCTGTGGGGCCCAACTCGCCCTTTGGAAAGAAGCCTGCACGTTGTGCCTTTCAGCTCTAGGGCAAAGTAGCACACCCAGAGCAGAAGTCCAACTTCAGCCAGATCAGGCCTGCAAAGAAACTGCGTTTCACAGGCCTTTGGAAGACTTGTTCCCGGTAGGCTGTAAGAGCACTGTGCAGAGCGAGTTGTTTCTTAGCTTCCCAAAGAGCTGGAAGCAAGATGCTGTGGGGCCCAACTCGCCCTTTGGAAAGAAGCCTGCACGTTGTGCCTTTCAGCTCTAGGGCAAAGTAGCCCACCCAGAGCAGAAGTCCAACTTCAGCCAGATCAGGCCTGCAAAGAAACTGCGTTTCACAGGCCTTTGGAAGAGATGTTCCCACTAGGCTGTAAGAGCACTGTGCAGAGCGAGTTGTTTCTTAGCTTCCCAAAGAGCTGGAAGCAAGATGCTGTGGGGCCCAACTCGCCCTTTGGAAGGAAGCCTGCACGTTGTGCCTTTCAGCTCTAGGGCAAAGTAGCACACCCAGAGCAGAAGTCCTACTTCAGCCAGATCAGGCCTGCAAAGAAACTGCGTTTCACAGGCCTTTGGAAGAGATGTTCCCACTAGGCTGTAAGAGCACTGTGCAGAGCGAGTTGTTTCTTAGCTTCCCAAAGAGCTGGAAGCAAGATGCTGTGAGGCCCAACTCGCCCTTTGGAAAGAAGCCTGCACGTTGTGCCTTTCAGCTCTAGGGCAAAGTAGCACACCCAGAGCAGAAGTCCTACTTCAGCCAGATCAGGCCTGCAAAGAAACTGCGTTTCAAAGACCTTTGGAAGAGATGTTCCCACTAGGCTGTAAGAGCACTGTCCAGAGCAAGTTGTTTCTTAGCTTCCCAAAGAGCTGGAAGCAAGATGCTGTGGGGCCCAACTCGCCCTTTGGAAAGAAGCCTGCACGTTGTGCCTTTCAGCTCTAGGGCAAAGTAGCACACCCAGAGCAGAAGTCCTACTTCAGCCAGATCAGGCCTGCAAAGAAACTGCGTTTCACAGGCCTTTGGAAGAGATGTTCCCACTAGGCTGTAAGAGCACTGTGCAGAGCAAGTGGTTTCTTTGCTTCCCAAAGAGCTGGAAGCAAGATGCTGTGGGGCCAAACTCGCCCTTTGGAAAGAAGCCTGCACGTTGTGCCTTTCAGCTCTAGGGCAAAGTAGCACACCCAGAGCAGAAGTCCTACTTCAGCCAGATCAGGCCTGCAAAGAAACTGCGTTTCACAGGCCTTTGGAAGAGATGTTCCCGGTAGGCTGTAAGAGCACTGTGCAGAGCGAGTTGTTTCTTAGCTTCCCAAAGAGCTGGAAGCAAGATGCTGTGGGGCCCAACTCGCCCTTTGGAAAGAAGCCTGCACGTTGTGCCTTTCAGCTCTAGGGCAAAGTAGCACACCCAGAGCAGAAGTCCTACTTCAGCCAGATCAGGCCTGCAAAGAAACTGCGTTTCACAGGCCTTTGGAAGAGATGTTCCCACTAGGCTGTAAGAGCACTGTGCAGAGCGAGTTGTTTCTTAGCTTCCCAAAGAGCTGGAAGCAAGATGCTGTGGGGCCCAACTCGCCCTTTGGAAAGAAGCCTGCACGTTGTGCCTTTCAGCTCTAGGGCAAAGTAGCACACCCAGAGCAGAAGTCCTACTTCAGCCAGATCAGGCCTGCAAAGAAACTGCGTTTCACAGGCCTTTGGAAGAGATGTTCCCGGTAGGCTGTAAGAGGACTGTGCAGAGCGAGTTGTTTCTTAGCTTCCCAAAGAGCTGGAAGCAAGATGCTGTGGGGCCCAACTCGCCCTTTGGAAAGAAGCCTGCACGTTGTGCCTTTCAGCTCTAGGGCAAAGTAGCACACCCAGAGCAGAAGTCCTACTTCAGCCAGATCAGGCCTGCAAAGAAACTGCGTTTCACAGGCCTTTGGAAGAGATGTTCCCACTAGGCTGTAAGAGCACTGTGCAGAGCGAGTGGTTTCTTAGCTTCCAAAGAGCTGGAAGCAAGATGCTGTGGGGCCCAACTCGCCCTTTGGAAAGAAGCCTGCACGTTGTGCCTTTCAGCTCTAGGGCAAAGTAGCACACCCAGAGCAGAAGTCCTACTTCAGCCAGATCAGGCCTGCAAAGAAACTGCGTTTCACAGGCCTTTGGAAGAGATGTTCCCACTAGGCTGTTAGAGCACTGTGCAGAGCGAGTTGTTTCTTAGCTTCCCAAAGAGCTGGAAGCAAGATGCTGTGGGGCCCAACTCGCCCTTTGGAAAGAAGCCTGCACGTTGTGCCTTTCAGCTCTAGGGCAAAGTAGCACACCCAGAGCAGAAGTCCTACTTCAGCCAGATCAGGCCTGCAAAGAAACTGCGTTTCACAGGCCTTTGGAAGAGATGTTCCCGGTAGGCTGTAAGAGCACTGTGCAGAGCGAGTTGTTTCTTAGCTTCCCAAAGAGCTGGAAGCAAGATGCTGTGGGGCCCAACTCGCCCTTTGGAAAGAAGCCTGCACGTTGTGCCTTTCAGCTCTAGGGCAAAGTAGCACACCCAGAGCAGAAGTCCTACTTCAGCCAGATCAGGCCTGCAAAGAAACTGCGTTTCACAGGCCTTTGGAAGACATGTTCCCGGTAGGCTGTAAGAGCACTGTGCAGAGCGAGTTGTTTCTTAGCTTCCCAAAGAGCTGGAAGCAAGATGCTGTGGGGCCCAACTCGCCCTTTGGAAAGAAGCCTGCACGTTGTGCCTTTCAGCTCTAGGGCAAAGTAGCACACCCAGAGCAGAAGTCCTACTTCAGCCAGATCAGGCCTGCAAAGAAACTGCGTTTCACAGGCCTTTGGAAGAGATGTTCCCACTAGGCTGTAAGAGCACTGTGCAGAGCGAGTTGTTTCTTAGCTTCCCAAAGAGCTGGAAGCAAGATGCTGTGGGGCCCAACTCGCCCTTTGGAAAGAAGCCTGCACGTTGTGCCTTTCAGCTCTAGGGCAAAGTAGCACACCCAGAGCAGAAGTCCTACTTCAGCCATATCAGGCCTGCAAAGAAACTGCGTTTCACAGGCCTTTGGAAGACATGTTCCCGGTAGGCTGTAAGAGCACTGTGCAGAGCGAGTTGTTTCTTAGCTTCCCAAAGAGCTGGAAGCAAGATGCTGTGGGGCCCAACTCGCCCTTTGGAAAGAAGCCTGCACGTTGTGCCTTTCAGCTCTAGGGCAAAGTAGCACACCCAGAGCAGAAGTCCAACTTCAGCCAGATCAGGCCTGCAAAGAAACTGCGTTTCACAGGCCTTTGGAAGACTTGTTCCCGGTAGGCTGTAAGAGCACTGTGCAGAGCGAGTTGTTTCTTAGCTTCCCAAAGAGCTGGAAGCAAGATGCTGTGGGGCCCAACTCGCCCTTTGGAAAGAAGCCTGCACGTTGTGCCTTTCAGCTCTAGGGCAAAGTAGCACACCCAGAGCAGAAGTCCTACTTCAGCCAGATCAGGCCTGCAAAGAAACTGCGTTTCACAGGCCTTGGGAAGAGATGTTCCCACTAGGCTGTAAGAGCACTGTGCAGAGCGAGTTGTTTCTTAGCTTCCCAAAGAGCTGGAAGCAAGATGCTGTGAGGCCCAACTCGCCCTTTGGAAAGAAGCCTGCACGTTGTGCCTTTCAGCTCTAGGGCAAAGTAGCACACCCAGAGCAGAAGTCCTACTTCAGCCAGATCAGGCCTGCAAAGAAACTGCGTTTCAAAGACCTTTGGAAGAGATGTTCCCACTAGGCTGTAAGAGCACTGTCCAGAGCGAGTTGTTTCTTAGCTTCCCAAAGAGCTGGAAGCAAGATGCTGTGGGGCCCAACTCGCCCTTTGGAAAGAAGCCTGCACGTTGTGCCTTTCAGCTCTAGGGCAAAGTAGCACACCCAGAGCAGAAGTCCTACTTCAGCCAGATCAGGCCTGCAAAGAAACTGCGTTTCACAGGCCTTTGGAAGAGATGTTCCCACTAGGCTGTTAGAGCACTGTGCAGAGCGAGTTGTTTCTTAGCTTCCCAAAGAGCTGGAAGCAAGATGCTGTGGGGCCCAACTCGCCCTTTGGAAAGAAGCCTGCACGTTGTGCCTTTCAGCTCTAGGGCAAAGTAGCACACCCAGAGCAGAAGTCCTACTTCAGCCAGATCAGGCCTGCAAAGAAACTGCGTTTCACAGGCCTTTGGAAGAGATGTTCCCGGTAGGCTGTAAGAGCACTGTGCAGAGCGAGTTGTTTCTTAGCTTCCCAAAGAGCTGGAAGCAAGATGCTGTGGGGCCCAACTCGCCCTTTGGAAAGAAGCCTGCACGTTGTGCCTTTCAGCTCTAGGGCAAAGTAGCACACCCAGAGCAGAAGTCCTACTTCAGCCAGATCAGGCCTGCAAAGAAACTGCGTTTCACAGGCCTTTGGAAGAGATGTTCCCACTAGGCTGTAAGAGCACTGTGCAGAGCGAGTTGTTTCTTAGCTTCCCAAAGAGCTGGAAGCAAGATGCTGTGGGGCCCAACTCGCCCTTTGGAAAGAAGCCTGCACGTTGTGCCTTTCAGCTCTAGGGCAAAGTAGCACACCCAGAGCAGAAGTCCTACTTCAGCCAGATCAGGCCTGCAAAGAAACTGCGTTTCACAGGCCTTTGGAAGAGATGATCCCACTAGGCTGTAAGAGCACTGTGCAGAGCGAGTTGTTTCTTAGCTTCCCAAAGAGCTGGAACAAGATGCTGTGGGGCCCAACTCGCCCTTTGGAAAGAAGCCTGCACGTTGTGCCTTTCAGCTCTAGGGCTAAGTAGCACACCCAGAGCAGAAGTCCTACTTCAGCCAGATCAGGCCTGCAAAGAAACTGCCTTTCACAGGGCTTTGGAAGAGATGTTCCCACTAGGCTGTAAGAGCACTGTGCAGAGCGAGTGGTTTCTTAGCTTCCCAAAGAGCTGGAAGCAAGATGCTGTGGGGCCCAACTCGCCCTTTGGAAAGAAGCCTGCACGTTGTGCCTTTCAGCTCTAGGGCAAAGTAGCACACCCAGAGCAGAAGTCCAACTTCAGCCAGATCAGGCCTGCAAAGAAACTGCGTTTCACAGGCCTTTGGAAGAGATGTTCCCACTAGGCTGTAAGAGCACTGTGCAGAGCGAGTTGTTTCTTAGCTTCCCAAAGAGCTGGAAGCAAGATGCTGTGGGGCCCAACTCGCCCTTTGGAAAGAAGCCTGCACGTTGTGCCTTTCAGCTCTAGGGCAAAGTAGCACACCCAGAGCAGAAGTCCTACTTCAGCCAGATCAGGCCTGCAAAGAAACTGCGTTTCACAGGCCTTTGGAAGAGATGTTCCCACTAGGCTGTAAGAGCACTGTGCAGAGCGAGTTGTTTCTTAGCTTCCAAAAGAGCTGGAAGCAAGATGCTGTGGGGCCCAACTCGCCCTTTGGAAAGAAGCCTGCACGTTGTGCCTTTCAGCTCTAGGGCAAAGTAGCACACCCAGAGCAGAAGTCCTACTTCAGCCAGATCAGGCCTGCAAAGAAACTGCGTTTCACAGGCCTTTGGAAGAGATGTTCCCGGTAGGCTGTAAGAGCACTGTGCAGAGCGAGTTGTTTCTTAGCTTCCCAAAGAGCTGGAAGCAAGATGCTGTGGGGCCCAACTCGCCCTTTGGAAAGAAGCCTGCACGTTGTGCCTTTCAGCTCTAGGGCAAAGTAGCACACCCAGAGCAGAAGTCCTACTTCAGCCAGATCAGGCCTGCAAAGAAACTGCGTTTCAAAGACCTTTGGAAGAGATGTTCCCACTAGGCTGTAAGAGCACTGTCCAGAGCAAGTTGTTTCTTAGCTTCCCAAAGAGCTGGAAGCAAGATGCTGTGGGGCCCAACTCGCCCTTTGGAAAGAAGCCTGCACGTTGTGCCTTTCAGCTCTAGGGCAAAGTAGCCCACCCAGAGCAGAAGTCCTACTTCAGCCAGATCAGACCTGCAAAGAAACTGCGTTTCACAGGCCTTTGGAAGAGATGTTCCCACTAGGCTGTAAGAGCACTGTGCAGAGGGAGTGGTTTCTTAGCTTCCCAAAGAGCTGGAAGCAAGATGCTGTGGGGCCCAACTCGCCCTTTGGAAAGAAGCCTGCACGTTGTGCCTTTCAGCTCTAGGGCAAAGTAGCACACCCAGAGCAGAAGTCCTACTTCAGCCAGATCAGGCCTGCAAAGAAACTGCGTTTCACAGGCCTTTGGAAGAGATGTTCCCGGTAGGCTGTAAGAGCACTGTGCAGAGCGAGTTGTTTCTTAGCTTCCCAAAGAGCTGGAAGCAAGATGCTGTGGGGCCCAACTCGCCCTTTGGAAAGAAGCCTGCACGTTGTGCCTTTCAGCTCTAGGGCAAAGTAGCCCACCCAGAGCAGAAGTCCTACTTCAGCCAGATCAGGCCTGCAAAGAAACTGCGTTTCACAGGCCTTTGGAAGACTTGTTCCCGGTAGGCTGTAAGAGCACTGTGCAGAGCGAGTTGTTTCTTAGCTTCCCAAAGAGCTGGAAGCAAGATGCTGTGGGGCCCAACTCGCCCTTTGGAAAGAAGCCTGCACGTTGTGCCTTTCAGCTCTAGGGCAAAGTAGCACACCCAGAGCAGAAGTCCTACTTCAGCCAGATCAGGCCTGCAAAGAAACTGCGTTTCACAGGCCTTTGGAAGAGATGTTCCCACTAGGCTGTAAGAGCACTGTGCAGAGCGAGTTGTTTCTTAGCTTCCCAAAGAGCTGGAAGCAAGATGCTGTGGGGCCCAACTCGCCCTTTGGAAAGAAGCCTGCACGTTGTGCCTTTCAGCTCTAGGGCAAAGTAGCTCACCCAGAGCAGAAGTCCTACTTCAGCCAGATCAGGCCTCCAAAGAAACTGCGTTTCACAGGCCTTTGGAAGAGATGTTCCCGGTAGGCTGTAAGAGCACTGTCCAGAGCAAGTTGTTTCTTAGCTTCCCAAAGAGCTGGAAGCAAGATGCTGTGGGGCCCAACTCGCCCTTTGGAAAGAAGCCTGCACGTTGTGCCTTTCAGCTCTAGGGCAAAGTAGCACACCCAGAGCAGAAGTCCTACTTCAGCCAGATCAGACCTGCAAAGAAACTGCGTTTCACAGGCCTTTGGAAGAGATGTTCCCACTAGGCTGTAAGAGCACTGTGCAGAGCGAGTGGTTTCTTAGCTTCCCAAAGAGCTGGAAGCAAGATGCTGTGGGGCCCAACTCGCCCTTTGGAAAGAAGCCTGCACGTTGTGCCTTTCAGCTCTAGGGCAAAGTAGCACACCCAGAGCAGAAGTCCTACTTCAGCCAGATCAGGCCTGCAAAGAAACTGCGTTTCACAGGCCTTTGGAAGAGATGTTCCCACTAGGCTGTAAGAGCACTGTGCAGAGCGAGTGGTTTCTTAGCTTCCCAAAGAGCTGGAAGCAAGATGCTGTGGGGCCCAACTCGCCCTTTGGAAAGAAGCCTGCACGTTGTGCCTTTCAGCTCTAGGGCAAAGTAGCACACCCAGAGCAGAAGTCCTACTTCAGCCAGATCAGGCCTGCAAAGAAACTGCGTTTCACAGGCCTTTGGAAGACTTGTTCCCGGTAGGCTGTAAGAGCACTGTGCAGAGCGAGTTGTTTCTTAGCTTCCCAAAGAGCTGGAAGCAAGATGCTGTGGGGCCCAACTCGCCCTTTGGAAAGAAGCCTGCACGTTGTGCCTTTCAGCTCTAGGGCAAAGTAGCACACCCAGAGCAGAAGTCCTACTTCAGCCAGATCAGGCCTGCAAAGAAACTGCGTTTCACAGGCCTTTGGAAGAGATGTTCCCACTAGGCTGTAAGAGCACTGTGCAGAGCGAGTTGTTTCTTAGCTTCCCAAAGAGCTGGAAGCAAGATGCTGTGGGGCCCAACTCGCCCTTTGGAAAGAAGCCTGCACGTTGTGCCTTTCAGCTCTAGGGCAAAGTAGCACACCCAGAGCAGAAGTCCTACTTCAGCCAGATCAGGCCTGCAAAGAAACTGCGTTTCACAGGCCTTTGGAAGACATGTTCCCGGTAGGCTGTAAGAGCACTGTGCAGAGCGAGTTGTTTCTTAGCTTCCCAAAGAGCTGGAAGCAAGATGCTGTGGGGCCCAACTCGCCCTTTGGAAAGAAGCCTGCACGTTGTGCCTTTCAGCTCTAGGGCAAAGTAGCACACCCAGAGCAGAAGTCCTACTTCAGCCAGATCAGGCCTGCAAAGAAACTGCGTTTCACAGGCCTTTGGAAGAGATGTTCCCACTAGGCTGTAAGAGCACTGTGCAGAGCGAGTGGTTTCTTAGCTTCCCAAAGAGCTGGAAGCAAGATGCTGTGGGGCCCAACTCGCCCTTTGGAAAGAAGCCTGCACGTTGTGCCTTTCAGCTCTAGGGCAAAGTAGCACACCCAGAGCAGAAGTCCTACTTCAGCCAGATCAGGCCTGCAAAGAAACTGCGTTTCACAGGCCTTTGGAAGACATGTTCCCGGTAGGCTGTAAGAGCACTGTGCAGAGCGAGTTGTTTCTTAGCTTCCCAAAGAGCTGGAAGCAAGATGCTGTGGGGCCCAACTCGCCCTTTGGAAAGAAGCCTGCACGTTGTGCCTTTCAGCTCTAGGGCAAAGTAGCACACCCAGAGCAGAAGTCCAACTTCAGCCAGATCAGGCCTGCAAAGAAACTGCGTTTCACAGGCCTTTGGAAGACTTGTTCCCGGTAGGCTGTAAGAGCACTGTGCAGAGCGAGTTGTTTCTTAGCTTCCCAAAGAGCTGGAAGCAAGATGCTGTGGGGCCCAACTCGCCCTTTGGAAAGAAGCCTGCACGTTGTGCCTTTCAGCTCTAGGGCAAAGTAGCCCACCCAGAGCAGAAGTCCAACTTCAGCCAGATCAGGCCTGCAAAGAAACTGCGTTTCACAGGCCTTTGGAAGAGATGTTCCCACTAGGCTGTAAGAGCACTGTGCAGAGCGAGTTGTTTCTTAGCTTCCCAAAGAGCTGGAAGCAAGATGCTGTGGGGCCCAACTCGCCCTTTGGAAGGAAGCCTGCACGTTGTGCCTTTCAGCTCTAGGGCAAAGTAGCACACCCAGAGCAGAAGTCCTACTTCAGCCAGATCAGGCCTGCAAAGAAACTGCGTTTCACAGGCCTTTGGAAGAGATGTTCCCACTAGGCTGTAAGAGCACTGTGCAGAGCGAGTTGTTTCTTAGCTTCCCAAAGAGCTGGAAGCAAGATGCTGTGAGGCCCAACTCGCCCTTTGGAAAGAAGCCTGCACGTTGTGCCTTTCAGCTCTAGGGCAAAGTAGCACACCCAGAGCAGAAGTCCTACTTCAGCCAGATCAGGCCTGCAAAGAAACTGCGTTTCAAAGACCTTTGGAAGAGATGTTCCCACTAGGCTGTAAGAGCACTGTCCAGAGCAAGTTGTTTCTTAGCTTCCCAAAGAGCTGGAAGCAAGATGCTGTGGGGCCCAACTCGCCCTTTGGAAAGAAGCCTGCACGTTGTGCCTTTCAGCTCTAGGGCAAAGTAGCACACCCAGAGCAGAAGTCCTACTTCAGCCAGATCAGGCCTGCAAAGAAACTGCGTTTCACAGGCCTTTGGAAGAGATGTTCCCACTAGGCTGTAAGAGCACTGTGCAGAGCAAGTGGTTTCTTTGCTTCCCAAAGAGCTGGAAGCAAGATGCTGTGGGGCCAAACTCGCCCTTTGGAAAGAAGCCTGCACGTTGTGCCTTTCAGCTCTAGGGCAAAGTAGCACACCCAGAGCAGAAGTCCTACTTCAGCCAGATCAGGCCTGCAAAGAAACTGCGTTTCACAGGCCTTTGGAAGAGATGTTCCCGGTAGGCTGTAAGAGCACTGTGCAGAGCGAGTTGTTTCTTAGCTTCCCAAAGAGCTGGAAGCAAGATGCTGTGGGGCCCAACTCGCCCTTTGGAAAGAAGCCTGCACGTTGTGCCTTTCAGCTCTAGGGCAAAGTAGCACACCCAGAGCAGAAGTCCTACTTCAGCCAGATCAGGCCTGCAAAGAAACTGCGTTTCACAGGCCTTTGGAAGAGATGTTCCCACTAGGCTGTAAGAGCACTGTGCAGAGCGAGTTGTTTCTTAGCTTCCCAAAGAGCTGGAAGCAAGATGCTGTGGGGCCCAACTCGCCCTTTGGAAAGAAGCCTGCACGTTGTGCCTTTCAGCTCTAGGGCAAAGTAGCACACCCAGAGCAGAAGTCCTACTTCAGCCAGATCAGGCCTGCAAAGAAACTGCGTTTCACAGGCCTTTGGAAGAGATGTTCCCACTAGGCTGTAAGAGCACTGTGCAGAGCGAGTGGTTTCTTAGCTTCCCAAAGAGCTGGAAGCAAGATGCTGTGGGGCCCAACTCGCCCTTTGGAAAGAAGCCTGCACGTTGTGCCTTTCAGCTCTAGGGCAAAGTAGCACACCCAGAGCAGAAGTCCTACTTCAGCCAGATCAGGCCTGCAAAGAAACTGCGTTTCACAGGCCTTTGGAAGAGATGTTCCCACTAGGCTGTAAGAGCACTGTGCAGAGCGAGTTGTTTCTTAGCTTCCCAAAGAGCTGGAAGCAAGATGCTGTGGGGCCCAACTCGCCCTTTGGAAAGAAGCCTGCACGTTGTGCCTTTCAGCTCTAGGGCAAAGTAGCACACCCAGAGCAGAAGTCCTACTTCAGCCAGATCAGGCCTGCAAAGAAACTGCGTTTCACAGGCCTTTGGAAGACATGTTCCCGGTAGGCTGTAAGAGCACTGTGCAGAGCGAGTGGTTTCTTAGCTTCCCAAAGAGCTGGAAGCAAGATGCTGTGGGGCCCAACTCGCCCTTTGGAAAGAAGCCTGCACGTTGTGCCTTTCAGCTCTAGGGCAAAGTAGCACACCCAGAGCAGAAGTCCTACTTCAGCCAGATCAGGCCTGCAAAGAAACTGCGTTTCACAGGCCTTTGGAAGAGATGTTCCCACTAGGCTGTAAGAGCACTGTGCAGAGCGAGTTGTTTCTTAGCTTCCCAAAGAGCTGGAAGCAAGATGCTGTGGGGCCCAACTCGCCCTTTGGAAAGAAGCCTGCACGTTGTGCCTTTCAGCTCTAGGGCAAAGTAGCACACCCAGAGCAGAAGTCCTACTTCAGCCAGATCAGGCCTGCAAAGAAACTGCGTTTCACAGGCCTTTGGAAGACATGTTCCCGGTAGGCTGTAAGAGCACTGTGCAGAGCGAGTTGTTTCTTAGCTTCCCAAAGAGCTGGAAGCAAGATGCTGTGGGGCCCAACTCGCCCTTTGGAAAGAAGCCTGCACGTTGTGCCTTTCAGCTCTAGGGCAAAGTAGCACACCCAGAGCAGAAGTCCTACTTCAGCCAGATCAGGCCTGCAAAGAAACTGCGTTTCACAGGCCTTTGGAAGAGATGTTCCCACTAGGCTGTAAGAGCACTGTGCAGAGCGAGTGGTTTCTTAGCTTCCCAAAGAGCTGGAAGCAAGATGCTGTGGGGCCCAACTCGCCCTTTGGAAAGAAGCCTGCACGTTGTGCCTTTCAGCTCTAGGGCAAAGTAGCACACCCAGAGCAGAAGTCCTACTTCAGCCAGATCAGGCCTGCAAAGAAACTGCGTTTCACAGGCCTTTGGAAGACTTGTTCCCGGTAGGCTGTAAGAGCACTGTGCAGAGCGAGTTGTTTCTTAGCTTCCCAAAGAGCTGGAAGCAAGATGCTGTGGGGCCCAACTCGCCCTTTGGAAAGAAGCCTGCACGTTGTGCCTTTCAGCTCTAGGGCAAAGTAGCACACCCAGAGCAGAAGTCCTACTTCAGCCAGATCAGGCCTGCAAAGAAACTGCGTTTCACAGGCCTTTGGAAGAGATGTTCCCACTAGGCTGTAAGAGCACTGTGCAGAGCGAGTTGTTTCTTAGCTTCCCAAAGAGCTGGAAGCAAGATGCTGTGGGGCCCAACTCGCCCTTTGGAAAGAAGCCTGCACGTTGTGCCTTTCAGCTCTAGGGCAAAGTAGCACACCCAGAGCAGAAGTCCTACTTCAGCCAGATCAGGCCTGCAAAGAAACTGCGTTTCACAGGCCTTTGGAAGACATGTTCCCGGTAGGCTGTAAGAGCACTGTGCAGAGCGAGTTGTTTCTTAGCTTCCCAAAGAGCTGGAAGCAAGATGCTGTGGGGCCCAACTCGCCCTTTGGAAAGAAGCCTGCACGTTGTGCCTTTCAGCTCTAGGGCAAAGTAGCACACCCAGAGCAGAAGTCCTACTTCAGCCAGATCAGGCCTGCAAAGAAACTGCGTTTCACAGGCCTTTGGAAGAGATGTTCCCACTAGGCTGTAAGAGCACTGTGCAGAGCGAGTGGTTTCTTAGCTTCCCAAAGAGCTGGAAGCAAGATGCTGTGGGGCCCAACTCGCCCTTTGGAAAGAAGCCTGCACGTTGTGCCTTTCAGCTCTAGGGCAAAGTAGCACACCCAGAGCAGAAGTCCTACTTCAGCCAGATCAGGCCTGCAAAGAAACTGCGTTTCACAGGCCTTTGGAAGACATGTTCCCGGTAGGCTGTAAGAGCACTGTGCAGAGCGAGTTGTTTCTTAGCTTCCCAAAGAGCTGGAAGCAAGATGCTGTGGGGCCCAACTCGCCCTTTGGAAAGAAGCCTGCACGTTGTGCCTTTCAGCTCTAGGGCAAAGTAGCACACCCAGAGCAGAAGTCCAACTTCAGCCAGATCAGGCCTGCAAAGAAACTGCGTTTCACAGGCCTTTGGAAGACTTGTTCCCGGTAGGCTGTAAGAGCACTGTGCAGAGCGAGTTGTTTCTTAGCTTCCCAAAGAGCTGGAAGCAAGATGCTGTGGGGCCCAACTCGCCCTTTGGAAAGAAGCCTGCACGTTGTGCCTTTCAGCTCTAGGGCAAAGTAGCCCACCCAGAGCAGAAGTCCAACTTCAGCCAGATCAGGCCTGCAAAGAAACTGCGTTTCACAGGCCTTTGGAAGAGATGTTCCCACTAGGCTGTAAGAGCACTGTGCAGAGCGAGTTGTTTCTTAGCTTCCCAAAGAGCTGGAAGCAAGATGCTGTGGGGCCCAACTCGCCCTTTGGAAGGAAGCCTGCACGTTGTGCCTTTCAGCTCTAGGGCAAAGTAGCACACCCAGAGCAGAAGTCCTACTTCAGCCAGATCAGGCCTGCAAAGAAACTGCGTTTCACAGGCCTTTGGAAGAGATGTTCCCACTAGGCTGTAAGAGCACTGTGCAGAGCGAGTTGTTTCTTAGCTTCCCAAAGAGCTGGAAGCAAGATGCTGTGAGGCCCAACTCGCCCTTTGGAAAGAAGCCTGCACGTTGTGCCTTTCAGCTCTAGGGCAAAGTAGCACACCCAGAGCAGAAGTCCTACTTCAGCCAGATCAGGCCTGCAAAGAAACTGCGTTTCAAAGACCTTTGGAAGAGATGTTCCCACTAGGCTGTAAGAGCACTGTCCAGAGCAAGTTGTTTCTTAGCTTCCCAAAGAGCTGGAAGCAAGATGCTGTGGGGCCCAACTCGCCCTTTGGAAAGAAGCCTGCACGTTGTGCCTTTCAGCTCTAGGGCAAAGTAGCACACCCAGAGCAGAAGTCCTACTTCAGCCAGATCAGGCCTGCAAAGAAACTGCGTTTCACAGGCCTTTGGAAGAGATGTTCCCACTAGGCTGTAAGAGCACTGTGCAGAGCAAGTGGTTTCTTTGCTTCCCAAAGAGCTGGAAGCAAGATGCTGTGGGGCCAAACTCGCCCTTTGGAAAGAAGCCTGCACGTTGTGCCTTTCAGCTCTAGGGCAAAGTAGCACACCCAGAGCAGAAGTCCTACTTCAGCCAGATCAGGCCTGCAAAGAAACTGCGTTTCACAGGCCTTTGGAAGAGATGTTCCCGGTAGGCTGTAAGAGCACTGTGCAGAGCGAGTTGTTTCTTAGCTTCCCAAAGAGCTGGAAGCAAGATGCTGTGGGGCCCAACTCGCCCTTTGGAAAGAAGCCTGCACGTTGTGCCTTTCAGCTCTAGGGCAAAGTAGCACACCCAGAGCAGAAGTCCTACTTCAGCCAGATCAGGCCTGCAAAGAAACTGCGTTTCACAGGCCTTTGGAAGAGATGTTCCCACTAGGCTGTAAGAGCACTGTGCAGAGCGAGTTGTTTCTTAGCTTCCCAAAGAGCTGGAAGCAAGATGCTGTGGGGCCCAACTCGCCCTTTGGAAAGAAGCCTGCACGTTGTGCCTTTCAGCTCTAGGGCAAAGTAGCACACCCAGAGCAGAAGTCCTACTTCAGCCAGATCAGGCCTGCAAAGAAACTGCGTTTCACAGGCCTTTGGAAGAGATGTTCCCACTAGGCTGTAAGAGCACTGTGCAGAGCGAGTGGTTTCTTAGCTTCCCAAAGAGCTGGAAGCAAGATGCTGTGGGGCCCAACTCGCCCTTTGGAAAGAAGCCTGCACGTTGTGCCTTTCAGCTCTAGGGCAAAGTAGCACACCCAGAGCAGAAGTCCTACTTCAGCCAGATCAGGCCTGCAAAGAAACTGCGTTTCACAGGCCTTTGGAAGAGATGTTCCCACTAGGCTGTAAGAGCACTGTGCAGAGCGAGTTGTTTCTTAGCTTCCCAAAGAGCTGGAAGCAAGATGCTGTGGGGCCCAACTCGCCCTTTGGAAAGAAGCCTGCACGTTGTGCCTTTCAGCTCTAGGGCAAAGTAGCACACCCAGAGCAGAAGTCCTACTTCAGCCAGATCAGGCCTGCAAAGAAACTGCGTTTCACAGGCCTTTGGAAGACATGTTCCCGGTAGGCTGTAAGAGCACTGTGCAGAGCGAGTGGTTTCTTAGCTTCCCAAAGAGCTGGAAGCAAGATGCTGTGGGGCCCAACTCGCCCTTTGGAAAGAAGCCTGCACGTTGTGCCTTTCAGCTCTAGGGCAAAGTAGCACACCCAGAGCAGAAGTCCTACTTCAGCCAGATCAGGCCTGCAAAGAAACTGCGTTTCACAGGCCTTTGGAAGAGATGTTCCCACTAGGCTGTAAGAGCACTGTGCAGAGCGAGTTGTTTCTTAGCTTCCCAAAGAGCTGGAAGCAAGATGCTGTGGGGCCCAACTCGCCCTTTGGAAAGAAGCCTGCACGTTGTGCCTTTCAGCTCTAGGGCAAAGTAGCACACCCAGAGCAGAAGTCCTACTTCAGCCAGATCAGGCCTGCAAAGAAACTGCGTTTCACAGGCCTTTGGAAGACATGTTCCCGGTAGGCTGTAAGAGCACTGTGCAGAGCGAGTTGTTTCTTAGCTTCCCAAAGAGCTGGAAGCAAGATGCTGTGGGGCCCAACTCGCCCTTTGGAAAGAAGCCTGCACGTTGTGCCTTTCAGCTCTAGGGCAAAGTAGCACACCCAGAGCAGAAGTCCAACTTCAGCCAGATCAGGCCTGCAAAGAAACTGCGTTTCACAGGCCTTTGGAAGACTTGTTCCCGGTAGGCTGTAAGAGCACTGTGCAGAGCGAGTTGTTTCTTAGCTTCCCAAAGAGCTGGAAGCAAGATGCTGTGGGGCCCAACTCGCCCTTTGGAAAGAAGCCTGCACGTTGTGCCTTTCAGCTCTAGGGCAAAGTAGCCCACCCAGAGCAGAAGTCCAACTTCAGCCAGATCAGGCCTGCAAAGAAACTGCGTTTCACAGGCCTTTGGAAGAGATGTTCCCACTAGGCTGTAAGAGCACTGTGCAGAGCGAGTTGTTTCTTAGCTTCCCAAAGAGCTGGAAGCAAGATGCTGTGGGGCCCAACTCGCCCTTTGGAAGGAAGCCTGCACGTTGTGCCTTTCAGCTCTAGGGCAAAGTAGCACACCCAGAGCAGAAGTCCTACTTCAGCCAGATCAGGCCTGCAAAGAAACTGCGTTTCACAGGCCTTTGGAAGAGATGTTCCCACTAGGCTGTAAGAGCACTGTGCAGAGCGAGTTGTTTCTTAGCTTCCCAAAGAGCTGGAAGCAAGATGCTGTGAGGCCCAACTCGCCCTTTGGAAAGAAGCCTGCACGTTGTGCCTTTCAGCTCTAGGGCAAAGTAGCACACCCAGAGCAGAAGTCCTACTTCAGCCAGATCAGGCCTGCAAAGAAACTGCGTTTCAAAGACCTTTGGAAGAGATGTTCCCACTAGGCTGTAAGAGCACTGTCCAGAGCAAGTTGTTTCTTAGCTTCCCAAAGAGCTGGAAGCAAGATGCTGTGGGGCCCAACTCGCCCTTTGGAAAGAAGCCTGCACGTTGTGCCTTTCAGCTCTAGGGCAAAGTAGCACACCCAGAGCAGAAGTCCTACTTCAGCCAGATCAGGCCTGCAAAGAAACTGCGTTTCACAGGCCTTTGGAAGAGATGTTCCCACTAGGCTGTAAGAGCACTGTGCAGAGCAAGTGGTTTCTTTGCTTCCCAAAGAGCTGGAAGCAAGATGCTGTGGGGCCAAACTCGCCCTTTGGAAAGAAGCCTGCACGTTGTGCCTTTCAGCTCTAGGGCAAAGTAGCACACCCAGAGCAGAAGTCCTACTTCAGCCAGATCAGGCCTGCAAAGAAACTGCGTTTCACAGGCCTTTGGAAGAGATGTTCCCGGTAGGCTGTAAGAGCACTGTGCAGAGCGAGTTGTTTCTTAGCTTCCCAAAGAGCTGGAAGCAAGATGCTGTGGGGCCCAACTCGCCCTTTGGAAAGAAGCCTGCACGTTGTGCCTTTCAGCTCTAGGGCAAAGTAGCACACCCAGAGCAGAAGTCCTACTTCAGCCAGATCAGGCCTGCAAAGAAACTGCGTTTCACAGGCCTTTGGAAGAGATGTTCCCACTAGGCTGTAAGAGCACTGTGCAGAGCGAGTTGTTTCTTAGCTTCCCAAAGAGCTGGAAGCAAGATGCTGTGGGGCCCAACTCGCCCTTTGGAAAGAAGCCTGCACGTTGTGCCTTTCAGCTCTAGGGCAAAGTAGCACACCCAGAGCAGAAGTCCTACTTCAGCCAGATCAGGCCTGCAAAGAAACTGCGTTTCACAGGCCTTTGGAAGAGATGTTCCCGGTAGGCTGTAAGAGGACTGTGCAGAGCGAGTTGTTTCTTAGCTTCCCAAAGAGCTGGAAGCAAGATGCTGTGGGGCCCAACTCGCCCTTTGGAAAGAAGCCTGCACGTTGTGCCTTTCAGCTCTAGGGCAAAGTAGCACACCCAGAGCAGAAGTCCTACTTCAGCCAGATCAGGCCTGCAAAGAAACTGCGTTTCACAGGCCTTTGGAAGAGATGTTCCCACTAGGCTGTAAGAGCACTGTGCAGAGCGAGTGGTTTCTTAGCTTCCAAAGAGCTGGAAGCAAGATGCTGTGGGGCCCAACTCGCCCTTTGGAAAGAAGCCTGCACGTTGTGCCTTTCAGCTCTAGGGCAAAGTAGCACACCCAGAGCAGAAGTCCTACTTCAGCCAGATCAGGCCTGCAAAGAAACTGCGTTTCACAGGCCTTTGGAAGAGATGTTCCCACTAGGCTGTTAGAGCACTGTGCAGAGCGAGTTGTTTCTTAGCTTCCCAAAGAGCTGGAAGCAAGATGCTGTGGGGCCCAACTCGCCCTTTGGAAAGAAGCCTGCACGTTGTGCCTTTCAGCTCTAGGGCAAAGTAGCACACCCAGAGCAGAAGTCCTACTTCAGCCAGATCAGGCCTGCAAAGAAACTGCGTTTCACAGGCCTTTGGAAGAGATGTTCCCGGTAGGCTGTAAGAGCACTGTGCAGAGCGAGTTGTTTCTTAGCTTCCCAAAGAGCTGGAAGCAAGATGCTGTGGGGCCCAACTCGCCCTTTGGAAAGAAGCCTGCACGTTGTGCCTTTCAGCTCTAGGGCAAAGTAGCACACCCAGAGCAGAAGTCCTACTTCAGCCAGATCAGGCCTGCAAAGAAACTGCGTTTCACAGGCCTTTGGAAGACATGTTCCCGGTAGGCTGTAAGAGCACTGTGCAGAGCGAGTTGTTTCTTAGCTTCCCAAAGAGCTGGAAGCAAGATGCTGTGGGGCCCAACTCGCCCTTTGGAAAGAAGCCTGCACGTTGTGCCTTTCAGCTCTAGGGCAAAGTAGCACACCCAGAGCAGAAGTCCTACTTCAGCCAGATCAGGCCTGCAAAGAAACTGCGTTTCACAGGCCTTTGGAAGAGATGTTCCCACTAGGCTGTAAGAGCACTGTGCAGAGCGAGTTGTTTCTTAGCTTCCCAAAGAGCTGGAAGCAAGATGCTGTGGGGCCCAACTCGCCCTTTGGAAAGAAGCCTGCACGTTGTGCCTTTCAGCTCTAGGGCAAAGTAGCACACCCAGAGCAGAAGTCCTACTTCAGCCATATCAGGCCTGCAAAGAAACTGCGTTTCACAGGCCTTTGGAAGACATGTTCCCGGTAGGCTGTAAGAGCACTGTGCAGAGCGAGTTGTTTCTTAGCTTCCCAAAGAGCTGGAAGCAAGATGCTGTGGGGCCCAACTCGCCCTTTGGAAAGAAGCCTGCACGTTGTGCCTTTCAGCTCTAGGGCAAAGTAGCACACCCAGAGCAGAAGTCCAACTTCAGCCAGATCAGGCCTGCAAAGAAACTGCGTTTCACAGGCCTTTGGAAGACTTGTTCCCGGTAGGCTGTAAGAGCACTGTGCAGAGCGAGTTGTTTCTTAGCTTCCCAAAGAGCTGGAAGCAAGATGCTGTGGGGCCCAACTCGCCCTTTGGAAAGAAGCCTGCACGTTGTGCCTTTCAGCTCTAGGGCAAAGTAGCACACCCAGAGCAGAAGTCCTACTTCAGCCAGATCAGGCCTGCAAAGAAACTGCGTTTCACAGGCCTTGGGAAGAGATGTTCCCACTAGGCTGTAAGAGCACTGTGCAGAGCGAGTTGTTTCTTAGCTTCCCAAAGAGCTGGAAGCAAGATGCTGTGAGGCCCAACTCGCCCTTTGGAAAGAAGCCTGCACGTTGTGCCTTTCAGCTCTAGGGCAAAGTAGCACACCCAGAGCAGAAGTCCTACTTCAGCCAGATCAGGCCTGCAAAGAAACTGCGTTTCAAAGACCTTTGGAAGAGATGTTCCCACTAGGCTGTAAGAGCACTGTCCAGAGCGAGTTGTTTCTTAGCTTCCCAAAGAGCTGGAAGCAAGATGCTGTGGGGCCCAACTCGCCCTTTGGAAAGAAGCCTGCACGTTGTGCCTTTCAGCTCTAGGGCAAAGTAGCACACCCAGAGCAGAAGTCCTACTTCAGCCAGATCAGGCCTGCAAAGAAACTGCGTTTCACAGGCCTTTGGAAGAGATGTTCCCACTAGGCTGTTAGAGCACTGTGCAGAGCGAGTTGTTTCTTAGCTTCCCAAAGAGCTGGAAGCAAGATGCTGTGGGGCCCAACTCGCCCTTTGGAAAGAAGCCTGCACGTTGTGCCTTTCAGCTCTAGGGCAAAGTAGCACACCCAGAGCAGAAGTCCTACTTCAGCCAGATCAGGCCTGCAAAGAAACTGCGTTTCACAGGCCTTTGGAAGAGATGTTCCCACTAGGCTGTAAGAGCACTGTGCAGAGCGAGTTGTTTCTTAGCTTCCCAAAGAGCTGGAAGCAAGATGCTGTGGGGCCCAACTCGCCCTTTGGAAAGAAGCCTGCACGTTGTGCCTTTCAGCTCTAGGGCAAAGTAGCACACCCAGAGCAGAAGTCCTACTTCAGCCAGATCAGGCCTGCAAAGAAACTGCGTTTCACAGGCCTTTGGAAGACATGTTCCCGGTAGGCTGTAAGAGCACTGTGCAGAGCGAGTTGTTTCTTAGCTTCCCAAAGAGCTGGAAGCAAGATGCTGTGGGGCCCAACTCGCCCTTTGGAAAGAAGCCTGCACGTTGTGCCTTTCAGCTCTAGGGCAAAGTAGCACACCCAGAGCAGAAGTCCTACTTCAGCCAGATCAGGCCTGCAAAGAAACTGCGTTTCACAGGCCTTTGGAAGAGATGTTCCCACTAGGCTGTAAGAGCACTGTGCAGAGCGAGTTGTTTCTTAGCTTCCCAAAGAGCTGGAAGCAAGATGCTGTGGGGCCCAACTCGCCCTTTGGAAAGAAGCCTGCACGTTGTGCCTTTCAGCTCTAGGGCAAAGTAGCACACCCAGAGCAGAAGTCCTACTTCAGCCAGATCAGGCCTGCAAAGAAACTGCGTTTCACAGGCCTTTGGAAGACATGTTCCCGGTAGGCTGTAAGAGCACTGTGCAGAGCGAGTTGTTTCTTAGCTTCCCAAAGAGCTGGAAGCAAGATGCTGTGGGGCCCAACTCGCCCTTTGGAAAGAAGCCTGCACGTTGTGCCTTTCAGCTCTAGGGCAAAGTAGCCCACCCAGAGCAGAAGTCCTACTTCAGCCAGATCAGGCCTGCAAAGAAACTGCGTTTCACAGGCCTTTGGAAGACTTGTTCCCGGTAGGCTGTAAGAGCACTGTGCAGAGCGAGTTGTTTCTTAGCTTCCCAAAGAGCTGGAAGCAAGATGCTGTGGGGCCCAACTCGCCCTTTGGAAAGAAGCCTGCACGTTGTGCCTTTCAGCTCTAGGGCAAAGTAGCACACCCAGAGCAGAAGTCCTACTTCAGCCAGATCAGGCCTGCAAAGAAACTGCGTTTCACAGGCCTTTGGAAGAGATGTTCCCACTAGGCTGTAAGAGCACTGTGCAGAGCGAGTTGTTTCTTAGCTTCCCAAAGAGCTGGAAGCAAGATGCTGTGGGGCCCAACTCGCCCTTTGGAAAGAAGCCTGCACGTTGTGCCTTTCAGCTCTAGGGCAAAGTAGCTCACCCAGAGCAGAAGTCCTACTTCAGCCAGATCAGGCCTCCAAAGAAACTGCGTTTCACAGGCCTTTGGAAGAGATGTTCCCGGTAGGCTGTAAGAGCACTGTCCAGAGCAAGTTGTTTCTTAGCTTCCCAAAGAGCTGGAAGCAAGATGCTGTGGGGCCCAACTCGCCCTTTGGAAAGAAGCCTGCACGTTGTGCCTTTCAGCTCTAGGGCAAAGTAGCACACCCAGAGCAGAAGTCCTACTTCAGCCAGATCAGACCTGCAAAGAAACTGCGTTTCACAGGCCTTTGGAAGAGATGTTCCCACTAGGCTGTAAGAGCACTGTGCAGAGCGAGTGGTTTCTTAGCTTCCCAAAGAGCTGGAAGCAAGATGCTGTGGGGCCCAACTCGCCCTTTGGAAAGAAGCCTGCACGTTGTGCCTTTCAGCTCTAGGGCAAAGTAGCACACCCAGAGCAGAAGTCCTACTTCAGCCAGATCAGGCCTGCAAAGAAACTGCGTTTCACAGGCCTTTGGAAGAGATGTTCCCACTAGGCTGTAAGAGCACTGTGCAGAGCGAGTGGTTTCTTAGCTTCCCAAAGAGCTGGAAGCAAGATGCTGTGGGGCCCAACTCGCCCTTTGGAAAGAAGCCTGCACGTTGTGCCTTTCAGCTCTAGGGCAAAGTAGCACACCCAGAGCAGAAGTCCTACTTCAGCCAGATCAGGCCTGCAAAGAAACTGCGTTTCACAGGCCTTTGGAAGAGATGTTCCCGGTAGGCTGTAAGAGCACTGTGCAGAGCGAGTTGTTTCTTAGCTTCCCAAAGAGCTGGAAGCAAGATGCTGTGGGGCCCAACTCGCCCTTTGGAAAGAAGCCTGCACGTTGTGCCTTTCAGCTCTAGGGCAAAGTAGCACACCCAGAGCAGAAGTCCTACTTCAGCCAGATCAGGCCTGCAAAGAAACTGCGTTTCACAGGCCTTTGGAAGACTTGTTCCCGGTAGGCTGTAAGAGCACTGTGCAGAGCGAGTTGTTTCTTAGCTTCCCAAAGAGCTGGAAGCAAGATGCTGTGGGGCCCAACTCGCCCTTTGGAAAGAAGCCTGCACGTTGTGCCTTTCAGCTCTAGGGCAAAGTAGCACACCCAGAGCAGAAGTCCTACTTCAGCCAGATCAGGCCTGCAAAGAAACTGCGTTTCACAGGCCTTTGGAAGAGATGTTCCCACTAGGCTGTAAGAGCACTGTGCAGATCGAGTTGTTTCTTAGCTTCCCAAAGAGCTGGAATCAAGATGCTGTGGGGCCCAACTCGCCCTTTGGAAAGAAGCCTGCACGTTGTGCCTTTCAGCTCTAGGGCAAAGTAGCACACCCAGAGCAGAAGTCCTACTTCAGCCAGATCAGGCCTGCAAAGAAACTGCGTTTCACAGGCCTTTGGAAGAGATGTTCCCACTAGGCTGTAAGAGGACTGTGCAGAGCGAGTTGTTTCTTAGCTTCCCAAAGAGCTGGAAGCAAGATGCTGTGGGGCCCAACTCGCCCTTTGGAAAGAAGCCTGCACGTTGTGCCTTTCAGCTCTAGGGCAAAGTAGCACACCCAGAGCAGAAGTCCTACTTCAGCCAGATCAGGCCTGCAAAGAAACTGCGTTTCACAGGCCTTTGGAAGACATGTTCCCGGTAGGCTGTAAGAGCACTGTGCAGAGCGAGTTGTTTCTTAGCTTCCCAAAGAGCTGGAAGCAAGATGCTGTGGGGCCCAACTCGCCCTTTGGAAAGAAGCCTGCACGTTGTGCCTTTCAGCTCTAGGGCAAAGTAGCACACCCAGAGCAGAAGTCCAACTTCAGCCAGATCAGGCCTGCAAAGAAACTGCGTTTCACAGGCCTTTGGAAGAGATGTTCCCACTAGGCTGTTAGAGCACTGTGCAGAGCGAGTTGTTTCTTAGCTTCCCAAAGAGCTGGAAGCAAGATGCTGTGGGGCCCAACTCGCCCTTTGGAAAGAAGCCTGCACGTTGTGCCTTTCAGCTCTAGGGCAAAGTAGCACACCCAGAGCAGAAGTCCTACTTCAGCAAGATCAGGCCTGCAAAGAAACTGCGTTTCTCAGGCCTTTGGAAGAGATGTTCCCGGTAGGCTGTAAGAGCACTGTGCAGAGCGAGTTGTTTCTTAGCTTCCCAAAGAGCTGGAAGCAAGATGCTGTGGGGCCCAACTCGCCCTTTGGAAAGAAGCCTGCACGTTGTGCCTTTCAGCTCTAGGGCAAAGTAGCACACCCAGAGCAGAAGTCCTACTTCAGCCAGATCAGGCCTGCAAAGAAACTGCGTTTCACAGGCCTTTGGAAGACTTGTTCCCGGTAGGCTGTAAGAGCACTGTGCAGAGCGAGTTGTTTCTTAGCTTCCCAAAGAGCTGGAAGCAAGATGCTGTGGGGCCCAACTCGCCCTTTGGAAAGAAGCCTGCACGTTGTGCCTTTCAGCTCTAGGGCAAAGTAGCACACCCAGAGCAGAAGTCCAACTTCAGCCAGATCAGGCCTGCAAAGAAACTGCGTTTCACAGGCCTTTGGAAGAGATGTTCCCACTAGGCTGTAAGAGCACTGTGCAGAGCGAGTTGTTTCTTAGCTTCCCAAAGAGCTGGAAGCAAGATGCTGTGGGGCCCAACTCGCCCTTTGGAAAGAAGCCTGCACGTTGTGCCTTTCAGCTCTAGGGCAAAGTAGCACACCCAGAGCAGAAGTCCTACTTCAGCCAGATCAGGCCTGCAAAGAAACTGCGTTTCACAGGCCTTTGGAAGACATGTTCCCTCTAGGCTGTAAGAGCACTGTGCAGAGCGAGTGGTTTCTTAGCTTCCCAAAGAGCTGGAAGCAAGATGCTGTGGGGCCCAACTCGCCCTTTGGAAAGAAGCCTGCACGTTGTGCCTTTCAGCTCTAGGGCAAAGTAGCACACCCAGAGCAGAAGTCCTACTTCAGCCAGATCAGGCCTGCAAAGAAACTGCGTTTCACAGGCCTTTGGAAGAGATGTTCCCACTAGGCTGTAAGAGCACTGTGCAGAGCGAGTTGTTTCTTAGCTTCCCAAAGAGCTGGAAGCAAGATGCTGTGGGGCCCAACTCGCCCTTTGGAAAGAAGCCTGCACGTTGTGCCTTTCAGCTCTAGGGCAAAGTAGCACACCCAGAGCAGAAGTCCTACTTCAGCCAGATCAGGCCTGCAAAGAAACTGCGTTTCACAGGCCTTTGGAAGAGATGCTCCCACTAGGCTGTAAGAGCACTGTGCAGAGCGAGTTGTTTCTTAGCTTCCCAAAGAGCTGGAAGCAAGATGCTGTGGGGCCCAACTCGCCCTTTGGAAAGAAGCCTGCACGTTGTGCCTTTCAGCTCTAGGGCAAAGTAGCACACCCAGAGCAGAAGTCCTACTTCAGCCAGATCAGGCCTGCAAAGAAACTGCGTTTCACAGGCCTTTGGAAGAGATGTTCCCGGTAGGCTGTAAGAGCACTGTGCAGAGCGAGTTGTTTCTTAGCTTCCCAAAGAGCTGGAAGCAAGATGCTGTGGGGCCCAACTCGCCCTTTGGAAAGAAGCCTGCACGTTGTGCCTTTCAGCTCTAGGGCAAAGTAGCACACCCAGAGCAGAAGTCCTACTTCAGCCAGATCAGGCCTGCAAAGAAACTGCGTTTCACAGGCCTTTGGAAGAGATGTTCCCGGTAGGCTGTAAGAGCACTGTGCAGAGCGAGTTGTTTCTTAGCTTCCCAAAGAGCTGGAAGCAAGATGCTGTGGGGCCCAACTCGCCCTTTGGAAAGAAGCCTGCACGTTGTGCCTTTCAGCTCTAGGGCAAAGTAGCACACCCAGAGCAGAAGTCCTACTTCAGCCAGATCAGGCCTGCAAAGAAACTGCGTTTCACAGGCCTTTGGAAGAGATGTTCCCGGTAGGCTGTAAGAGCACTGTGCAGAGCGAGTTGTTTCTTAGCTTCCCAAAGAGCTGGAAGCAAGATGCTGTGGGGCCCAACTCGCCCTTTGGAAAGAAGCCTGCACGTTGTGCCTTTCAGCTCTAGGGCAAAGTAGCACACCCAGAGCAGAAGTCCTACTTCAGCCAGATCAGGCCTGCAAAGAAACTGCGTTTCACAGGCCTTTGGAAGAGATGTTCCCGGTAGGCTGTAAGAGCACTGTGCAGAGCGAGTTGTTTCTTAGCTTCCCAAACAGCTGGAAGCAAGATGCTGTGGGGCCCAACTCGCCCTTTGGAAAGAAGCCTGCACGTTGTGCCTTTCAGCTCTAGGGCAAAGTAGCACACCCAGAGCAGAAGTCCTACTTCAGCCAGATCAGGCCTGCAAAGAAACTGCGTTTCACAGGCCTTTGGAAGAGATGTTCCCTCTAGGCTGTAAGAGCACTGTGCAGAGCGAGTGGTTTCTTAGCTTCCCAAAGAGCTGGAAGCAAGATGCTGTGGGGCCCAACTCGCCCTTTGGAAAGAAGCCTGCACGTTGTGCCTTTCAGCTCTAGGGCAAAGTAGCACACCCAGAGCAGAAGTCCTACTTCAGCCAGATCAGGCCTGCAAAGAAACTGCGTTTCACAGGCCTTTGGAAGAGATGTTCCCTCTAGGCTGTAAGAGCACTGTGCAGAGCGAGTTGTTTCTTAGCTTCCCAAAGAGCTGGAAGCAAGATGCTGTGGGGCCCAACTCGCCCTTTGGAAAGAAGCCTGCACGTTGTGCCTTTCAGCTCTAGGGCAAAGTAGCACACCCAGAGCAGAAGTCCAACTTCAGCCAGATCAGGCCTGCAAAGAAACTGCGTTTCACAGGCCTTTGGAAGAGATGTTCCCGGTAGGCTGTAAGAGCACTGTGCAGAGCGAGTTGTTTCTTAGCTTCCCAAAGAGCTGGAAGCAAGATGCTGTGGGGCCCAACTCGCCCTTTGGAAAGAAGCCTGCACGTTGTGCCTTTCAGCTCTAGGGCAAAGTAGCACACCCATAGCAGAAGTCCTACTTCAGCCAGATCAGGCCTGCAAAGAAACTGCGTTTCACAGGCCTTTGGAAGAGATGTTCCCACTAGGCTGTTAGAGCACTGTGCAGAGCGAGTTGTTTCTTAGCTTCCCAAAGAGCTGGAAGCAAGATGCTGTGGGGCCCAACTCGCCCTTTGGAAAGAAGCCTGCACGTTGTGCCTTTCAGCTCTAGGGCAAAGTAGCACACCCAGAGCAGAAGTCCTACTTCAGCCAGATCAGGCCTGCAAAGAAACTGCGTTTCACAGGCCTTTGGAAGACTTGTTCCCGGTAGGCTGTAAGAGCACTGTGCAGAGCGAGTTGTTTCTTAGCTTCCCAAAGAGCTGGAAGCAAGATGCTGTGGGGCCCAACTCGCCCTTTGGAAAGAAGCCTGCACGTTGTGCCTTTCAGCTCTAGGGCAAAGTAGCACACCCAGAGCAGAAGTCCTACTTCAGCCAGATCAGGCCTGCAAAGAAACTGCGTTTCACAGGCCTTTGGAAGAGATGTTCCCACTAGGCTGTAAGAGCACTGTGCAGAGCGAGTTGTTTCTTAGCTTCCCAAAGAGCTGGAAGCAAGATGCTGTGGGGCCCAACTCGCCCTTTGGAAAGAAGCCTGCACGTTGTGCCTTTCAGCTCTAGGGCAAAGTAGCACACCCAGAGCAGAAGTCCTACTTCAGCCAGATCAGGCCTGCAAAGAAACTGCGTTTCACAGGCCTTTGGAAGAGATGCTCCCACTAGGCTGTAAGAGCACTGTGCAGAGCGAGTTGTTTCTTAGCTTCCCAAAGAGCTGGAAGCAAGATGCTGTGGGGCCCAACTCGCCCTTTGGAAAGAAGCCTGCACGTTGTGCCTTTCAGCTCTAGGGCAAAGTAGCACACCCAGAGCAGAAGTCCTACTTCAGCCAGATCAGGCCTGCAAAGAAACTGCGTTTCACAGGCCTTTGGAAGAGATGCTCCCACTAGGCTGTAAGAGCACTGTGCAGAGCGAGTTGTTTCTTAGCTTCCCAAAGAGCTGGAAGCAAGATGCTGTGGGGCCCAACTCGCCCTTTGGAAAGAAGCCTGCACGTTGTGCCTTTCAGCTCTAGGGCAAAGTAGCACACCCAGAGCAGAAGTCCTACTTCAGCCAGATCAGGCCTGCAAAGAAACTGCGTTTCACAGGCCTTTGGAAGAGATGTTCCCGGTAGGCTGTAAGAGCACTGTGCAGAGCGAGTTGTTTCTTAGCTTCCCAAACAGCTGGAAGCAAGATGCTGTGGGGCCCAACTCGCCCTTTGGAAAGAAGCCTGCACGTTGTGCCTTTCAGCTCTAGGGCAAAGTAGCACACCCAGAGCAGAAGTCCTACTTCAGCCAGATCAGGCCTGCAAAGAAACTGCGTTTCACAGGCCTTTGGAAGAGATGTTCCCTCTAGGCTGTAAGAGCACTGTGCAGAGCGAGTGGTTTCTTAGCTTCCCAAAGAGCTGGAAGCAAGATGCTGTGGGGCCCAACTCGCCCTTTGGAAAGAAGCCTGCACGTTGTGCCTTTCAGCTCTAGGGCAAAGTAGCACACCCAGAGCAGAAGTCCTACTTCAGCCAGATCAGGCCTGCAAAGAAACTGCGTTTCACAGGCCTTTGGAAGAGATGTTCCCTCTAGGCTGTAAGAGCACTGTGCAGAGCGAGTTGTTTCTTAGCTTCCCAAAGAGCTGGAAGCAAGATGCTGTGGGGCCCAACTCGCCCTTTGGAAAGAAGCCTGCACGTTGTGCCTTTCAGCTCTAGGGCAAAGTAGCACACCCAGAGCAGAAGTCCTACTTCAGCCAGATCAGGCCTGCAAAGAAACTGCGTTTCACAGGCCTTTGGAAGAGATGTTCCCTCTAGGCTGTAAGAGAACTGTGCAGAGCGAGTTGTTTCTTAGCTTCCCAAAGAGCTGGAAGCAAGATGCTGTGGGGCCCAACTCGCCCTTTG